>NC_133774.1:62627058-62834804 GCF_003597395.2 Chelonoidis abingdonii | reverse complement strand
AAAAATCCGGTTTCCTGATTGGTCCTCTGGTCAGGTGTTTGGTTCCCTTTGTTAACCCTTTACAGGTAAAAGAAACATTAACCCTTAGCTATCTGTTTATGACAGTCCATCAATGGCTATTAGCAAGATGGTCAGGGATGCAACCTCATGCTCTGGGATGGCCCTAAACTTCTGACTACCAGAAGCAGGGACCGGATGACAGGGGATGAATCATTTGATAAATTACCTTGTTCTATTAATTCTCTCTGAAGCATCTGGCACCAGCCAGTGTCAGGAGATAGGAATACTGGCTGGATGGACCATTAGTCTTAGCCAATATGTTTGTTTTTTATGTTCACCTGATGGACTTATAGGCCTGTGGATCCAAGAACAGAATTTGTCCTTTACTTTTTCCTTAAATTCCATGTGTTGCAAAGTTAATTTGACTTGGACTGCAAGAATAGTAGTGTGGATGTTTAACATTGATGTGAAAATGGTGTACATGGTTATAAAACTAACGCTATTAAAGTAACCAATTTTGAAGTTAAATTGGTTTAACTTTGTACAAGCAGAGTTTATGCTGGGTATCTAATGTAAGGAGAGAGGGAGTACTAAAGTGCTTCCCTTTTCTCCTCCCAGTGCTTCAGAAAGAAGGCTCATACCCAAAGGAGATTAAATAATTTATTTATGGAAGCCAACATATTTGTTTTTTTGTTTTGTTTTGTTTTAACAAATACTTTGATTTCTTAAAAAATTACAAGAAAAGTATAATTGAATATCAGGGTTGGAAGGACTAGTCTAACCCCTGCTGAAAGGGGGACCAATCCCCAGACAAATTTTTGCCCCATCAGTGATCAAACTCACAATCCTGGGTTTAGTAGGCCAATGCTCAAACCACTGAGCTAACCCTCTCACCAAAAGAGCTAGCTAACCTTAGTTTTAGAATAAGTATGTGGTGAAGGAAGCCACCCTACTTGCAAATAACAAAGTGTTCTGGGATTTTTTTTTCCATAGCACTTGGTTGATAACATACAAATGTAGAGATTACAAGACATTAAACCCAAGATTGGTGGTGGTCTTTTTTTGTGTGTTTAACTTCTTTTTTCATAGAGAAAAACACAAAATTGTAGCTCTGCTGCATATAATTTCTTTTGATTCACTCTTTGGACTGCTGTCTTATCCTTGAGAGGCTTGAAAGAAGAGATGTTACTGGGTCAAAGGACAGATGGACAAGCCAGGATAAGCAAACGCAGGCCCTGAAAAGTCTGTACTGACCAGAAAGGCACAATGTTTAAAACAAGAGAGCTGGTGCTGAGGGGTCAGCTTCCAGTAACAGGAGAATCAGCCCCTCAGTTGCTCTCTACAGAGTTGGAGAGAGAACTCAATTTGCCTCTTCTTCAAATGAACCAGTTGACCAAAAGCCTCCAGCTTCTTAGGGAGTGTCCCCCATCTCAACTACCTGTTCCTGAAATCAATTGGCTACTGAAAGCCTTGGGTAGAGAGACAACCCAAGTCCCTGTTCAGAGGGAGAGGAGATTCTAGCCTCCCTTGTACTGGAAGCTGAAGGAAGACTAAGAATTGATTAACATAAGGACTTGCTCAACCCAATGAGTGATGTGCCTGCCTCACAATGAGATGCCACCATTGTGAGTAATCTGTGCATGTCTCAAAACTAGTTAATAAAGGCCCCTGGGGTGAGTTAAGAGCTGGTCTGTGTATACAGAGCCAAGCAAAGGCTTACATGTAGCAGAAACGGTTTGTCAGCACCACAGTGCTCCCAACAAAGGTCAGACCTGCAACTTCCCTGTGACTTCAAATTCACCTCCTTTTGGTCATTCCAAAAGTGCTCCAATCCATAGGGCAGTGTGTACATTCCATCTGCCTGAGACTGGTGGGTAGACACTGGGCGTGTACCCCCATTGCCTTTATATGATTTTTGAGGGATATTGATTATAATTAGTTACTAGAAGGAATATGATTATTTTAGGGAGGGTCTGATTATTGTTGTAAGATTAAGGTACTCATTTATTTATCTGTTCCCCTTGATCTTCCTTCCTTTTTATCCTAATTTCTGTCCTTACTCATTTAACACTATTTTCCCCCCTAGACATGTTTATTCCTTCTTAAAACTGCTTGGCCCTTGATTCTTTAACAAAGAAACAAGAAAATCAGGATGTTGGGCACTAGGATGGCAAGAGAGTGCAAGTTGCTCAACTGTATTAATTTTTTTGGACCCATTTGTGAGTTTGCCACAGTGAAGGGGCAGTGCATGGTTATGCTGTCCCAGGAATAACCCAACAGACCCATGATGACTCTCAGTCACAGTCTGCCTCCTAGTTTTCCCTTCATCCACAGAGGAAGTACCTAGTATTAGGCCTATGGTAGCCAGCACACTGAGGATTGGTAGTCATTACCCCAACCTTTTGTCCCTCTCCTGTTTAGCCCTGTCCTGCTCAATGACATGGAGATGAGACAGCCCTGCAAAGGCTCCTCTGTGCTGCTACCTATGATCCAGGAAGCTGGTACAAGGGAGTAAACGGGTTGCCATATTCCCTCACGTAGCACACGATGTGCCACAGACTGGCCCCCTCTGTGAGCAGAACACCTACTCACAACTACATTTTGAAGCAGGCTCACCAGCTTTGAAAGGTACTACTGTGTCCACAAAGTCTTCAGACTACATAATTTTCCCTTCTATATAATTTCTTTAAATGATACATAATGAGATACACTGGAATAAAGGCTTGTAATCATTCTTATTTTGGAATGTACTGTACAGTATCCTGCCCTCTTCCAGATCTTTGAACACTGTAATTCCCTTCGCTCTTCAAGTCTTGAGCAGTCCTAGACATTCATGTGTGAATATTTTTCTCAAGTCGTATACTCAGTTTCCAATATATTCCTCAGATCTGATCCCTTTTCTATTTTTCAGTTTTGCTGACAGTGATTTTATTACTATGTGAACCTTGTACTTATTTTTAACAAGAATTGTAACTTACACTGCACTGCTCAGAGATTCATTTGCACTATTAATGTATAACCTTTGATTCAGAATAAAAACTGAGGAAATACTAATGGTATGTGTAAGATCTGCTTTAATGTATTAGGGGAGCAAAACCATGATACACTACAGTTTAAAATATCACATTTAAAACATCTAGTAAATCAGTCTATCGATTCAGTTACTCAATAGGTGTACAATGTTTAATCTCAGAAAGCAGATGGTATTTTCACGTTTATCTTTGCCAGTTTAATTTTACTGTTGAAATATTTATTAGGGATTCCTATTCGAGAGCTCTTAAAAATGAGGCATAATGTGATCGTGAGCAGTTACTATAGCAGCTGCATGTACATTAGCTTAAAGACTAAGCTGCACATTGAAATGCTCCTGTAATTATGTATTTCATTAAAAAAACAGAGTAGGTTATAGCTGCCAGTCAATTTTCCTACCTACGCTCCATTTCTTTGTAAGAATGATTTTCTGTAAGGTCTACTAGAAGTGATTTAAAAATATTGATATTTTCAAAGTTAATCTTTTCTTTGGGATTCCCATTGCAGCACATCTCCTTCCTTTTATCTTTTAATCACGGATTCTGCATTCAGATGCATATAGGTGTAAGTGTCCACTTGCATGGAGAATTGGTACCTTAGACTGTAAGATTTCCTGGCAGACTATGTCTATTTTATTCAGTGCACAGCATACAGTTGATGATTAATGAATAGGTCTACTCACAAGCATTGGTCTTCATGCTTTGTAGTTTCCTGTCACATATGGCGAAAAATTGGTGTTTATATTTGCCTATTTGTTGCTCTGTGAGTTATATGCAAAGTTTGCATACTGTTGAGTTCTGGATAGCAGGCCCCAGAAACAGATGTTGAAAACTGTCCATCAAAGTTCATTAGGAGAGGAAAGAGAACCACAGGTCTCTAATTTTTATATGCCTGTGTGTGTATATATATACACACATATTTAGAGAGAGTGAGTTAGTTAGTTGTCTATTCCGGTACCTACCATAGCCTCAGAATTTTTGTTCAGACTAACACTAGTTATTGCCCTTTTTGGATGCTCTACATCCTTTCTGATGTGGGTGTGGGAGGGTGGGGTCAGAGAATCTTTTTCATTATTATTTTAAAATCTATCTGGGTGCTAGAATATTTCACTATAATCTGTATCCCACTGGATCGAATCCTGAGGTCTTTATTCAGTTTTGAATTAGTCCTTATGCATGCAAAATCTCCTTTGAATTTTGTTGCTTAAATATTAATTGGCTAATACAGTCTGTATTTTATTAATACACAATATTTTATACAAAGCAATATATATATATATATACACACACACACACAAATACACTTTCCTTCCCATGTATCCTTAAAAGCTGATTAACGCCTACACATATGAAATTTTACATGATAGGAGCTAGGTTTGGTATCATGGTCAGTTATAAAACAAACACATTTAACTTGCTAACAAGGATATAAAAGCTTGTGTGAGCTTTATTTTCATGGATTGCTATCTTAAATTAGCAAACAAATTGTGATGTTATGAATTATATAGTGTTGCAATTACAACTGCATATATTCATTTCCTGAGTGTGTTCATTGTGCTCATTTAATAGAAATTGTTACTATAATGACAGTCAATAATCCCTGTTGCAGTTACTTTATTAATTAGTGTTCATTTGGAGCCACCTGTGAATTGCATCTTTATACTTTCTTGGTTCTTTTAACCAGTCCTGATGCCATCTGAGATTAGCTATAATATTGGAATAATTCTGTCCCAAACTTTGTTTCCAGTTGATAAATTGCTTCTTGTTGTACTTGTGCACAGAGGCAGAGATTCTTGGATAGTTTACTATGGAGCGAAGCTTTTTGTCCAAGGAATATGTGACTTCTGGAAATGTTGTGGCTATGTTTGTCAGTTCATCTGGATCAGCAGACAGATCTGTAACAAACAAAAACCAGTTAAGCACAATTTGCCAAGATATGATTTGGTAAAAACAGAACCATTAAAAATACTTAGTGAAGAAACGTGATTAGTATACCAAAGAGCTGAGGAGGTACGGAATGCCCATCTGAATATGCTATATATTTCCATTTGTCAGTTCGAAGCATATAGGTGGAAGAATTTGCATTACATCCATGAAATTCACTCAGGATCCATGTGGGATGCAGCCTTCTGGATGAGACTTCATCTTCTGCCATTTCAGCCAACAATGGCATCAAGGAATATCCACTGAGATTCTGCGGGACAGGAATTCTAGCTATATCTGAACAAAGATATAAACATAGTTACGCCTTCTTTTAATAAACTCTATAATGATCATTAACATTATATCAAACCACTAAATTATTAGTTATCTGAACAGCGACCATACTACTGTGTTAAAGTATGCCCTCTAATTATGCTTCCTGATAGGAAACAGAAACACAGAGGTTTGCTAAAAAGAACATTATTGAGGCATAAAACCACAAAGCAAGGAAATTCTAAGATACGGTTGTCACATCAATGTGAATTCCACCTTAGTGGGCCCACGTTGCAGTTCATGTCGTGCTCTTTTGTCTTTGTATGTCTGAGGTGAGATCCACCAACACTCTGGACCCTTTATGCCATATGAAAAGACCAGAGCAATGTAAAAGGGCCCTAAAGCTCCATATGGGATTGGGGGAGGATTTACCTGGCCAAGGCACTGCATTATTATTATTTAGCTTTTATATAGCGCTTTTCAGCAGATTAAATGCTTTACAAAGGGTCAGGATCACTACTCCCATTTTACAGATGACAAAACAGAGGCACAGACAGTTGAAGTGACTCGCCCAGGGTCACCCATTTCCTTGCAATCCAATGTTGGGAGTGGGGTGGGAAGCCGAAGGGGTCTGCCAAGGACAGGGCCACAGATTTGACTCAGGAACTTCTTAGTGCCAACTGACAAGGGGCACAGGAATCTCCTCCCTCTGGTATTTACATTATAGCTCAGCAACACAGTGTCAGACAAGGTCTTGAATAAAAGTCTATGTCACTCAGTATCAGTGTGAAATGCATGTACAGATACTTGTAAGGAGGTGTGTGTGTACACATATATATATAGAAAATGTCAAAGTCTGTAGCTAGGGACTGGTCACCAGCAATGGTGAAAAACAGGCTTCCTGTCAGAGAGGAGATGTTTATCGATCTGTTTACATGTAAATTAAGTATTGTCTGGTTCATAGTGGGTTTCCTATCATCAGTCTGAACCGAATATAAATGAAGAATTGTGGGGATTTGAGAAATAAACTAACAGGAAGAGAAAAAATGGGAGTGGAAGAACCTTATCTAGAGGTGTTCTTCAAACATTTGCCTGTGTATTTTGGTAGGTACAAAGGAGGCGCCTGGGCACAATTTATTGAGGAAGAAAAAGGACAGCAGTTTTGCTTCATGAAAAAGGGTCTAAACCAGATTTGGTTGAAAACACTGGGGAGAACTTGGGTGAGACGAGCAACTTTAGACAAGAAATTAACCTGTTAGTTTAGCCTCTACAAAGGGTATTACAGTTTGTTTAATATGTTATTTGTTTCTAATACTCTTACTCACTATCACTTAAATCTCTATTTTTTTTTTTATAATAGATAAACTTATTCTTGTTTTTACTATAAATATAAGTGCTGTCATCCTGGGTTGCATGTTACAAGCAGGGCCGGTGCAATCATTTAGGTGACCTAGGCGGTTGCCTACGGTGCTGGCATTTGAGGGGTACCATTTTCTTCAGCAGCGAACACGGTGGCCGGATCTTTGGTGGCTGGATCTTCAGCCACCTCCAGCATTTAGGCGGAGGGAGCTGGGCAGGGGAGCGCGGGGGAGGCTCACCCCTGCCCTGCCTCCTCCCCGAGCACACCGTGGCCACTTCATTTCTCCTGCCTCCCAGGCTTGCTGCGCCTAAGCTGATTGGTGCCACAAGCCTGGGAGGCAGGAGAAGTGAAGCAGTGCTCGGGGAGGAGGCGAGGCAGGGGTGAGCGTGCTCAGGGTGCTCGTGCATGGAGCAGGGGTGAGCCGGGGTGGGGAGCTGCTGCAAGGGGGGGCGCCTCAAGACGGAGGGGGGAGCTGCTGTGGGGGGGGGCCCTCAGGGCAGGGGCACGGTGTGGGGGGAGGGTGCAAGGTGGAAGTTTTGCCTAGGGCGCGAAACATCCTTGCACCGGTCCTGGTTACAATGTGTACTGTTCCTTTGGGAGCTGCGAGCCTGGTAATTCTGTGAGTGAGTGTTCAGTGGATTAAGGGCCTTGATACTGCAAGAAGCGCTCTGAAACTAAGTGGTTGGTGTGTGTCTATCACTCCCTGCACAGAGAGAGTAGCTTGCAGAGACCTGGAAGTCAGTGCTTGTGCTGACAGAGGCTGCTGGTTTCAGCAGGCACAGACAAGACTGTTTCACACTAAGGGCAAGTGGTAATGAGGTGCCTCAGAGTCATAACCCTGGGGAACAACACAACAGCACATGGTGCAAAAGAGATTCTGGGCAGGGTGCAGTCCAGATAGGCTGCCATAACTCAGGCTGCCCCCCAAGAGCTACATTATACTAGGGGACTCTCTAGCCCCCAGAGCAGGGCTAGATTAGGAGTGCGCAAAGATGCATTGATACTCTAGGAGGCACAGTACAGAATATCACCCATGCTATCTAAACACCAAAGTGTCTATTAAGAATGTAGTACTATTTTTATCATACCTCCAAACACAGTATACTATGTGTCATTAATAACTCTGTGTTTTCGATTTCACAGTGGCCTGCAGTAGTGTGTTATCTCCTGTTTTATGCATAGGTTATTGCAGGTACATAGAGTAGTCACTTCATTTGCTAATGGCACCTACTGTATGTATATAGCCCATCCTGGTGACTTTTTTTTCTCAGTAGCATCTAATATCTTTCTTCTCCTCTCCTAGCTTTGTTAAATTGCTTCTGTAGGCTATGCATCAGTCTATAGATCTGCATCCTGCTATGGTGAACAGGTGGCTTCATGGAGGCAGTATTTGACTTAGCTGTAGGAAGAAAAGTAGTATCTTATGTAAACCAGTAAACTACCGTCTTTGGGCCAGACTATGCCCAGCCCTAAATGGGTGCACAAGGGATATAAGCCCTGGTCTCTTACACAAGGAGTGTTCAAGGCTAACATCTTCAATAGCTGTAGCCTCCCTAATGGGGCTGAGGGAGCCATGCCGCCCAAACCACCTCCATGCTGACCAGCAAAGCTGAGGCCACCTGGAGGGAAGGGCATGTCCCACCCTGTTAAAGGATATGGAATAAGAGTTGCAATCTTAGAGAAATTAACCCTACCTGCCAGGGTCACTCACGACCCTTTGCACCCGCTGCAATTTATCCTCAAATCAGTCAGATAGGCAATGAGTGAATCTCCAGTTTCTCCGAAAACAAAGTATTTCAATAAGATGGTTTCTTGAGAAGAGAGACTATTTCCTGGTGACCATATAAGCCAAAGCAATTACATTTGTAATGGCCAAAGACGCACTGGTTGTTTCATCACTTGCCAGAAAGGAAAGGTTAAAAGATGACTGAGATGCTTCTTCCTTTTTTTTCTTAGTCACCTGAATAATTTAATTCTACTTGATTTATGTTTCTATTTTTGACATACTGATTACAGGAAGGAAGAATTGGCAGAACAGAAGAAGAGTGAGAGAACAGGAAGGAGATGGCTTTAAAAATACAGACTTCAAGAAGAGAGACTGAAAAGGAAGGATTTTAAAACACTTGGATCAATAAATTATTTGGAGGGAATGACAGACAACCAAGAAGAGAGTGATTTAAAATCTGTTAATATATTGTTGGGATCAAATCTGGATTTACATCCGGTCCATAAGATGGTATATATCCTATCCTGGCTCTGAAAGGACTAATGTTGGCCCGAGGAGACTATTAAGCCATCAGGCTCTATCTGGATCAGGGACCAGGCCTAAATATGTCTGAAGTCCAGCTAGGAAAGGAGTTGAGAGATGACTACAAACAAAGGAAATACAGACAAGAAGGGGGCTGCAGACAGAAACTCTGCAGTCATTCTCTAGGACTAGTGAGTGGAGAGTCTGGCAAGGTAAAGTAGGAAGACCAGGGGGAAAGTTGGTCCTGGGACCCTTTCTAGAATAGGGAAGTCTGATAGGAGGCCAGAAGTGACATGGAGGCCAGAAGTGACATGGAGGAGCAAGCTCCAGTGGTGAGCCCTGATAAAAGGGCAGGATTGGGATTTCCTAGGATGCACTCAGTGAGGCACTGATAAGGGAAACATAAGAGGGGTGACAGATCAAGCTCAAGGAGGGCAGAAGTTGACTTAAATTGGTGCTCTGTTTGAGAGTTTGTTGGAGATGAATCTAGAGAGGTTGTCGGGAGATGCCCTGAAAAAGAGTCTGTGGCAAGAAGTGTAGGGAGGAAGCAGCAGAAGTCTGGGAGTAGACCTTGACTGCAGATGTAGGGACTCTGGACTGGAGCCCAGCACTGTGAGTTTTCAAACCAGACACTAGGAAAGATGGCATGAAGGCCTTGAGTAGAGGTCAGGGATGATGGAGAGCCTTGAGAGAACAATGTGAGGACCCTTGAGAGAACAATGTGAGGGGCCAAGAATCAGGGCCAACGATCTTTGTGTGGACATTGGACTGTTCGTTATTCTGTTACCTAGAAGGAGCAAGACTAAAGTGTGACCTGGCCACAGGGCTGAGTTGCGAGAGAGACCACCGCAGGACTGGTGCAGCCATTGGCAGGGCATCACTATATGACAGATCAACTATACCATGTCTAGCCATGAGGGGACATGCCAGCAGTGAGTCAATTCCTCCACAGTCTCAAGTTAGAATTTGAATCAAGGTGAAAGTGACTGAAAAGTTATAATTTGAAGGCTGTTTTGAAGGTCTTTGTGGTCTTAGTCTAATCCCTGTTGAACAGGTTCCTATGTTAAAAAAAGCACCATATCACAGAAATGGATGACAGAGGGGACTGGTCATAGGATGGAGAGACTTCAGTCTCTATTAAGAATTGACTAAATATCATTACCATCTGATGGCTGTTTGGTGAGGAAATGTGTTGGTGGTCTCACTCTGTATCTACAGTATAACAGTTCAGATCACAAAAATCACTATTACAATTAGCACTATAAAGAGTCCTAGGCTTCATTTAGCATAAAAACTGACCTATCCTCTTGACAATGAATGGGGTCTCTTCGGAGACAAATTAAAAGGGAAATTTTGGTGTGTTTGCACTGTGCTTCTGTTGTTTGTTGCTGTACCTGTTCTTTGGACATAATCACTTTCCAATGTTCGCAGTTCAGCACTTTTAATACATATGCAATTCATTAAGAAAAAGATAACAATGGGTAGAGGAGAAAAGGTGACAAAAAAATGAGATGAGAGGAGAGAAATATATTGAGGGCAGAGGGATAGGAGGACATATGAGAAGTGAAGTGGCAGAACAGAAGAGAAAGGACATCTTTTTTTCTTAGTGTTCTTTCTTTTCTCTTCTCTCTCAACAACTTTGCCAGTTCTACCCTTTTCCTCCTATCCCTTTTCACTTCTCCCTTCGACAACATTCTGACTCTTCTTTCTCCTCTCAACATTGCTGTCAGAGTCCATCCCACTCTTCCCCATCCACTTTCCTCTCTGATTTTGATACCTGGCTCTCTATCTTGTAACCATGTACCATTTTCATCCTACCAGCTTCATCATCTGTCAAGTCTGACCTTCAAAGCTAAATAGACTCTCCCACTCACCAAGACGGCTGATCACTCAACACTGAGGTCTCATCTGCTCTCCTCTAACCTCTCTGCTTGATCCAGTATGTCAGGGTCTGTGGAAGACTGGTGCCCAGGACATGGGTGATCTGGTTTGGTGGTTGGTGCAGTGTTCAGAAACCAGAGACCAGGAGGCAGATCCAGAGCCAGGTGTCAAAGTTGAAAGTCTGAAGCTATAGAGCCATAGCCTAGCATTAGAACTGGGGTCAGACTGGAAACAAGAACTGAACCCAAGGGTCAGTACTAAGTCAGAAGCCAAAAAGCTGAATAAGGTCAGAGCTGGAGCAGTCAGAAACCAGGGCAATAAGGTTGAGGGACCGGAATGAGGCCGAGGGGAGGAGCCGGGAACAGGGTAGAGTTGAAGTCAGGAGGTGCAGATTATGCCAGAAGTGAGGCAGCAGATGGTAGGGTCTGTAGCAGAAGCAAGCCAGGATCCACTTTGTTGCCCAGACAACTTCTAGTCTCTTTGTGACTTAAATAGTGCCAAACCCAGCATCTTCCCTGGGAGATGATCGCATAATGCGAGATGATTGTGTCAACTGTCTTTTCTTCTTCGAGTGATTGCTCATGTGTATTCCACAATAAGTGATTCCAAGCTATATCTGTTGGAGGTGGGTAGGAGTTCACAGACTCTCAGGATGGAGTACAGCCCTGCCAGACCCGGCATCTTCTGGGAGATGATCGCATAATGTGAGATGATTGTGTGAACGGAAGATCTGGATTGGGGCAGCCACGAGTAAAACGCCCCGCTCAGCTGCCCACCAGGAAAACCGAGACCACTTTGCCAAGTAGGCTTGACACGTGGAGGGTCACCTGCTTTCCAAGAGGACGCGCTGAACATCTTCTGAGCACGTCCTTTCCTCCTGGCCTAACCACTGAGCAGTCATGTTATGATGTGGAGTGCTGTTAGGCTGGGGTGAAGGAGGTGGCCCTGGTCCTGGAAGAGCAGGTCCAGGCAGGATGGCAACAGCCATGGTGGGGCGACTGCCAGGCTCTTGAGGGTCCCGTACCAATGTTGCCTGGGCCACACCAGGGCAATCAGGAGGATCCGGGCCCTGTCCATTTTTATCTTTTCTAGGACCTTGCCAATCAGCAGGATGGAGGGAAAGGCATAGAGAAGCTGGCCCAACCAGGATAGGAGGAAGGCATCAGAGATGGTGTCCACTCCCAACCCCTCCGGAGCAGAATCAGGGACACCAGTGGTTCTGCCAAGTCGCCAACAGATCCACCTGGGGAGTTCCCCACTCTTCAAAAAGCCTGTGCACTACCTCTGGGTGTAGAGACCACTCGTGCTGAGAGGAGAAGTCTTGGCTCAGGTGATCCGCTTGTGAGTTCCAGGTGCCTGGTAGGTGGTCTGTAGGCAAATGTCGTGTCCCACAGTCCCACAGCCTGAGTGCTTCCGGGCAGAGGAGCGGCCCCGCCTTGCCTGATGTAAAACACTGAGGCCATGTTATCTGTGATAAACCTGACCACTCTGCCCTCCAGGTGGGAGTGGAAGGCCACGCACAACAGATGGACCACCCTGAGTTCCTTGATGTTTATATGCAGGGCAAGGTCCTGTGCAGATCACAGACCTTGGGTCTGAATGTCTCCCATATGGGCTCCCCACCCCAGGTCTGATGCATTGGACACCAGCTCCACTGAAGGGGGCCTGCCCCTGAATGGGACCCCGTGAAGCATGCTCCCCGGGGAGGACCACCATTGTAGGGAGGTGATCACCAGCTCAGGCACAGTGAGGACTTTGTCCATCCTGTTTCTGGCCTGGGAGAACACCGAGGCCAACCAGAGCTGGAGGGGCCTCATCCTGAGTCTGGTGTGACAAACCACATATGTGCACGCCGACATGTGACCCAGTAACTGGAGGCATGCTCTGGCTGTGGTCACGGGGAACCTTGTGACTGTGTCGATGAGCCCTTTCAGGGTCTTGAATCTGTCTGGTGGGAGGGAGGCCTTGGCCGATGTCACGTCCAGGATTGTCCCGATAAACTCTATGTGCTGTACCGGGTCTAACGTGGACTTGGTGTCGTTCACCAACGGGCCCAGTGTGGTGCACATGGACAGAAGCACCACGTGATTCCGCACCTGCAACCGGGAGCTGCCCTTGACCAGCCAGTCATCCAAACACCACAAACATGCACTTTGTGAATACCCTGGGAGCAGTGGACAGACCAAACAGGAGGACCATAAATTGGTAGTGCTCCTGCCCAACCGTGAAACAGAGGAAGTGCTTGTGCCCCTTGAATATATGAATGTGGAAGTATGCGTCCTGCAGATTGAGGGTGGCGTACCAGTCCCCGGGATCCAGGGAGGAGATGATGGAGGCTAGAGGGACCATGCGAAACTTGAGCTTTACCATGTACTGGTTCAGGCCTTGCAGGTCCAGGATGGGTTTGAGACCCCCTTTGGCCTTCGGGATAAGGAAATAGCGGGAATAGTACTCCTTGTATTTGAACTCTGCTGGCACCTCTTCCACCGCTCCTAAGCCAAGGAGCCGCCCCATCTCCTGCCTGAGCAGGGCCTCATGAGAGTGGTCGCCCAGGAGCAATGGCATGGAGGGTGGTTGGGCGGGGCAGAGGTAAATTGGAAGGTGTAGCCCCGGGAGATGGTGTTGAGGACCCAATGGTCCGAAGTCAGTCATGACCACTCCATGAGATAAGCACACAACCGGTTGGAGAAGGGAAGGTTTATTGCGGGTGGACCCCTGATATTAATTGGTAAGTTGTCCTCTGGCATCCTGTCAGAACTGACATTTCCCCCACCTGTTTACCCTCGGAGGACCCAGGCTGGGGGGCAGACCAGGACTGCCTCTGCGGGCTCTCTTATAGCCCCATGACTTTTGTAAGGGGGGGCTCACATTTAGAGTGGCTGGCCTGGGTGGGAGCCTGCTGAGGTTTAAACTTGGTCCTGCCTGGAGCCAGGACGTAGAGCCAAGTGTCTTAGCACTGTGCGGGTATCTTTCAGGCCATGCAATTTAATGCCCATCTGTTCCGCAAACAGGGCCTTACCATCGAACAGGAGGTCTTGCAAGCTGATGTGGAAATGCCTGTCAAGAAAATGAAAGAGCTTATTACTTTTTTCAAGAGAGGCGGAGGGCTGGGAGAAAGGAAAGAATCCTTCCCACTTTATGTTTTGCATGAAAATGAGGCCAAGGTTTAAAACCGTTATCAACCTGGTATACTTTTATTTCAGCATCTTCATATACTGATGTATCAAGAAGCTTCTTCTAGCAACATCCCCAGACAAAAGACAAACCATGGTAAGAATTTCAGATTTAACTGTTATTTTACAAAAAAGTCAGGAGGTGGTTGTGGGGGCTAGGGCTCTGTTATCAGTATTAATTTCAATATTATTTCAGGCCAGGAAAGCCTTGGAGGATATTATTATTTGGAAGGACAAACAATTTTGCAGGCTGCATGCAGAAACCCATCTATCTAAGCAAGGGAGATTTTTGTGGTTGCCTGGTGATTGAAAAACATATCAAAGCATGGAGAGGGTTGGTTAGTTACGTAGGCAGCCACTGGAAGTTTGCCCTACCCAGGAATTTTACAAACCTGCTTGAATTTCTCCTGTATGAAAAATTATCAAGCATCTTCCAGGAGTGGGAGAAAATTCAGGCGAGTATTAACAGGATGCTGAAGTAGGATGCAAAGAGTTCCAAAGAGCAGAACTGATATTCACTCCCAACCCCAGCCCAGACAGTGTGCTGTGAATGGACAGAACCAGACGGCCAAGCACTGAAGCCCACAAGGGACTTTACTACTTAATGCAACCAGTGGGATTTATAATCCATACTGTCTGGGACAATGCTTTAATGCTACTGGGGTGATTCAGTTGCAGACAGTGGTATATGCAAAGATACATAATCATGCTAAGCCTGTTACTGTTCATAATTTGCTATTATTCTTTTAAAAAAATAGTTAAGAATCATTAGATATGTTTAAATCACCCTCCCACCCTGGCAATACTTAGGGTTACTTCAGATCACACATGATGCGGAGAAAGAGGGGTGGCTTTTACTTCACCCAAAGCTAAAACCCATCCTATGTACTATCCTCCATAACAATTATTTTATTGTTCATAATCCAGAAATCCCACTCTTATGCTACAATTTCCCGCATGGTAATAATAAAGATGATTGGTTGCACTTACCAGACTATGGATCCAATTCCTGGTCCCGCACTGCTTCCTCTCCGGACTGTTCCCTGGGCCCATCTCAGAAGAGATCCTCTGAAAATTCACCCACAACACCCACAAGTCCAGCCAGCCACGTGGACTGATCCTAAGCTTTCTGCTCCACAGTCTGTTTATGGGAGTTCATTGTGATGCTGGCCAGTGCCATCCCCAGAGTTCTTTTACCTCCCTTGCTTTGGGGTCTGAACATAAGATGGTCTGCATTCAAAAGTATGTCAAGAAGGACGGTGGGCTCTGTGCTCAGGGCAGTGACAAGCACCCGGTCCAACTCCATGTAGAAAGGGCATATAGATAGGGAGTTGCTGGACCTGCTGTTGCCATCCTCAGCTTTAAGGCTTGATGCACTCCCTGTGCCGCATACCAGTCCGGCTAAGCCCCTCTCTGCCAGCTTCTTCATGATGCTCTCATACGTGGAAGTTCTGGATACTCCTCCCAAACTCATAACGCTTGCTGTACTCACACTAGAGGTTAACCAGAACCCTGGAGTGCTCCTGCAGCCAACAAACAGCGCAATGCTGATGATGTGCCTCTTCCTATTAGGCACAGTTGAGCTGTGCAGAAACAAGCAGGTTGCATGGAAATGAAGGGTTAAATGCCGAGCAACAGTGTATAAACCAGCAATAGCATCTGGTACATAGTGGGTGACAAAGAAGTGGGTAGGTAGAAGGGCCAGATCATGCAGGTACCAGGAATTGTTGGAATGGCACTGACAGCCATTTTTGCTTTTGCTATATCCACACTACAAAATGGGTGAGTAGAGATGTAACTCACAGTCCAACATGTGCTTTGCCCCACATCCCCAGGCAAGCACATAGCTGTGGATTCAGTGTGCACTTATACATGTTTAAGGTTTTGACTCTGGATAGTAGGAGGATTTGGGGAACAATGTGCAGTTTTTATATTGTTGGAAAGAGTAAATAACACTTTCCTATTCACTCCTCCCACACCATTCACGATTTTATAGACCTCTATCATATCCCCTGCTAATAGTCTCCTTTCTAAACTGAACATTCTGAATCCTGTTAGTCTGTCCTCCTACGGAAGCCATAACATACCCATGATCATCTTTGCTGCCCTTCGTGGAACCTTTTCCAGGTTCCCCTACAACCTTTTCGAGATGGGGCAACCAGAACTGTACATAATATTCATAGTGTGGATGCACCATGGATTTTATACAGTGGCATTATGATATTTTTTTATCTCTTTCCTAATGGTTCCTAACATTGTTAGCCTTTTTGACCACTGCTGCACAATCAGCTGAGGTTTTCAGAGAACTATCTGCAATGACTCCAAGATCGGTCTTGAGTGGTAACAGATACTTTAGAACCCATGATTATGTATGAGGAAAAAAGTCATCCTAACTACAGTGTGCATTACTTTGCACTTAACACTGAATTTGAATAAAGTGCCTGAGAAGCTTGGGGAATCTTTGTCATTAGAAGCTTTTAAGAACAGGTTAGACAGCCATTTGTCAGGGATGGTCTATATAATACTTAGTCCTGCCTTGAGTGCAGGGGACTGGAATAGATGATCTATTGAGGTCCCTTCCAATCCTATACTTCTATGATTCATCTGCCCTTTGTTGCCTAGTGTCCAGTTTTGTGAGATCCCCCTGTAACTCTTGGCAGTCAGCTTTGGACTTAACTATCTTGAGTATTTTGTATCTGCAAACTTTACTGTTCAGTCTGTTTTCCAGATGAACAGGTCAAATAGCATTCGTCCCACTACAGATCCTTGGGGAACCCCGCTAATGACTACACTCCATTGTGAAAACTATTTATCCCTATCCTTTGTTTCCTATCTTTTAACCAATTACTGATCCGGGAGGACCTTCTCTCTTATCCCCTGATTACTTAGTTTCCTTTTGTGAAAGATCTTATCAAAGGCTTTCTGAAAATCCAAGTGCACTATATTGACTGGATCACCTTTATCCATGTGATTGTTGACACCCTCAAAGAATTTTAGTAAATGATTGAGGAATGACTTCCCTTTACAAAAGAGGTGTTGATTCTTCCCCAAAAAATCATATTCATCTATGTGTCTGATAATTCTGTTCTTGTCCTCATCTTCAAGAAGCTTCATAATTCTATGCCTCTCACATAGCCACTCTTGTGGTTTTACTGCATTACCCACTGGCCTTCCTCTCGGTTCATGATGCGCACCTCAGTCTTCCTATGTGTCCACTTCTTTCACAATTTTCTTTACATTTCTGCCATGCTGCCCTTTAGAAATGGAATATCATCCTCAAACTAGTAAATAAAGCCACTACCTTGACTTTGACCTGAAATGCCTCCTCAGGACCCACTTGTACTGTGATGCTTACAGTCAATGGTCAAGTAAATAAGTAGTAGGTATTACAGAGATCCATAACATTTATTTTGTCTTTACATCTTAAGACTAAAAAAAAAGGAAAAAATGTAAGTATCTGAAACAAACTGACTGCGTATATCATTAGTCTTTGTGATCACATATTCCTATCAGTTACCCTTGTCCCACTTCTTCCAATCCCTCTATTTAATACCTATACCACTTGTTGATCTTGTGTTAGATCTGACTGTAAACTCTTCAGAGCATGCATTGTTTTTTATTATGTTACTACATCACAACGGAACCCTAAACATAATGCTATTACTACTGCCACCACCAATTCATACCCAAATCTCAAAGTTTCAGTTATTTCAAATAGAATCAAGTTACTTACCAAGCATAGTTGGATAAATATCTACAAGAGATACCACATTTGATAGGTGATGATGAGCTTTAATGTTTGGCCCCATAACTAGAAGGGGAACATGGGAACTTGCTTCATACATGCTCATTTTATAAAACTGCTGATGTTCCATAGCAAGTTCTCCATGATCTGCTGTGAATATAACAATGGTTCTTTTAAGAAGTCCTGTATCACTTAGAGCTGAAATGATCTCACCTGCAACAAAAGAGAGATTTGAAAAAAAGTATGGTCAGATATTCTGTTAAGCTTCTGCACCTAAAGAGCAGCATGCAAATCCTAAGGGGAGGGGGCCCTTGCTAGCAACTGAGGTGCTGTTCAAAAGCCTTGGAGCTCCTTTCCTTCCCACTGAAAGCAAAGCCTGAGACTCCACTCTTCACTGCAATATCCATTATAGTCTGAGATTGCTGGGGACTGTGAATCCCAGCCTGGGGATGGGGCTGAACCACCACCAAGGACATCTTGAAGGGATGAGAGGCACTCCCTCCCCACAGAGGAGGCCGGCCACAGTTCTGGATGGGATCCCATTGCAGGCAACAATACCCAGGGCAATTGGGACAGCAGAGGCCCCCACCCAAAGCATTGGATATTGGGGGTCCTGACTGAGCCCTCACTCTATCCCAGGCACTGGGCTTTTTACCTCTCTTGTGCATGTATCTCCACAGGAGCTACTGCAGCCTCAGATTTGTGCAACGGAGAGAGAAAGAGGGGCAGGATCAATGGAAGCATGGTAGAAGGGATGGCCGTGATTCAGCAATGTACCTACATATGCGTAACTTGAAGCATGAGTAATCTTACTAACTTTAATGAGACAACTCACATGCTTAAAATTATGTACATACTTAAATACTTTACAGAAGAGGGGCCCTAGTCGAAAGCTACCCTGCGCCACGTATTGCAGCAGCATGATCATTTCAGAATCAGAGGTCCAGGGAGGACTGTTTCTCCATGAGAGACCTGTGAGACCCTCAGTATTGGTCCTTTGTATATATATGACCTAACCATTCTAACATTACAAAAATCATTTAAAGTAACTGTTCTATTTATTGAGAATTCTTGTTCTTTAGATATCACTTTTTAAAATGAAGAAACAAAACACAGTAAATTAAGGCTGATTTGCCTGCATGTATATCTTAAAACAAACTAAGGAAAACTTTGCATGCTTATTTAGATTTAACTTATTTTTTCTTGTAATTTTCAATATGTTGCTATTATATCCAGGGATAAACATAGGACCCTTGCATAGGTCATTTTGTTGTCTACTTCATAGTCACAACTATTGCCCGTTAGCCCAAGCAGGTAGCTAATATTTGGAGCCTTGCTAGGTTGTTTCCATTTAGAGGAGAAATAATGAGAAGAGTCAGGTGTCTGTTTGTGTAGAATCTTTGTAAATAAATAGGATTGCATCAAAGTTCTGTTTCCTGGAGCACAGTAGAAAACAATCAGGAGTCATAGTGCAGAAATCCAAGTTTGCCTTTTCAGTGAGTATTCTTCTCAAAAGATCTCTATGACTTCTTCCAAAGGCCACGCTCACTCTGCTTCTTTGTAGTCTTCTTGCCTTCTCCCTTCTTTTCTGGTTCCTTCACATACAAGGACACTTAATCAAATACCCCTAGCCCCTGCATTTGCAATCGCTTGCCAGGAAACCACTTGTGTCACATGGCTTAGCTTCTACTTTGGCATTGCCATGATGTCTGTGTCTTGGGCAGTTGCTTCTATTGTTTCAGCCATCATTAAACAAAGGGCTATTTAATTGCTCCATTGTTTAGCCTGAAGGAAGGGTGCTTAGCATATCCATTGACTTTTACCAGGTCTTAACGCTATTAACACCTTTCAACATACAATTACCATCCTGGTCTGGATTCACACTGGTAAGTGAGAACACTCAGTAAAATAGTCCATTAGTAGGCTTGGCAGAACTCGATTTAAAAACAAAAATAACTTCAACAGGTAATATTCATGTTTGTTTAGGCATTTTTTTCTATTTTTATGGATTTTATTTTCACAGGTGCAAGAAATTATAGGGAGGGTCAGACAGTGGGGAAGGGACCCCCTCAGGCAATTTAATGACATCAAAAAGTTTAAAGTTTACAACCTATAAAACAGAAATTGTTATATCACGTGTCAAAATATACAAAGATATATCCTTAAATCAATCTCCAATAAGTTCTCAAGCATGATTTTTCTTTCTTTGCCTATCTGTAAATTTTGATCACCAATGGAAATATTTTTTCATCAGTGAAATCAACATTTACCATTCAAAAGTCTAATCCTTCCAAGTCTGACAGCAATACGTTAAGCCATCCAGTTCTTTTGCACATGCATCATTTATGTCAGGGGTAGCCAACCTGTGGCTCTGGAGCTACATGAGCCTCTTCAGAAGTTAATATGTGGCTCCTTGTACAGGCAACGACTCCGGAGCTGGAGCTACAGGCACCAACTTTCCAATGTGCCGGGGGGTTCTCACTGCTCAACCCCTGGCTCTGCCGCCACTCCACCCCTTCCTGCCCTTCCCCCCCCCCCCGAGCCTCCTGCATGCCACGAAACAGCTTATTGGGAGGTGTGAGGAGGGACGCGGAGGTGCTGATTGGCAGGAGGCGCTGGGAGTGGGGGGGAGCTAATGGGGGACTGCTGACGTATTACTGTGGCTCTTTGGAAATGTACATTGGTAAATTCTGACTCCTTCTCAGGCTCAGGTTGGCCACCCCTGATTTATGCAATATCTAGGAAGCTATTTTACACATAACTTTGAGTATCTCTACAAAAGGCTAGCCTGATCAGAGTTATCTACTAATGGCTTCAAATCTCTTTTCTGTATTATTATTCTGGAAGATTACCTACCAAGCATGGCATCCGTCTCTGCACACATAGCATAATAAAATGCTCTGATATCTCTGATTTCTTTCCTTGTAAACTTCCCAGTGCAATTCTTGGTGTAAGAAGAATAATAATCTACTGGGTGCATGTCTGAAAGAGGAGGCCATTTTGGAATTTTAATGGCTTCATACGTCACCTAAAAACAAGAGGAATTTAAATTATTTTGGCAAGTGAGTTTAATGCTTTTACAATGGATTTGAGAAAAACATTAATTTAAATCAGAAATTCTCAAACTGTCGTACATGCAGCACCTGCTTATTATCTGTTACATATTCCTGCTACTTTCTCCTTGTTTTCTAGATACTTTTACAGATATTCAATCACCATCTTGCAAAGAAGAGCCTGGACACTGGCAAAAATCAGCTGGAAAACTAGAGGAGGACCCAGCTGCATGTGACCTGCCAGCTGATATCTTAAAAAGATAAAGGACATAGTCTTTTTGAACTATATTCAGTAACTAATCTCAGAAGTGTGGGCATAGCATCACATACAAGAAAAATGTTGTACCATGTGCTGCCATAGGACTAGGTGTCATCTTGGAAAATAGATCAACATGGCAATTTACTCTTTCTGGGAAAATCTCCAGAAGAGCTGGCGTGAAATCTTGGAAAAAGAATTCACATGGGTAGTCTAATTTTCAAATATATACTGGATATATAAATTCTGGCATTTGGATGCTCAGATTGGCATTTAGGCCAGTTTTATGCCTTGTGCCGATTTAAATGCCATGGTCTATACTGGATAGTTTCTGTTTAGGCACCCACATTTGCAAACTGGACACTGAATATAAAAATAAGCATTGCTGTTTGACTCAGATTTTAAGATGTTTTTTTTTTTACTGCTCAAGAATTATTTATTTCTAAATTATATATTTAGAACTGTGAATTACATACTACACAATGTGAAACCTCTATGACTTGAAAAACAAAAGTAAAAAAAGTTTATTAAAACTTCCATGATCTTACTAATTAATAATCACAGCTGAAGGCAGGATTGACAAGTCCCAGGTCACAATGTAGTAGCAGGTCCTGGGAGGCTTACATGCATTTTAGGAAGGCAATGGAGACTGGGCTGGTGACACTTGGCACCTCAAAATGAATTAATAAAACTGACATGTCAGGGCTTGTACAGCGAGTATTTACAGCAGCATGTAAATATCATCCTAAGAAACAAATTCATCAGCAGCAGAACTTACTTTTTATTCTTGATGAAAATACCACAATATAGACAAAACCCCATAGGCTCTAATGACTTTAGATTCTAAATATGTATATATGTGTCCTAGTGGTAGGGGAATATTGACAGAAATTGTGATAGAGGACAAGCAAGGTACATCGGGAGTCTCCATTGCTCATGTATTTAATGCTGATGGGGTGCTGAAGCATCAGAGATAGAAGAGTTCAACAGTGGAGAGAGTTCCCCAAACTCTAGCTAGTGCTACAGACTCCCCACAGCTGCCACTGAAATGTCATTTCCATTACCTTTTCTTGATTAAATACACTATTATCGGGCTAATTAAGAAGGGAACAAAACCAGGCTCCAACTCCACCTATCAGCTGATGGTATTGTTTCAAGCCAGGGCATGTTGCAGAGATAGCAATTCTCTGTTGAATGAATCCTTGTCCATAGACAAGAGAAGTACATCCACATTCATCCTGTTAGACCTCTCTTCAGAAGTCAGTACCTTTAACCACCCCATACTATAGTCCCACCTTTAAGAGGTTACAGGGTGGCACAGAAACACTTTGAAATGCCTTAACTTCCTCCTCTGTGACCAAACCTGAGAGAAATTATGGCCATTCCTGCCAACATCTCCAAAGCCCTCACCTCCCACAAAATTTAATATTCTCTCCCATATTATCCAACATTTATATGAAGTCATTAAAAGAGCTGGTGAGACAGCAAGGTCTGAAGTGCCAGCAGCATACATTGACAACACCTAGCTCTTTATCTCCTTTACATCAAACATAAACAGCAACAGCTCCAAGTTTTCTCAGTGCCTAAATGAAATGAGAAACTGGATACCGCTGAATTCAGGCAAGAGTGGAATACCAGTGGGGAGAGAGAAGTTCCTCAAACAAGGTTGTTCTTCTAGAACATTTCCCATTATTTAAGGCCTCTGCCCTCACATTAAGTCAACATCTGTGACTGGCCAGAAGATTGAACTCCTCCTATAGGCCTTCGACCTGACCATAGTGATCCATTAAATTAACAATCTCTATGCTGGATTGTTGCAACTCATATCCAGGAACAAAGCCATGTGCCCTGGAAAAGCATCAATCCCTACAAAATGCAGCAGACCATCTGCTTAGCAACACAGGGTACCAGAAACATCATGCTGATGCTTCACTCTGCAGTAGCTCCCCCTTGAATATAGAATTTAATTCAAGGTCTCTGTCCTCATATTCAAAGATCTCCATGAGATTGCTCCTAGCTACTTGAGAGACCATGTCTTTCTCCATAACCATGACAACTGTGTTCAGCTGGAACCATGAAATAGTCAACAAATGGGGGAGGGTGGCTCCTAAAACCAGGAAAAAAAATCTTCACAGGAGCTGGTCCTAGCTTATGTAACTCCCTCCTGTAACAAATCAGAATGACCACAGGCCTTCCTGCATTCAAAACTAAATGTAAAAACACATCTCATTGACTTTGCTTTCCCTTAACATTGTGCTCTCACATACAACTCAAAATAAAACAATACATTTTTGAAAAATTAAAAAATAGTCATAATAATCTAACTACTTTTTCCCAGGTAAAGAATGAAGAAAGAGTGTGATTGTTATTTTTATTTTTAAATGCTTGAAAGGGTATCAGATATTATGGTAAGGGGGGGGGCATCATATTACATAGGTAAACTGACTTTACAACACCCCAGTAGTAAAGACTGGGCAGATAAATGCAGTCTCTTCAAAGTCTACTGCTGAGTTACTGGGTTGTGTGAAATCTTTGCCATTTAGGCAGTGGGAGTCATGGTAACTAATGGAGAGAGTTTTGTGACAATAGTAAAACTGCATTTATGGACAATACAAGAGGCAGATAAACAGAAATTGTTCATTCCTTCTCCTAGAGAAAAAGGTATCTGCTGATTTCTTACACATGGAAGTATCTAGATTTTTCTTAGCAATAGAATGAAAAACTGAAAGAGCTAGATTAGTAACCAAAGCATCAGGTAACAGAAAAGACGAAAAGTTACATTGTGCAAGGTCACTGATGTAGCACCTTTGCAGCCATTCTGGGTTAAGATCAACCTGTCAGCACAGAATTCAGACACAATTTGATTTTATATAGCATCTCTTGTACCCAAGTTGCTACCAAATGCTTTACAAAACAATGAGCTAGAGACTAGGAGTGTACAGGCAAACAACATTAAGTGTCCAGTTTAATATATACTCCTTTTGGAATCTGAAATCGTTTTACTGAGTCAGGGAATATTGGCCAAGAGAGACTGGAGTTGTCACCTTCTTTTTTCACTTCTACCTGGGTAACCTTAAGAAGTGTGCTTAACATCTCATCCACAGATGTACTTACAAGTGCATTATAATATCAGAACTGGGTCTGAGCCCAAGTTTGATGTAAGTTACACAGTGTGCAAAATAAGGTACTGTACATACTAAATGCTGTTACAAATTTGTTTTGATTTAAATTTCTGTACATTTTCACATACCTTTTCAAGCCAATAGGGAGATGTTAGAAATGTAGAGGACCCAAAATTTTCCCCTGTAGAGGGTGACGGGTATGGATGTGGTAAATTTAATCCCAAGTAAAGAACAAAGGGTTGACTAAAGTTAGTGGCTTCTCTCCTTATCCAACTTGCTGCTTTATCAGTATTCTGCCAATCTTCTTCCATTACTCTCACAAATGTCTTGTTGCCAGTAAGATTCACCATGGGTCTGCCTTCTTGTCTGAGCAGGAAATCAACATCCCTTGTCCAAGCTTCCACACGGTTACTGAAAATACAAGACTGCATTCAGTGAAAAGCATTTCCTTCTCTTTTCCTGCCACTAAACATCTAGTAACATCACCTCAGTTTTAAAATCTTAGTTATAGATTTTCAGTTTTAGAACATCTTTCTAAATTTGCAACTGCATTTTATTTGCATATTTCTATATATTAGTGTTATTAGATTCAAATAACCAAAGCTAAACTATATATTCATTGCTTTAGTTAATATTTTTTCAATTTGGAATCTTTTCTTCTTATTCCTGGTCATTTCATGCCAGATGGCTCTTTCCCCTGCCTCTGATCCACCTCCCAGTTCTACTTTGGCAAATGAACATATAGACACAGTACTTTCAAACCTTGTTGCCACATCTTCACTTAAGAGATTCTCTTCACTTTTTGCTATGGCTTCATTGCTCATTCTACCTGCTGCATCTAGTCTTGAATTTTTATTATGTAAACTTATTTTCTACTGGACCCTTTCAACCACCTAGAGTAACGCATCTTTTGAAACCATACCATTTTATTTTGGATTCTACGATACCACTTTTTGTAACACTCCCACTTTGGACCAAATCCTCTACTGACTTTCCTTGTGCAACCCCGCTGACTCCAGATGATAAAATTATCAGAGAAAGAGGGAGGCGGCAATGGAGTCCCAAGAGGCATAAATGAAACAAGTTTCATTATCAAATATGTTCTGAGACACATTTTCAGACAATTACAATTACTGAATCTCTAAAATCCTGAGAAATCTGAGCTGCAGAGGACTCACTCTGACAAGAAACGAAATGACACCAGAAGTATCATAAACAAAGACTGGAGAGTGCAACTCCACCTTAGAAACTTACTTAGGAAGAACCTTTTTAAACAGGTTCTTCTTATGTCATTCAAGGAATGATAAAAAAAGTATGTAGTAGCAGATTCCTCAGGACTTGAGCCATGTAGTTTTGTTAAAGTATAGTGCCAATTATATTTTAAAGAACATTCATGTACTTTTTCTTCCTCATTTAGAATTTTACAAATAAGTTTTTATCTTTTAGCAAAACCTTTGTATCTCACCTTTATCTACAAAACAATTTTAGGTCTTTTTAAATCTTGTGTAGTTATCTGCATTTTCGAGGTAAACAAATGTTTGCTATGCTTAACTGAATTAATCACAAATCATCACGATTTCTCTCAGTAGAAAATATATTTATTGAACCTAATTTTCAAAATATCAGCGTGATGAGGAGTACTACCCCTCTATAGGACAGTCTTCCATTTATGGCCAAAACAGGCAGGAGGGCAATGAAAAAGCATACTGCCCTATCCCGGGACTGTATATAAATAAAAGAAAGCTGAGCAAGATAGAAAGGGATGAGAAGCCAAGCTGGATGCTATAGGTTGCAGGACCCGGGACACTAGCTGAACCTGGGCCTTAGAGACTTTGTTTTCTGACTAAGCTTGGTTGCTCTGACTCAAGGCTCTGACATAAGTGCTGTATGAACTTGGTTAAGCTGCTCCTTCCCTGACTTGATGCCTACTGGAGAGTCTGCCTGTTCCATAGAACAAGAAAAGAACTACGAATTCTTCTACCAGGGGTTGGTTTGGAGGACTTAAGGGTCAGTTTGATTTTTGCCTCTCACTTCTTGCATACTGTACGGTTAGGCATCCATTGCATGCACAAAGAGGTGTGTGCAATTATGGTTTAGATTTTTTGTGCACACTGTATACTATTTTCAATGTAATATCAAACTTAAAACATATATATATCTCCAGATAAAATTAGTTTGGGGCTTGGGAGAAAAGGAATGAAACAGGTCACTCTCTAGTATTGGAGCAGTGGGGAGAGGTACTGACAGTTCTCAAAGGAAAACAAATCTTCAGGCAGAGAGAGAGAGAGAGAGAGAGAGAGAGAATTGCAGCAACAAAAAGAATGGCAGAGAAATAAATGGGGCAACCTCTGTGCCCCATAAAATGCACCATTAACTATAATTTTATCCACAGATTGAAAGGAAGTAAATACTAATGGAGCATCAAACCAACTGAAGGCAGAAATATGTATTTTCTGCTATAATACATCATACAATTTTAATTAAACCACAGTAAGAACGTCAGGCAATTTGTTTAAAGGGGTCATCTTCTCTGCAAAGAAGACATGAGAGATCCACAAACTGTAAACAAAGACTAAATTATCAGATGTCAGAGTTCAGGTGGAAAAAGAGTTACTAACGAGAATTTAAAAGTTTTGAAATGAATCTTAAACAATTGCTTATAACACTCGTAATGAGAAAGTAGGATCATACCTCCTTTGCTGACAGATGGTACTCCAAAGATAGCAACTTAGAGAGTGGATGAATGAAGAGACAAAGGACAGAAATATAATGTTGCTTAATAATGAAGAGAAAATCTTAAAAGCTGGAATCATTACTATTGTATAAGTGTAAACATATAAAAGGCCACTGTCAAGTAATTTCGTTCCCAACGGAAATATTTTAAATAAAATTCTTACATGTCTATAGCACCCTCCAGTATAAATATACAACATTGCTAAAACATAGTCACTACAGTACTTTGATGGAAGGGTAACAGCTATCCGACAAGCAACAGTGGTGATTGGGAAATTTTGACCAATGCCTACATTATAACCTTCCTCATTTCCTTTTGATACAAATACTGAATTTTTTCAAACAGCTGAAAAGCATCATGGTTTATGTTAGTAACAATGAAGAGTCTGTCCAAATGTGTTCAACTCCTGTGATGCTCAGGTGCTGCAAACTGAACTTAAACTGGTCACTGATTTCCCCTGTGTGTGAGAGATCTCTGTTGGTGTAAAGGTAGAGGCGGCAGTATGTGTGTCTCCTACGCCAGCCAGGGTCGCCGAGAGCGGGTTTGGGCCCCAGTAAAAAAAAAATTTGGGACCCCCCAGCAAGGGTGGACCATCTACGCAGGGCCAATGAAGCCAGGGAAGCAGGGTCCGGGGCCCCCTTCCGGACCGCTAGGCCCCAGTAATTTGTACTGGCTTCCCCCACCTTTCGTCGGCCTTGACTCCAGCTGCGTATCTCTGGCATAAGCAGGAAGGAGAACTTATTGGATGAGCTGAGGGTGACAGGAGTCAGTCAGTAGTAGAAGGAGGTGTGCTATAGCTAAAGCTCCCCTACACCTGACCTCCTTGTGGCATTACAGAGCTTACATCAAATGTGGAAGTTACAGAAACAAAGTGCCTTCTTAACTGCTGGAGCCTGACAGTCAGGGGCCTGGCTGCAACTGGCTTCCTGCAGCTGTCACTGTCCACAATATCAAAGAACTGACACTCTTGTCTACTGGATAAGATGTAGAACTGTGTCAGTCATTAAAAAGTCATGGCTCTTTTTGGAAGAATACACTTAGTCCCAATTTCCTTGACAAATTCAAAGTAACTTAGTTACATTCTGCCACATACATTTCCCATGTAGATACAACTGGATACAGTTTTCAGCTGAGCACTGTTAAACACCTGCCATGCTCCAACCCATTTCAGTGCTTGGTGCTGTCATCCCTATATAACACAGTACAGAGCGGTCAACTCTGTTCAGTGGCTCATAGAAAAAAAAAAGGCACGGCCCCTACTTCAAAACAAGTGTACAATCTACTTCAAATATGATGCAATAATGCGGGTCACAAAGCAGTATGAAGATGAGGATAAGGACCACGTTTACATCAATTATGTAGTCACTGAGCAAGGTTAGCACACAGCATGATAGGACAAACATTTTAAAAATTTGATTTGTACATTAGCCCAGGGTGTGTGTTCCATCTGTATGTTCCACACTGGATTCAAAGCACAGCCAAAGAGTCATCAAACCAGGCATCGCTGGTGAACTGGAAGAGACAGAGTCACGGATCAGACAAGACTGTCTCTAAATGACCTCAAAAGCATGTGGTGAAGTTTCTAAAGCATTTCACGATCTTTAGCAGAAAAGTGTTCATGACATTTTGGGGGGGAGTGGGGGGGGGAGTCACCCAGACCTGTAAAGGGTTCTGTCATCACCTGCCTTGAAAATCTGGCAGAGCTGACACACACCAGTAGCCAAAAATAAGAATTAACAGCTCACCCAGACATCCACCCGCAAGTTACTGATAGCGGGGTGACCCCAATAGCCTTTCTGGTCATGAGTCTCCCCAAATCTATTCCCTGAGGTCTTAGCAACAAAACACTCAGACTTTTCCCTTCTGGTTCATTATCCCTGAAGAAGGGAAACCTGCCTCCCCATTATCAGTCCACTTGGGCTGGGACACTCCATCAAGATTGCACAATATAGACCTGCTTAGGGTAAAAATAAACAAAATGTTTATTTAATAGAAAAATCACAGATTCAAAGATGAAATAGTACATGTTTTCTTATTATTACAAGTTACACAGAAAATAAACATGAAGACACAATCTCAGGCTTTATGATTCTGTATTTGTTAAATTCCCTTCTCTAATACTCCCTACCTATTGCCGCTGAACTGTTTCCCAACATGCCCTCTGTCTTAGAGAAGATCCAGTGTTTCAGACAGCAGCTTGCTTAGATGCTAGTCCTCAGTTTTTGAATATACTTTACTTTAAACGTGTTTTCTTTTAAAAAGGTTTGCAGTTTTTGTTCTCTCATGGTCTGAGACTATGGCAATTCATGGTTATGCAAAGCAGGGGCAACTCCCTCCTTCCTTAATTTTGCCAAGACTGGGGTTTTCTTTTTAGTTTCAGTGTCTTTCCATTAACTTTAATGATCCAGGACCAGTTCTATTCAACATATTCATAAATGATCTGGAAAAAAGGGTAAATGGTGAGGTGGCAAAATTACTCAAAATAGTTAAGTCCCAGGCAGACTGTGAAGAGCTACCAAAGGCTCTCTCAAAACTGGGTGATTGGGCAACAAAATGGCACATGAAATTCAATGTTGATAAATGCAAAGTAATGCACACTGGAAAATATAATCCCAACTATACATATAAAATGATAGGGTCTAAATTAGCTGTTACCACTCAAGAAAGATCTTGGAGTCATTGTGGATATTTCTCTGGAAACAGCCACTCAATGTGTAGCGGCAGTCAAAAAAGCAAACAGAATGTTGGGAATCATTAAGAAAGGGATAGATAATAAGACAGAAAATATCATATTGCCTCTATATGAATCCATGGTATGCCCACATCTTGAATACTGCATGCAAATGTGGTTGCCTCATCTCAAAAAAAGATACATTGGAATTGGAAAAGGTTAAGAAAAGGGCAATAAAAACGATCAGGGGTATGGAACAGATTCCGTATTAGGAGAGATTAATAAGACTGAGACTTTTCAGCTTGGAAAAGAGACAACAAATGGGGGTTATGACTGACATTTATAAAATCATGACTGGTATGGAGAAAGTAAATAAGGAAGTGTTGTTTACTCCTTCTCATAATACAAGAAATAGGGGTCACCAAATTAAATTAACAGGCAGCAGGTTTAAAAAACAAACAAAAAGAAGTCTTTTTTCACACAATGCACAGTCAGTCTGTGAAACTCTTTGCCAGAGGATATTGTGAAGGCCAAGACTATAACAGTGTTCAAAAAAGAACTAGATAAGTTCATGGAGGATAGGATCCATCAATCGGTATTAGCCAGGATGGGCAGGTATGGTGTCCCTAGCCTCTGTTTGCCAGAAGCTGGGAATGGCGACAGGGGATGGATCACTTAATGATTACTTGTTTTGTTCATGCCTTCTGGGGCAGCTGGCATTGGCCACTGTCAGAAGACAGGAAAGTGGGCTAAATACTTTGGTCTGACCCAGTATGGCCGCTCTTATGTTCAGCATGGTCTTTTCCTGGGTTGTACAATGCTAGGTGCTTGGCGTTAGTTTTGTGGACATAGCAAGCCTGAGAGGTGCCCCTCCTTGCCTGACAGCTTCCCCACACAGCTGTGAAGTGATGCTGTGGTTGCATCCTAGTTACAATTACAAATGTCTACATCTATATACATGCATACATTCATAACCATAACCTGTGTACATATCTCCTAAGGACCATCAAATTCAGAACATTACAAGCCTTCATAAATGACCTTACTTGATATATTTATACACAATAACATTGTATACAAGTTGATTCGATTGTTCATTCTATGGGGTTCAGACCCCTTATGGCATCTGAACCCTGATTGTCACCATGTTATTTAATAAAATATTGTCCACAAAGGAAAAAAATCTTTTAAGACATCTGTTTCCCTGAAAATGTTCTCAAAAGAAAAAATGTAGAGACACACCCACACACTCTTTATTCTAAAGAGTATTTATGAAATTAAGTATGTAATTCAATGTATTACTTTCAAATTGCAGGAAGCTGGGCTGTACTGGTGGTCTAGTGGCAGTACAACAAACTACTATACAGACAATTTAAATATGGCTCCCCAGTTCAGTCCTTTGTTCTGGGCTTGTAAATCTGGGAAAACTGCTGAGATAACAATAATCAATTCCACTCCCTAACTGGCCAGAAGAATCTTCATATGTCCAGAACACATTGTTTCCATAGAATTCCCACCTCCTGCTGGCCTGGAGAGTAGAAGTGAACCGTGATCTCCTGAAGAACAAGAAATGTTAATTTAGGATGAAATTCTCCCCTGTACAGAGGCCCAGCAGAAGGCCTGTAGCCCACTTAAGCTCCCACAATGGTGGACAGGCCTTATGCTAGCCCTTTGTACACAAGTGAACTTCACCTTTAATGTAATATTCTGATTATTCTGTATTATAACTTTCAAGGGCTGTAATACAATCAAAGTTCATACGCCCTTTCTCTCCCCAAAAGTTATGTTGTTACACTTGAAAAAGTGAGATTACACATGCACATATATATTACAAAGTTTGCGCATGATACCAAGCTGGGAGGGGTTGCAAGTGATTTGGAGGACAGCATTATAATTCAAAATGATCTGGACAAACTGGAGAAATGGTCTGAAGTAAACAGGATGAAATTTGGTAAGAACAAATGCGAAGTACTGCACTTAGGAAGGAACAATCAGTTGCACACATACAAAATGGGAAATGACGGTCTAGGAAGGAGTACTGTGGAAAGGGCTCTACAGGTCATAGTGGACCACAAGCTAAATGTGAGTCAACAGCGTGACACTGTTGGAAAAAAGCAAACATCATTCTGGGATGCATTAGCAGGAATGTTGTAAGCAAGACATGAGAAGTAATTCTTCCGCTCTACTCCACGCTGATTAGGCCTCAGCTGGAGTATTGTGTCTAGTTCTGGGCACCACATTTCAGGAAAGATATGGACAAATTGGAGAAAGTCCAGAGAAGAGCAACAAATAAAAGGTCTAGAAAACCTGACCTATGAGGGAATACTGAACAAGTTGGATTTGTTTAGTCTGGAAAAGAGAAGACTGAGAGGGGACATAACAGTTTTCAAGTACATAAAAAGTTGTTACAAGGAGGAAGGAGAAAAACTGTTCTTCTTAACCTCTGAGGATAGGACAAGAAGCAATGGGCTTAAATTGCAGCAAGGGAGGTTTAGGTTGGACATTAGGAAAAGCTTCCTAACTATCAGGGTGGTTAAGCACGAGAATAAATTGCCTAGAGAGGTTGTGGAATCTCCATCATTGTCTAACCTGCTCTTAAAAATCTCCAAACACTTGTCACAGATGGTCTAGACTCTAGAGAATACTTATTCCTGCCATGAGTGCAAGGGACTGGACTTGATGACCTCTCAAGGTCCCTTCCAGTCCTATGATTATTCTGCAACCAATCTTCAGCTGGTGTAATCTGGCACAGCTTTGTTAATTTCAAGGGAGCTATGCTGAGTTACAGCTACAGAAGAGCTGGCCCTTTATTTGTATATACTTCTATTAGCCATACTCCTCAAATCTGATTAATCATGCAACAGTGAGAGATGCCTGGTAGCTTCCAGGATCATGCTATGATGCAATCATATTAAACCATTTAATATGGTTGTATCTGATCACATACTTCCTGCACATTTAAGAAATAGAAACTTCACATTTGCAAAGATTATTTTTTCTTATCAATGCCCTAACTGCAACAGTTTCCTAGGACAAATGGAAGTTAGTTTTCCTGGTATTTTATTAAAAAAAATTAACAGCCCATATTCTTTGTCAGGTAAGTGTCAGTTAATAGATATGTGTAGGCTTGGAAGGATTAGATTTTTAATCGGTAAATGTTGGTAAATGTCGACTTCACCATACATACACAAAACACTGAAAAAATACTTCCATTGATGGTAATCAACATTTACAACCAGGCAAAGTAAAACAAAAATACTGCTTGAGAACTCAGAGTTTGATTTAAGGGTATTTACTTTGTATATTTTGACTTGTGATGTTGACAATTTCTGTTTTAACAGTTATAAAGCTTTAACTTTTTGAATCTCAACCTCTACTGTCTTTAAATATTATGCGGCGGCGGGGCGGGGCAATAAACTTCCCACAACTGTGAAAATTTAAATAGATAAATATTGAAAAAAAAGTTTAAAAGTAAACATTGATATCCATAAAAATTATATACAAAAATCAAATTCTGCCAAACCTAGATATATGTTTAGGGCAAACTCTTGCTCTGTAGTTCAAAACTGAAGCAACTGCATGTTGTATGGATCAAATCTATATTTTTGAAATATCCATATCTCTATTGAGCCTAACAGTCATACATCACATACTGAGAGGACAACTCTGTTTCTCTTTGCAAGCCTTCTCTTTACCAGGAAACCAAAGCAACAGGACTGCGCTAATTAACTCAACATGCAACAGTAACCTTCCTTATATCTATTCCACACTATTTATAGATTATTTAATTGGCTAATTAGACTTTTTAAATGTCTACATAGATGCAATTAGAATGAGACACATTGTTCTCTAATAAAAAATTATGAGTTTTTTTTAGTTTTCAGTTAGAGAGAAATGTATTAAATTTTAACATTCCACTAATGTATACACTAAAAAAGGCTGACTCACCATGTATTTGTTTTCATTTATTCTCAACGCCCACCCACTTTTGTTCAAGCAACAGTAAGGGTTTGATCCTGTGAAGTGCTGATCCCCCTCAACTCCCACTAAATAGAAATCTGAGAAGGCTCAGTAACTTGCAAAAGGCTTTCGGCATAGCAGGTTCAGGGCATAAACCATAAAGATAAACACTGACTAAAATCACTAAGCTTGATTCACCACTATGTTACTCAAGTCTGTCAGTGCAGAACCATTGGTTGTATAATATTTTGTATTACTACTGAATCTACCTCGAGCTCCTGAAAATTCAGCTCTGGGTGACTAAACAATCATGTAAATACATGATAATATACAAATTAATAATAATCTCCTCTGTATATCAGTTTTGCTTGCTTTCTTTTTCTTAAATAAATTTAAGTATGTTGGCTTCTTAACTGTTCTAGACAAACCTGAGCATTTTAGGGTTTATTTAGCTGTACAGAACAAGCAGCGATGAAATTTCATAACGGATTGTGGAGCAAGGCAGAAAGTAAAAGCAACAAATTAATATTTTTTGCTCCATGATTTTTTCCACCACAGAGAATTAAAATTTCTCCCTTATCCAAACTTTAGTCAGCTATCTAGTCAAACTGTCATTCAACTTTTCTAGGTTGTTTCCATACTACAGTAAACAAATCTGGAAATCAAACAGAATTTGAAAGGATTATACTAAAATAGTTCTACTGGCAGCAGGTTAACACAAATTCATTTCTTTCCCTTAGAGAAGGAGGAATTCCAAACAGGTAGATTGAGGCACAGGCACTATAGGTCTATGTCTATGGCCCCTTGAGCCATGTTATTACATCAGACCCTCAATTTTCATAAAAAAGTTACTAATCCTAATGGCTACCAAAAAAAGCTTGAATATGTGACCTAACTGTAACCAGTGTAGTGACATCTGCCCAAATCTGGTCACCCTGAAACAGCATCTCAGAGCTGTGAATTTCCCTGTGTATCAATATGGAATATCAACTCCAAGATCCATTGCCTTGGGGGTGTTTCATCAACACCACAACACAAGACTGTATGGCAGAAGGAGAAAAATTCAGTGTGCCTGCTCACCCTACCACTGAGGCAGATAAACTTGGGCTGTTGAGGTAAGTATTCAGGCCCTCCCCTGACCATGCTGTTCCCAGGGGAAGAGGCCTCCAGCTAATGCTCCTCTGGTGTTAAGGGGGCTCCAAACCACTCTCTCTCTCTCTAGGGTGGGAGGGTTACTCCTTTCTGCTGTGTGTATGTGTTGGTGGGGGGAGAAGATATGGGAGCCCTAATTACCTTAATCTGGCCCTGTAACAGTGTAAAGGATCATCTGTAATAGTGATGAGGATCACCTATTTTATTCATTTTACACCCTTTCAAGCCTTTGGAACGAGACCCAAATCTTCCTGAAGCTTTTGGCTCTGGGAGCAAGAACAGGGATTCAGTGTTAAATTTGGAGCCCAGATCTGTGGGTCTGACCAAGTTTTCTTCACCATAGCCACTTTTGTGCTCCGATAATCTTGTGGGAAGCTAGAAAACCATTTAACCTCTATCATGAATTAGCGTAAATTAGAGCAGCCCCGGGAATACTCTATCTTGCAACATTCTCTTAGGAGCCCATTACGCTGGTTGGAGATCACTTGGACTTCAAAGCACTTTCTCCTCCAGGGACAGGAACCAAGAGGTTGGATTTAGAATGGGTAATTCCACTTGCATTACAGGTGGAGATGCCTCTACCCAAGAGTGGCACAAAGGGGAAAGATGAGGGGCAGAATCTGGTCCTGGCTCTCTTTATGTAGCCATGCAGAAAATTTTCATCTTTCAAAGTAATTTGCACTTGCCTTAAATAATTTTATTCTAGACATGCTTGCAAAAGAATGAATCACCCACATAACCATTTATTTCTTGCATTACCTAGCACAAACTCTGACCCATTGCTTTCTCAAAGAAAGATTATGTGAAGGTGCATTTGAGGTATTTGTATACAGTTAAGATCAGCTATGCTTTTTAAAAAGTACGAATAACCACAGTACTCAACAAGTTAGCGATGCACATCTTTAACCTACAAAAATACAAACATATGTAAATGGTTTTCTTCCTTTATAATTAGTTTTACAGCTCTTAACATGGCAGTGAGGATTTAAATCATACACATAAACCAGTATTAAGAACCAAAAATGAAAAAGGGATTTTTTTTAATCCTTTTACAAGTAGATTATTGTTACACATGCTGTCTGTGCATCTATTTCTTACTGAAAAAGAAAGACAAATTCATCAGAAGTTCTGTAATGATAAAACCTGAAGATACAGTAGGGCACATATATTCATAGTTCAGATGACAAGTTATGTAAAGAGTCACAAAGGTAGAGACTGCATTTATAAGATAAATTTACATACAATGTATTACTGACTCAATTCACTAAAGAAAGTTCTCATTGGCAACATAAGATTTTGCTGTAGATTCTTCATTCAGGATCACCCTTTCTTTCCAGTGTAGAACCTGAACTTTGAAAAGCCTGCATTTCTTCATCTGTAAAATGGGTTACCTACTTCAGATGAGGATTAGTCTATAATCTAGTAATGTCTGTAAAGCACTTGGAAGATGAAAACTGCTGTGTAAATGCTAAGTATTAATAATTACCAAAGTCTCCTTTCAACATCTGATTACTCATTTCAGATAGGGAAGGGAGTGAAGGGTAGAGAAAATCTGAGATAATAGTTTAGTAGAAAAGAAAGAGAAACCTCAGTGCTAGCACCATTAAACATTTTGACAGTGGACATAATCAGAAACTAGAAAAATAGCGTATCATATTAAAAACTGCAAAACAGGCAGTTTTTATATGTACTTGGAGAAGCCACAGTAACACTTTTATCTACTCCATCTATTTATGTCATATTATGACTATCATTGTGAAAGATGTTTAGTTCCTTAAAATTTTTGCTGTTTTTCATGGCTTTTTCACAGAAAAATTTTGCAGCAACAATAGATACTCTCACTGAATGTACTTTGAAACATATTACCATATTTAAAATTTTCCTGGGACTTGGGGAGATTTAAAACATCTCAATACTAGCAAAAACTTTTCTGGTTTGCTCCCTCCTGCACCCAAATATTTCAGATATTTAGGTTCAAGCAGGCATTGAGGCAAGGCCCAGCACAGACTCTAGTCAGCCTATAGGGAAACAGCTTCTGGGCAATCTACCAAGGAAGAAATACAATCTGCCTGAAGTGACCTTCAATCCTAATATCTCTCAAGCTCTTTCATGCTGGGCAAATGATTTCAGTGATCATATTCTAGCAAAACTGATGAACAGACAGCCTCCTTTGAGACTGATGCAGCTATATTTATGTAATTTGCTAAATTCCCCCTCCTCTCTCACATCTCCCTTTCACAGATGGAGCATGCAACAGTAAGGCTAGTCAGCCTTCAACACAACAGGATTAGAAACATTAGCATGGCTGCTGTGTGACGAAAGGACATATGGACCAACTAAGCTCACCAACACAAATTCTATCTTTCATCTCATGTATAGAATTCCAATCTGGGAGAATCCCATGCTACAAACTGGGCATGGAAGAAGATAATGTGGATGGAATGCCGCATACTATCTATATCCCAGTTAATATCAGAGGACCAGATCACACCATTTAATTTCTCTCTAACTATAATATAACCTATCAAGTACTGTAATATGGCAACATATTCAAATTTGTCACTTGTTCCTCTTACAGTTCGGCCCAGAGGAATTTGCATCGCCTGAAGCGTCAGAACTTGCCAAATTTTGTAAAGAATAATACTATTTCTCCAGACTGTCAGCTACACTAGATGATTCCTAATGACCCACCACAGAGTTAATATAGATGCAGTGATACAAAAATGGAACAAAGAATTGGCAATAATATCTTACCCCACAGTGAAATAGAACAATATGAGAGATTAAAGAAGCAACCTTGGACCTCCAATTAAGTCTCCTTCAATAAAAAATCCTGTTTAGGATTCACTGGTTTCCCCAAACACTTCACAAAGTTAAAGCTATCCTCAGTGATCAATGTTGAGGTGTGTGTGTCTGTGGGGGAGGGCTGTTAAAGGAGTCAGCATGCATATGTTTTGATCATGTCCTTTTGTTTCCAGCTTCTGGGATGGTATTAGAACCAGAATTAATAAGATCCTAGAGTTGTTACTTGACCTTAAAGCTGACATCTGCATACTGTACTGGATCAGATACCCAGCAAATGGAGGCTATAACTACATCAAAGGGAATGGCTACATAGAATTGTACTGGCTATGAGAGGTCAAATTTTGTTACACTGGAAAAATAAATCTGTTCCTTTCCCCCACATTTTTCCCCCCAGGAGGTTTAATGGACTGGCAGACCTGGCTGCAAAGGAAGGTATCTGTAATAGTGTGGCACCCACCGCTCACAAGAACCTCCTTCTGGTCTGGTATGTCTGTAGTCTTTAAACAGTCCCAACCCTGGTATTGAGCCATACCCTCAGGACTTCCTCCCTGGGAGCAATGGTTTTGCTCTCTCTAGTCTGTTCTGGCCTCAGCTCTCTGGCTGGGCCTCTTAGCAGTTCAGATCCCTCGTTTGGGGTTATTGCTGTCCAACTGTAGGCCACTTCCCTAATGGCTGGGGGTGGGGTGGGGAGTGAGTGGAAACCTGGGCCTGCCCACTACTCCAGGTCCCTTCCCAGGGACCCTAAGAATAGTACCCATTTGCCACCATGTCCCTTTAATAAAACTGCTTTCAATTCCCTGGGCCACTTCCCCATAGCCCCAGCCTTCACCAAAGCGTCACCCTTACCTCAGGGATCTTTTATCTTCAGGCCCAGCAGACAGCCAGTTCTTTCTCTCACCCCTGGTCCTTGCCAGCACTGAGCTGTCCACGGTGCTGCAGTTCCCTTTGGCCAGCCAGGAGCATCCCCTGCACTTCTCTGGCTCCAGCAAGGAACTGACTGTCGCTGCAGCTCTTTTTATATGGCTCTCCTAGGCCCTGACTGGCTGTTCCCTGCAGCCTCTCTGATTGGCTGCTTCCCCTGCAGCCACTCTAGGTTGCTTGGAGGACTCCTCTCCTCTCTCTTCCTGGGACATGAGTTCAGGACCCTGAGGCCTCCAGCACAGCACCGCTGGACCTAGTCCACACCATCACACACAATAGATAGCAAGCCCTAGAAAAAGCTGAGTCTATTTGGGACAATTTCCTAGAACTGGTCAACTAAAAATCCATGCAGGATGCCTGAAAGAAAGACAGGAGATAAATCTATACCCTTCTTCTGTATTCCCTCTCCTCTCCATCTCTTTCCCCCTGCCTTTTTCCCTTTCATTTTTATTTATTAATTCATTTGGATATATAGTATAAAAATCCATGTGCTCGGAATATATGGAAATTTTTGTACTTGTTTTTTATGTTGGCACCTAAAATATCTTTGGTTTGTTAAATAAAAAAATTGAAAATTGTAATTAAATCAGAAAAAATAAAATGAACGGACTTTAAAATCTTTTTAGCCTTTTGCGTGATTCAGTTAAATGAGTCATCCTTCTTGTAGAAAATTCAGACAGAATTTAATGGAAATGGATTATGCCTTTATCATCTTGAAGTACTGGTTCCTGGTTTACCAAGTAAAGCTACGAAAATTGTAATTAGTGCTCTGTACTAAATAATGCATTTTATTTTAATTTACCATAACAAAATGAAATTGACCTATACAAAGAACTGAAATAAAGCTGACTTTGCCAATTAAAATGAATAAATATATTGCATAAAATTTAGCAGAACATGTTTAGGATTTATGGATGAATTTTCATGAGAATCACAATGAAATCAAATTATTTTGGGCTAGCTACACTGCAATCTTGTTATGAAGCTGTTTTAAAAAAATATTAAAAACAGACTGTATCCAAATGGGCAAAATCAGAGATACATAAATTGAGATTTCTTAAGTATAATTATTTGCATCTGTGACAGGCATAAAGGTCATTCGCTGCCCTCATACCCTTACTTGTCTCAGTGTGACTGTTCATGGGAGGAACTGTATGCCTGGGCCTAACATTTTGCAGGACTGGAGCCTTCATACAATTCTAACAGAATTTCTTTTAAAAAGATCAACGCTACATTTTAATTGAAAACCATAAGTCATGGTCAATCTGTTGTTTCATGATTAATCACATTTATAGATGCCATACCAGAGAGGAATATATCCTTTGCCTACCTCACTGAGTGATGTCCCGAAGTATAATCTAGTTTCCCATATTTCTGAGTTCGGTAGCCATGCTTTTGCATCAGGTCCATCCATGTTGTATAATTTGGATCTAAACCTTTGAAGTTATTCCAAGATTCTGTTAAATGAGTGAAGAGGCCACTCCACATAGCTGAAAAAAAGCAAGTCAGGAACAAATGCCTGTCAACGCATTTCCAGAACAACAACTAGGGCTGTCAAGTGATTAAAAAAATTAATTGTGATTAATCACATGATTAATTGTGCAGTAAAACAATAAAAGTGCCATTTATTTAAATATTTTTGGGTGTTTTCTACATTTTCAAATACATTGATTACAGTTACAACACAGAAAAAGTGTACAGTGCTCACTTTCTATTTATTTTTTATTACAAATATTTGCACTGTAAAAATGAAAAAGAAATAGTATTTTTCAATTCACCTCAAACAAATACTGTACAAGTAGTGCAATCTCTTTATTATGAAAGTTGAACTTACAAATTTAGAATTATGTACAAAAAAAACCTGCACTCAAAAACAAAACAATGTAAAACTTTAATGCCTACAAATACACTCAGTCCTATTTCTTGTTCAGCCAATTGCTCAGACAAAAAAGTTTGTTTACATTTACAGGAGATAAGGCTACCCGCTTCTTATTTATGTCACCTGAAAGTGAAAACAGGCATTCGCATGGCACTTTTGTAGCTGGCATTGCAAGGTATTTACATGCCAGATATGCTAAACATTTCTATGGCCCTTCATTTTTCGGCCTTCATTCCAGAGGACATGCTTCCATGCTGATGATACTTGTTAAAAAAGAATACATTAATTAAATTTGTGACTGAACTCCTAGGGGGAGAATTGTATTTCTCCTGCTGTTTTACCCACATTCTGCTATATATTTAATGTTATAGCAATCTCGGATGATGACCCAGCACATGTTGTTTGTTTTAAGAACACTTTCACTGCAGATTTGACTAAATGCAAAGAAGGTACCAATGTGAGATTTATAAAGATAGCTACAGCACTTGACCCAAGGTTTAAGAATCTGAAGTGCCTTCCAAAATCTGGGCAGGACAAGGTGTGGAGCACGCTTTCAGAAGTCTTAAAAGAACAACATTCCAATGCGGAAACTACAGAACCCAAACCACCAAAAAAGAAAAATCAACCTTCTGTTGGTGGCATCTGACTCAGATGATGAAAATGAAAATACGTCAGCCCGCACTGCTTTGGATTGTTATCAAGCAGAACGCATCATCAGCAAGGAAGCATATCTTCTGGAATGGTTGGCAAAGCATGAATGGAGATCTGAATCTTTAGTGCATCTGGCACGTAAATATCTTGTGACCCTTGCGACAATAGTGCGATGCGAACGTCTGTTCTCAGTTTCAGGTGACACTGTAAATAAATATTAGATCATGTAGCAAAGAGTCAGGAGACCTAGATTCTACTCCCTGCTCTATTATTGACCTACTGTGTGAATTTAAACAAATCATTTTACCTCTCTGGACTTCAGTTTTCTTATCTGTGCAATGAGCATAACAACATTTCTACATGACCCACGGGACTGCAAATCTTAATTAATGTATGTTGAGATCTTTGGATGGAGGATGCTATGGAACATGTTATAAAAGTACAAAGCAGGGGTCAGGAACCTTTCAGAAGTGGTGTACAGAGTCTTCATTTGTTCACTCTAATTTAAGGTTTTGCGTGCCAGTAATACATTTCAATGTTTTTAGAAGTCTATAATAAAAGATAAATAAAAGCTTCATTTAAAATTAAATTAAAATGCAGAGCCCCCCGGACCGGTGGCCAGGACCCAGTCAGTGTAACTGCTACTGAAAATCGGCACACATGTCATAGGTTGTCTGCCCCTGGTACAAAGTATTAATATTATTATTAGGGCTGTCAATTTATCACAGTTAACTTACATGATAAACTAAAAAAATTAATTTCCCTTTATCATAGTTTTAATTGCACTGTTAAACAATAGAATACCAATTGAAATTTGTTATATATTTTTGGATGTTTTTCTACATTTTCAAATATATTGATTTCAATGACAATAAAAAATCCAAGTGTACAGTGCACACTTTATATTATTATTTTTATTACAAATATTTGCACTGTAAAAAACAAAAAAGAAATAGTATTTTTCAATTCACCTCATACAAGTACTATAATGCAATCTCTTTATCATGAAAGTTCAACTTACAAATGTAGAATTCTGTACAAAAAATAACTGCACTCAAAAATAAAACAATCTTTTGTGACACTGCTTAGAAGCCCCAATCATGGGCCAAGGTTCCACTGTGCTAAGCACAGCACAATCACTAAACTTAGTATCTTCTCCTAGAAAAGTAACATTTTTATTGATTGTAAAAATAATGCGCCTTACTCAGAAAGGCCCCAAAACTGCAAAGGACTTAAGCATGTGTTAAATTTCAAGCTGATCCCTTGACTTCAGTGGGACTTTTCATAAGTTTAACGTTAAGCATGTTGACCATCAGAACACGACTAACCCCTTCTGTGGGTCCACAGACATCACCTCTCACAGATTTGGTATTGTGGTGCCTTAGCTCTCTGGCTACGGCATGCTTAAGTACTAACTTTTCTGGTGTGTCAGACTCCAAAACAAAAAGGAAGACAGTGATCTCAGAATCAGGGTCATGCATGGGGTTGTCAGGAGGATCCTTGCTCTCCTGCTCTGAATAGCTAGTCCTTTTTTGTTAGTTTTCCTGGACCTAGCTGTTCCATTCACCAAAGGGTTCACCCAGGTAGCAAGTTGCTCTAAGCTCTCAGCTTGAACCAGGCTTCCCGGGTCAGCACTGAATTGGGTTGGTTCTTCTCCTTTTAGTTCCCCTTTCCATGCCAGATATTGGCTGCACTGGGTGCAAGTGCAACAGGGCAGCATCAACTGGGTCCACAGGCTCTCCTTAACCCTCTCATCATTGCTAGTGGAGAGCCGGTCAGTTTTCCTTTGTTGCCAGTATGGGGCCTCTGTGCTTTTCTGAATCAGGGCCATTATCTACAATGAGGTAGGTTTCAGTGTGAATACTTCAGGGAGATGAATGAATCAGTTCCTCTCAGAGCTACTGTTTCAGTTCCTGGACTCAGACAGACAGCACTACATTCGTTTCACTTAGTTCATATGTGAAAGGTTTCTGCCTCAACAATAAGAGCATGAAACATATTAAAATAAAATCTTGGATTCTGAAGCCCAACTTTTATTAAATGTTGTATAATATGGGAAAGTTTGTAGTCACAGAATTTCACAATACAAAGGGCTCTGATTATAACTGGTTGAAACAACAGAAAAAGTTTAAAAAACACTATAACATATTTAGGCAATAACTACTGAAAATACAAGATATTTGAGAAAAACTGGTTAGAAGAGCTGATATCTCAAGGCAAAGCTAAAGGCCATCCATCAGTTTCAATCAGTTTTTAGCATTTCATATGCGTTCCAGGAAGCAAGAAATGTAGAAAGTATCTCTGTGCTGGGAAGCCCCAGAGCAGCCCTGAATGCAGCCACATATCAATGTTGTAGAGCAGAGCTTTCTCAAAGCCGGTCTGCCGCTTGTTCAGGGAAAGCCCCTGGCAGGCCGGGCTGGTTTGTTTATCTGCTGCATCCGCAGGTTTAGCCGACCACAGCTCCCACTGGCTGTGGTTCACCGCTTCCGGCCAATGGAGGCTGCGGGAAACAGTGCAGGCCAAGGGATTTGCTGGCCGTCGCTTCCCGCAGCCCCCATTGGCCTGGACCGGCAAAGCTGCAGAGGCAGCAAGTAAATAAACCAGCCTGGCCCACCTGGGGCTTTCCCTGAACAAGCGGTGGACCGGCTTTGAGAACCATTGTTGCAGAGGACAAACAAGTCCACTAGAGTCCTTAAAGGTTTTCAGAAGTACTGAAACCTGAGTAAAGTTTGCAATGGCTTGGGGGGCTAAGAAGTTGGAAGAGAAGAATGCAGTTGGGAGGAAGAAGCATGAGAGGCAGACAAGGGGAGAAAGAGAAATGGATAAAAACCTCAGAAGGTTTGGATAATTTCAGATAAACATTTAAAAATGAGGGCTTATTCAGCTCAAGCCTTCTGAGGTTTGTCCATCACTAATGAACATTTAAACTGGCTCTCTCCTGGTAGTTACTATTTCCATTAATAAGATTTTTAATATGGTCTCACCTGCACGAGAAGGACAACATATTGGAGAATTGGTGTAGGCACTGAGAAAAACAGTGCCATATCTTTTCATGAGATTTATAAAAGGTAGGATCACGGTCTGATTTCCTGGATAAAATGTCAACCTTCCATCCTGCAATCAAAAAGAAGTTAGTTAAAAACATTAAATTTGATAATTGTAACATTTTCTTTAATAATTAGAAATAAAATATTTTGAAAATGACCCAAAGCTACAATATATAGCAAATTTACCATTCTAGAAATTACGTTCTGGCTCTCCAAGGGTTGCACTTACTTTTGATCTTGTAAACTGTGCAAAGAATAAAAACCACATGCAACTACGTAGGATAATAATACTCAGCACTTATAAAGAGTCATTAAATCTGGCACCTTTCAAAAATGAATTATCCTGGAAAACTCTGAAACTCACCAATTACCACCCTGGTGTCTAATCTTCATGTTTGGCAAGATGACTAAGAAGCCATCTTCAACAACACTTGAGCCATCTCTACCAATAACCTAGCACCCTTCATCTCAAAACATGTTTCAGATTATAAAATGGCATAGAAACACCACTGGTCACACTGGTAAATGATCTCTTTGAGCCACAAAGAGTGGGCAAACATCTCTGCTGTTCTATCTGTCAGCATCATTTGACACTGGCCATGAGGTGCTGCTGACTTGCTCACCACACCTAGTGTAGGTGGTTGGAGTCAATGGAGCTGTCTTCAATCCTTCTTCCCAGATGTATCTCAGAGACTCATGATGGGCAGAACCTTTAGGAGAAGTGCATGGTTCAATCCTATTCCCATCTTATTTTCAAAATATACACTAAGCTCCTAGGGGAGAATGTGAAATACCCTGAACTGCAGTACTTGAGCATGCAGACAATACCCAGCTCTACAACTCTTTCAAATCAAACACAGAAAGCACCATTCCTCACTTGCCTGGTGCCTGAATGAGACAAGCACACAAATGAAGCACAGTTGGCTAAAACTAAACTGGGCTTAAAAATAAGTTTTTTTGTTAGGAAAAAAACATTTCAAATTCTGGTCAAAACTCTCAAATTTCACTTAAGGGGGGAAAAAAGTGTCTTTCCTCCAGTCATCATGATGATGCTCAGCCTTGCATCTTCATTGCTCTTTGGTTAGTAAAATTTATTGAGTTTGGCCACAGCGATTTTGCTCACTATACCCAAGAAGGAAGGTGAAGACCATGAGGAAGCTCTATTTGATCCCACATGGAATGGCCAGTCCACTAAGTAACAGAGTGAGAAGGGCATAATACTCTAAAGCTTTGTATGCTACAATGATATACTTCCCACTGACATTCAGTTCAGGTCTTGGTCTTGATAGCCTATTGTTTGATTATTGCAGAGGCTGGCTCTCTTCTTGTGACCTATCAATGACATGTTAATCAGAAATTCTTAAACAAGATAAAGAAATAAGATAAAGAAACAAGAGACAGGCCTTTCCTTGTCTATACCAGTAAGCCCAGTGCATTGGAAGGTGTTTCAGTATGCCGGCATGCATGCGTGGCCATAACCCTAACCCATTCCCCACATTTGCTCATCCACTGCATGGGAAGGGGAGTAGCAGCCCCCCTTGCAGCTCTCTCACTGACTGCTCTGACTGCAACTTGCAATGGTGCCTACAACAGCATCCTGAAATATTTAAAAGGCCCTTCATTTTATCAATTTCTTTAACAACTTTTATCGATAATATTTGTTTATTTATATCTTAAAACCAAACCCCCCTCCTTTCCCAAAAGAAAACTTCAAATGACTTAAATCCTGCTAACTGTGCACATAGCTAGTGCAGGTATCCACCTGTTCCTTTAATTGTTATGCTTATATCCTCTACTCTCAGGGTGTTTTGATGCACCTTGTCCTAAATTATATTGTAAGCTCTTTGGTGAAAGGATTGTCTTCCGCTATATGGCCCTGCCCTGCAAATACTTACACACATGTAACTTCAAGCATGAGAGTAGTCCCATTGTACTCATGGAAGCGAGGTTACTCATGTATTTATGTTTGTACAGCACTAATCACAATAAGGCCCTGATCCCTATTTGGGCTTCTGGGCAACGGTGTAGCATACCAAAAAATAGCAAGTCAGTGCACAGTGGCTCTTAATGGATAGTTTTCCTGAATTCTCAACTACTATGTGAAAATAATTGCTCAGTGAAATACTATCTCATAAACAGAGAAATAACATGGTAAATTGAACATCCACTCTTTTTTCCTGTTCAAGCATAACCATAGTAATTTACATCTATGGATGCATGTCATGTGATGATGGTAAGGAATCAAGAAAAAGTTCTTTTTTCTAACATTGCACAAGGAACTTTTTTAGGAAAAGGGACCCATTATCATCATCTTTAAAGCTCTCACTCTGCTTCACTGCGGAATTTCTACCTAAAATCTCCTTCAGACTCTGTCTGGCTTCCTACAATAGATACAAACAGTACACTTAACTTCACACAATGCACTAAGATTTAGTTTTTAGATAGGATTTGATCCTGGCTTCATTTGAATAGTTAGTCACAAGCGTTTGCAAGGCCAGGGCCCTAGACTCACTGACATTTCATCTTTAAAAGAATAAGCTGTGTAAAATGGATACAGATCATTCTCTAGCATCTGAGTCAGTGATGGCCCAAGAAAAAGCATGTACAGAGTTATACAGTATAGAGAAGCAAGAGTTACAGTGACATAACCGTTAGAATGTAAAATATGTTGATACTTAGTCTGGCCCCAGCCTCGCCACTTCTGCCTGAGGCCCCGCCCCTTCCAGTTGAGCTACCCCACCCACCTTGCTCAGGACCGCGGCCGCCCTGTGTACTGGTAAATCCCTGAAGTTACTTTCACTCCTCCATTCGCCACTGTAGTTTCTGAGGCCATAGGCGCCAACTTCCTCAGTTCTCAGAGAGTGCTTGACCCCTGCTCCACCCCAGGACCCACTCCCACTCCATCCCTTTCCCCAAGCCCCCACTCCAATTGCTCTGCCTCTCTCCCGCCTCCCCTCCCCTGACTCTTCCTGCCCCCACCCCAGCACCTCTCACATGCCGCTGAACAGTTGATCACGGTGGAGAGAGCCGCTGGGAGTGAGGTAGACAAGTTGATTAGCAGGGCTGTCTGTTGGTGCTGAGCATCCACTATTTTTTTTCCGTTGGTGTTCCAGCCTCAGAGCACCCATGGAGTCAGTGCCTATGTCCATGGCCATTATGGAGACAGGGGACATTTACAAAAAATTTTCACCAGCTTTATCACCACTTTAGCTGAACTGGTGTACATATAAGTATAGACAAGCTTCTGGTATTTTTACCACAACGTTAGTTAAACCTAATGACAGCACAGTGATAGAAACAGGCTTGGGCCCAATACCATGATTCCCTCCAGTTCAGCTGAACCTGTGTTTAATTGGTTGGAATAATTCTATAAATTTCCCCATGGTGGACGATACTTGAATTTCTTTTAATTTCTAAAGGCTACACATCCCAAGAATCTCTGATTGCTCCCTACGGTTTCTTATTTGTAGGAGTGTTCTCTTTTCAACATAGGTCGAATAAATTGTTTTTACATTTCTGTTCTGCAGTGTTACATCATGACCAGGTTTACCATAACTCACAACAGAAATAGTTACATGTAATTTGATTATTTGTAAGTAACTGATAAAAATAATAGGTTTCTTTTTAAAAGTGTTATCTTGAGAAAAAATCTGACTCTTTAAGCTAAAAAATACAGTGTCTTTCAGTTAATTCAGGGGTCCCCAACGCGGACAGGCAGCATCATCGAGAGGCATCACCCCTGAATTTCTGCAGCATTGCCTCTCAAAGATGCCGCTTGCCATCGACAAGTGACATCGAGAGGCATTGCCACCGAAATGCCGCAGAAATTCGGCGGATGCTCCACCGCCTCCACAGACCTTCATCTGGCGCCTGCTAGACAAAAAGGTTGAGGACCACTGAGTTAATTGCAATCCTGTCTTTATGGTCCCAAGCAGAAGTGATGATGCAGTGGACAGCTCTCAGAGGTATAATATATCCTCTTTACTGAGATTGTGGTCCTTGCTTGGACAAGGTGGTTTCTCAGGCCCTGACTGTGGCCCATTAACAGCTCCCAAAATAATTTTCAGAGTCTGTGAAATGCCATTTCAGCATGAGATAAAGATGATTTGACACCGAGGCACACACTGCCTTGGGTCACATCACACAAGTATCTTTGAAATGCAGAGGGCATCCCAAACTCATCAGACCCTTCAGAAACTGACAACACCGGGTTAGTGTTTGGTGCTACATGCGTTATACGTGCTCAGGCTCTTTCCCTGTGAGCACAGGCCTGGAGAAGCAGGAGGCTCTGGTGAGATACTTACAAAGGAATCGCACATCACCATCACCACATTGCGCGCCCTCTGGCTGCTGCCAGCGCCGAGCTGTCCCCAGGCCACGGGACGCGTCTTCGCACCCTCCCAGCGGGTGGAAACCAGCAGCAGCACCAGAGCCGCCGGCACCACCGTCCGGGGCCCTTCTCCACACCGCCCCCTCATCCTCTCCCCGCGCCCAGAGCCAGGTCCCCGGGCACACGGCCCCTCACACACCAGCAGGGCGAGCACCGCTCCCCGATAGCCAGGCAGCAGCCATTGAGAAAGGGCTGGGCCTAGAACCAGCGCACCCCTGCGCTTTGACACTGCCCGGCGACACGCCCGAGGCCTGAGAGCAAGACCCCGTGACACTCCCGCCCTCTCCCCGCAGCAGACCAAACTACAGCGCCCATTAAGCCTCGCAGAAGCGGGCCACGACGAACTACACCTCCCATCATGCCTCGGAGGACAGGCGGCGAGAGTGGTAGGGAGATGAACTACGACTCCCATCATGCCTCGGAGGTCAGGCGGCGAGGGAGGTAGGGAGAGGAACTACGACTCCCATCATGCCACAGGAGCTGGACGACGGTAAGATGGCGGAGTGCCGGGTCGCGTCAATGGCCCTCACGCGGGAAGGGCAGTAACCGAGTCAGTGCGCCTGCGCGGCCGAGTCGGGAAGGTCGGGGTGCGGAGAGTTGGTGGCTGGTAATTGAGGTAGGAGGCGGAGGCAAGTGAAGCGCTCAGTGGTAGTGGGGAGCGGGCGCAGGGGCGGTGCCTTTGCTGCTCCCCCGTGGGCGGCTAGGCGGCTCTGCGAGGCTTGCTTGGGCCCAGAACTCCCCAGCTAAGCCGGGGTGGTCGGGGTCCGTGGGTGGAGGGGGACCCTGTGCACGGGGAAAGTGCGAGGGGGCTGGTGCGCGTTGCCAAGTGGGAGGCCTGGGGCCCCCGTGGGTGGCAGCTGCAGGTGCAGGTGATGCCCTGTGGAGTAACAGGGCAGTTCCGCTGGCTGCCGTGGCAGAGGAAAAGAAAGGTTCCATCTATGAGCAGGGAAGGCGAAATAGCCCGAAGAACAGCGGCGGCGCTAGAGCTAGATCCACAAAGGGACGGGAGTAGTGTGAACGCTGCCCAAACTCCTATAGCAGCATAGCCAGAGCTAGAGCCGGGCTGGGCTGACGCCAGAGTGCTGAAAATAGCAGTGCAGATGTTCCTGCTTCAGCTCGGAGACCCATCCTGCTTACCGGCTTCCACAGCCCAAGCAGGGATATATAGGCACTGCTAGTTTTACCGCTGTAGCATGGGCCCTGCGAGCCAGAATCTGTACATCGGGTTCTGAGACTTGCTGCCATAGGAGTGTCCCCGTCTCCCCCCCCCCCCCCCGCACGCAGTGTAGACATACATACGCTTATACTCAGTGTTGCAACACCTGATATTTAGGCACCCTGCTGCCCAGTGGGATCCTTAGCCCTGAGTTAGGTGCCCAGGCTCCCTATACAATGCATGGAGTGGGTTGAGGCTCCAAAGAAAGGGATTTACAAAAACCAGTATGCTGAGCAGGGAGCTGTCCAACCTGGCAGTAGGAAATGCCAAGGAGAAGCCTGGGGACTAACCCTCATCTCAAAGAATGAGTTAGGTGCCTGGCTCAAGGCCAGAGATAGGCTTTCTATCTCTACTTTAGCATCACAGATCTGAACTGGGATCCTCTCCTGAAGTTAGACACCTAAGCCAGGTCAGCCCTTTTTCATGAAAAAATGGAGACCCTCCCCTACTATATTATAGCTAGTAGCCTGATGATCAGGATACTGACCTGGGATGTGGGAGATCTGTTTTAAAATCTCTGCTCAGCAGTAGGGACTTGAACTTAATTCACCCATATCCCAGGGAGTAACCTAACCACCAGACTATAGAGTCATTGTCTTTCCTCTCTCCCTGGTCTGTGACTGTGCTACAGTTACAGGTGCTACTGTAATACACATAAATAATAACAACAGTAATATATTACTTCTGTTCAGTTTTTCGTAGTGGGCCCTTGCTCCCCAGTATAGTGTCTCTTTTTCTACTCATAGAGACCTAGATCCTTTTGCACAGTGGTATCCCCTTCCTGCCACACTCCCCATCCTGGCAATGATGATAATTGCATCCGAACCATGTACACTTTCTAAAGCATGTGTTAGAGTGAATGTAAATAATATGTTCATCAGACTGATGTATATGCACAAAATACTTAAATATACACGTATGTGCTTTAAATGATACTATGTATAACTTCAAAATGTTAACTTTACTGTTTGTTTCCTTTTTTTTTTTTTCTAAAACAAACTTGAATATTTCCTTCATTCCTGCACACATCCCTTCCAAACTTATGAAGTGCTCTTTCCCTCATTAGGGGCTACTTAGGAAGTGAAATTTGAAGTTACTCGATGTTGATAGAATGGTATGGCCAAAAAGTATTGGGAAAATCTTTAAAATGTGAATGACAGAGAAACACGTAAACCTCCATTTTACTGAAACTCCCTGTTTAATGTGCTCTAACTGTCAAGAAAAATTCTTCTCTGGGGTGAGAAGTAGCTTTTAGTATTTCAAGGTGATGGCTCAGATCCAGCATAGCATTTAAGGATGTGTATAAATGTAAGTACATAATTGGTCCCAATAACTTCAGTGGGACTATTCACATACTAAAAATGATTCATGTGCTTGGGATTGGGGTTTAGAGGTGTACTGTCGCATATATGTTTATTTGTATGTGCACTGCTTTTTTGTCAGTACTGGATTGATAGCTATTTGAGGCAGGGATTTTGTCATACTTGTACAGCAGCAAACATACTGTTAATATTTGCTAAAATGTTTTCTCTGTGTATGATAATGCAGTATAAGTTGAATGCTTTGAACAGTATTTGATATAAATATCTTTTCTTGAGAACTGATTTTCTGTGGTTTTGACTTTAGCAGTAATAATGTCAAATAAGGAGGTGAAGGCTGCATTGAAAAGTGCCAGAGATGCAATAAGAAATAAAGAATACAAAGAAGCCTTAAAACATTGCAAGGTAATTAATTCTTCTACTTGTATAAAAATTAATTGTGTGTAGATGAAAAAAGCCCTACTATTTTCTGTCCACTGGAATTGTACTCTATACTTTCTGCAGTAATGTACGTACTAAGTAAAGTACACATTTTGGCAGTGTAGATAGTGAATGATTTGCGGTGGGGTAATCACTAACATCCTTGTAGATGGATCCTTCTTCCTTTCTTCAATGAAGATGAAGTTCAGAGAGTCAGACAAATGCTACCCTTTCAGTTCACACACTGGATCTTATTACTATATGGTACTGTGGTTTTGTGTGATGCTGATTTCATTAGTTGCCCATGTTAGCTTGTCCAGAAAAGGAGATCAGTTTTCTGTTGCATGTGCTTAAATGCGAAGCAGAGGGTACAGTAACTCCTCACTTAAAGTCATCCCAGTTAACGTCGTCTCGTTGTTATGTTGCTGCTCTATTAGAAAACATGCTCGTTTAAAGTTGCACAATGTTTGGTTATAACACCCCCCCCCCCCCCCCCGCCGGTTGCCTCCCGCAACATCTGCCGGCCATGGGTTAGCTCCCCCGTACCCCCCCCCCCCCCCGGCCTGCTGCAATGAGCTGTTTCACAGCGTGCAGGAGCCTGAGAGGGAGGAGGAAGGACATGGCATGCTTGTGGGAGGAAGTGGAACTGGGCGGGAAGAAGTGAGGTGGGGGTGGAACCAGGTCAGGATGAGGCAGGGTGGGGCCTTGGAGGAAGGGGTGGAGTGGGACGGGGCGTGGGGCAGAGCTGGGGGTTGAGCACTCCCAGCAGTTTTAAAAGTCAGTGCCTGTGGCCCCAGAAGCCCATGACTATCTCCAGCTCTGCAGAGATCTAGAGACCCAGTGCCTCTGCATTGTGTGTCCCGAGCATACCATGCAACCTGACGGATTGGTTCCCTTAGGAGATGACTGGTCCCCCAACACAGTGTCCTTTCCTTTGTGCTGCCACTTGCCTGCTCTGCCTGGTTCCCATGTCAAGCCCAAACTTGCAGAGCTTGTACGAGAAGGACTCTGCAGGCCTAGGAGTGTGGATATTGTTGGCCCACACCCTCACCAGTGCTTTGGGACCAGAGGATATTCACTTACCTAGTCACAGCCTTGAGTCAAATGTCACCAAACAGGCATAAAGAAATTTACCAAGAAAAAAAAGGAAAGCAAAACAACAATCTCTAGATGTGTTTTTTTTTGAGTTGTGAATGTTCAGCAAGAGGAGCAGCCAGACGATCCACACTCTTCCGCCCTCTGACGCCACCACCTCAAACAAGCTTCACAATCATCATTGCTGAGTACAGTATTAAATTGTTTAAAATTGTTTAAAACTTACACTGTATATGTATATAATGTCCTTTGTCTGGTGAAAGAGATTTACCTAATCTCCCCCCCCTTTACATTAATTCTTATGGGGAAATTGGATTTGCTTAACATTGTTTTACTTAAAGTCACATTTTTCAGGAACATAGCTACGACATTAAGTGAGGAGTTTCTGTATTAATTCTCAGATGACTGTGACAAAAGTCTATCTTTAACCATAGACTTTAGAGGAATCCTTCAGTGACTCCAGTTACTGATACCTGTGTCACTAGGACCGTTCATATGCAGTTTTTTCTTGCTAGAGAAAGCTACCAGTTAGAAATTAACCTTTTATTAATGCTCTAACTTATATTATCACAGTGCAGAAAGTAACATCTTGTTAAATAGATACCTAATAAATAAAATTCACTGTGTACCAGATTAGTATGTAAAGGAACTTTTTTTCTAGAAAGTAAGAAGACTGATTAATCAAACTCGGTAGTTGAGTCTGTAAGACACATTTAGTACACTAGCTTCATTTGAACTCTTATATTTTTAGGCAGTGCTGAAACAAGAGAAAAATAACTACAATGCCTGGGTGTTTATTGGCCTGGCAGCTACAGAGTTAGAGCAGCCCGATCAGGCCCAAAGTGCATACAAAAAGGCTGCTGAACTTGAACCAGGCCAGCTACTGGCGTGGCAGGTATGTTTTTGACTCTAGTTCGACTTTACCCTTCCTATTAAATGAACTACTGTGTTCATAAGTATAGGAACAAGATCCAATCAACATTTGACTCTTAGGACAGATCCTCAAGTTGTATAATTTGTCATATAACAAATTATGCTAGCTGTGGCTCTGACTCCTGGTATGTACAATGTTAAAACCAACGGGAGTCATATGTGTGTAAAAGAGGGCAACTTTTGGATTCATTATATTTAAATTGTTAAAGGTCTTCTAATGGATAAATGTTTCATTCCCTTGGAAAACAAAAATAAACAGAAAAAGTATGCTTATCTCCCTTAGGTGCTTTCTTAGTTCCCTTGCTCATGACTCAGTAAATTTAATGTGATGTTTCTCTCCTATGAGAGAGAGCATTTTGCACAGTAAATTTTTCCCCAGCCTCTGATACAGAGTTGTGCAAATTGGACTATGTTGTTGTTTTCCATGGTCCTAGGCAACAATAATAGAAGCTCTTTAAGATGGTTGTGCAGCATATGGTGTCTAAGTGATAATCTACAACATGTGCTGTTATATTAGATGCCTGTGCCCTTTGGGCACACCGTGAAGCATGTGGCTGAAGGCTAGGTCGTCGATTCATCTGTCTGGTAAAAGGGAATATTTAGTGCATTGTAACTTAATAAAGAGGTTTTTTAATATCAGTAATTTTAATTTTTTTAAATGCAATAATTGGACATATATTGAAATTACCTTCATTGAATCCTTATCAGCAAGTCAGGCTCTGTCTTTTATGAGTTGGTACAAAACAGTAATTTACTGAGACAAAAATTTTTTCTGTAGTCTTGCACAATTTAAGATGCTTTATTGTTATCCGTTGGTGGTGTTAAAAGAAGATTATAAACAGTGTTCAGGTAGTCTGTGTTCCACTTCACTAATCTCAGAAATAATTTTAAGAAATTATTTATTATAATGTAAATGATATTTAAGAACATAAGAATGGCCATACTGGGTCAGACAATAGTCTGTCTGGCCCAGTAACCTGTCTTTCGACAGTGGCTAGTACCAAATGCTTCAGAGGGTATGAACAGAATACAGCAATTATTGAGTGATCCATCCCATGTTGTCCAGACTCAGCTTCTGGCAGTCAGTGGTTTGGAGGCACCCGGAGCATGGGGTTGTATCCCTGACTATCTTGGCTAATAGCTATTGACGGAGCTATTCACCAGGAACCTTTTTGAACCCAGTTATATTTTTGGCCTTCACAGCATCCCCATCAACGAGTTCCACGGGTAGACTGTGCATTGTGTGAAGAAATACTCCCGTGTTTTTGTTGCCCCTTCTGACCCAAGCAGCTAGTCAAAGTTCGGGGTCCAAGGGATGTTCCAGTTAGGAGGAAAAATTGGTGATAGTCAGGTATTTCTCTGGTGCAGGTTTGTTTATTTATAAAGAAAGTATCTCTGAACATGAAGGAACCATATTGCAGAAAGCAGTTCTTTTGTTCACAGCACCAAGTGCACTCTTCTCAGCCTGCACCCCATCCAAAAACCTCTCTGCAGGTTTCTTCCAGGGGCAGACACTGCTTTCAGCTACTTTTTCAGGCTGACTTTCTCTGCTCTATGTGTTCTGTATTCCCAACCCGTCACAAAACACACTACTGAGCATCTGTGCCCTGACAGTCTGAAAACACTTGGGCAGGGTTACAAACTTTTTTTGTCTTGGATGGGGGCCTTATGAGTAACATTCCCTGACAGTTTTGTTAGTTGAAGAATGCATTCACACACACTCTCAAAGAAGTTTCTGATCTAAGCAGTCACCAGTACCTCTCAGCATAACATTATATTCTGATTCTGCATTGAGATTTGAGCAGACAGATCCCAGTAGCTGTGCAGAGCCCCACTGAAGGCATTGGGTTCCTTATGGTCACAGCTGGGCTGCATGCCTTAAAATGACCTTGGAAATAGCAGATGTGAAATCTAACATACATTTTACTTTTGTTTAGGGATTAGCAAATTTGTATGAGAAATCTAACCAAGCAGATGTCAAAGAAAACTTGTTCAATGTTTACCAAAAGCTCTTGGAACTCTATGAAAGGTAAAGAATATTTTAGATTAAATTGACACTGCAACATGTTGTTTAAATTTCAGTTGCACTGGAAAAAGTCCAGTTTTAATGTCATCACTGATACATGTGATATTCTGCATATAGTAACTAATTCTAATACTCATGTTGTATTACAGGTAAGGTTTTGTCACCCCTACTGGTTTTCTATAATGTTAAGTTGGGGCAGAGATAAATTATCACTTTCCTATTTTTTTTGTAAGAAGAAATCTTTTGTAATAAATATTATCTAAACTATTGACATTAAGTATCCTGGTGTCATGACTGTATCCATTGTCTTAATGTGTTGCATAGATGGCTGAACTTTATAAATCTTGTAACTCTCAGTTGATGGTTAGCATTAATAACACCAGTACATGTACTCACAGTTTTTATGGTCACAGGGAATTTCATTTCCCGTTACAGTTTACAGTTCTAAACAAAGCTAGCTCTGGTTGTATGTCACCAGTTTCCACAACTGATTGGAGTATTCTTATTGCTTTGTTTTTGTGATCTTGATTTTGGTTTTGTCTAATGGACATTGTCAACTTATAAATCACACATCTTTTTAAACATTTTTAATTACTTCTGTTACAAGTAACATCTAAGATAACTATAATTGAAAGATAAGTGAAAAATACTTTTGTTCCAGTTTGTTTACTTGGTGCATTTGACAGCATTTAGGATAAACTAACTATATACAGTCTGTGTAGATTTTTCACACAGCAACTGCAAGAGAAAAACGTTCTAAAAAAATTCGCAATCATTGCATTAGGACTTAGAGGCACATATAGTATCTGCAGCAACTTCTAATTCTCTCATTTAAAAAAGAAAAAAGACTAGATTTCAAGTTGGCAGTGTCTCTTGAATACATTTCTCCATATTTGTTAGAAAACAGACATGACTTTTTTGTGGTTTTTTCCCCCATCATCTTCTAGTACTGACACACAGAAGTGGTGTGAAGTATGTGTGAAACTTGTGGAACTGTATCACCAAGAAAAAAAATACCTAGAGGTCAGTTACTGATTTACTGTCTCTCCTTTTCCTATGCAAATTATTCATATATTTTTTTGTAGTAAGAACTCATCTCTCTTAATTATACACCTGTGTTCTCCCACCAGCACTTACCACTAAATTTAGAGGCAATCTATTGAATTGACGTGTCTTAACATAAAAAGCAATCCTAGAAATGGTTAGTTTACCTTTTATTAAAATGAAGTTGCAATCATTTTCTTCAATACAGTGTTCTGAAATTCACCATGTTGATATGTTGTGCCATATAAACACATTGCATTAAAATTTTAGTTTCTGGTTGCTGTCAAGTATTTGAATATTTTTCCACATTTTTTTTTTTTTTTTAACTTAGGGACTCAGAAGTTAGGAAATGCCAGCTCAGAGGATGCCTGTGCAACCTTAATTCTGCCCTCTTGTGTGTATGCATCATGATACAGTTTGTAATTAAATGATCACATATTATTTTTCTACAGTACTTTTTCATCTACTCCAGTCTTTGAGGAGTATTCCAATTCCTTGAAGTTTTGAGAACTTTAATATTAGTTTCATAGCAAAAATTCTTTGGCAAGGATAATTATTTGTTTTTTATAATCTCTGGATAGCCTGAATATGCTAAGGGAAATTTTGTTTTCAATGGAAGCAAGGCAGACAAACCTTTCAAACCCTAGATGTAAAATGTAAACCCTAGTTTGTTCAGTAGTAGGAAGGATTGAACCTTGGATCTCAGATTCTAAAAGCATGAGCCTCTGCTGTGTGAGCCAGAAAATCCAGCTCTGGTATCTCAAAGCCATCATCAAACTCATAAATTCAGTTTCCTCTATGTGGTCCAGCCACTAGAGAGAGAGGGAGCCACACTGTGGTATTTGATACTTTCTTTGTTTCATTTTTGTTAACAGTCTCAAATTTTAATAGGTATTCCATTCTCTAGTTGAATATAATGCTGAGTCACTTCACTGCTGGAAAAGATAATAGTGCTTGGGGTGCTATTTTCTTTTTTAAATGGGTCATCCAAAGTATGGTTTTGGCCATACTTTTGTCATATATGTCATCAAATTCTTTACCTTACATAGTGCATGTAGGGTAGCTTGCGTCTATCAGACCTATTATAATGCAGATTCCTCTATTATTATTGAGTTTTTCAAGAACATTTGAAGGATTTCTTTACGGCAGTAGTCTGTTATACAAGGTTAAATGAGCAATTACAGACTATCAGCTACATCCGTAGTACTAAACTGCTTAAATACCACTAGTTCTGTTGACTGTTCTAAACAGCATGGTGAAGTAATTTGTCCAACACTCACTCATTAGCCCTATCCTCCTGGCAGTCTTGCTAAGTGTGAATGCTATTTTCTGACCACTTGAGTTGGGAAATTGTACATCTTATTGGCAAGGGGTTGAAATAAATTGGAGCGATCACACTGGGTGTCAGATTTTTAAATGAGTTACAGAATGATTCATTTCTCTTTCCTGTTGACAGGTGGCTCGCACATGGCACAAACTGATACAGATAAAACAGGAGGAAGGTGCAGGTAATGCTGAGCTCCACCAGCTATGGAAGAGGCTGATCCAATTACTGCCAGACAGTACACAGAATCAAGATAATGAGACACAGCAGTTGGTAATGTTTCTCCCTCCTACTCAAATCATAGAAATGTAGGGCTTGAGAGGCCAGCTAGTCACCCCAGCATGATGTGTGGGTGAAGACCAAGTATAGCTAGAGCAGGTATTTGTCTAACCTGTTCTTAAAAATCTCCAATGATGTTGTTCCACAATCTCCCAATTCCAGCGCTTAACTATCCTTAGAAAGTTTACCCTAATATCTAACCTCAGACTCCCTTGCTACAAATTAATCTGATTACTACTTGTCCTACCTTCAGTGGACATTCAGAACAATTGATCACTGTCCTCTTTATAACAGCCTTTAACATATTTGAAGACTGTTATCAGGTCCCTCCTCAGTCATCTTTTCTCAAGACTAAACTTGCCTGTTTTTTTAACCTTTCCTCATAGGCCAAGTTTTCTAAACCTTTTATCATTTTTATTGCTCTCCTTTGGACTCCCTCCAATTTGTCTACGCTTTTCATAAAGTGTAGCTCCCAAAACTGGACACAGTACTTCCACTGTTGCTTCACCAGTGCCAAGTAGAGTAGCACAGTTACCTCCTGTGTCTTTCTTACGACACTCTTGTTAAATCATCCCAGAATATTAGTTTTTTGCAACTGCATCGCATTGTTGACTCATATTCAATTTGTGATCCACTATAATGCACAAATTCTTTTCAGCAATATTACTGGCTAGCCAGTTATTCACCATTTTGTGTTTGTGCATTTGGTTTTTTTCTTCTGAAGTGTACTTTGCTGTTGTCTTAATTGAATTTCATCTTGTTGATTTCAGAATAATTCTTCAATTTATCAAGCTAATTTTGAATTCTAATTCTGTCCTCCAAAGTGCTTGTAACCCCTCCCATCTTGATAGCATATGCAAATTTTATAAGCATACTTTCCACTCCATCATCTAAGTCAATGGTTCTCAATTTTTTTTTTGCGGACCACTTGAAAATTGCTGAGGGTCTCGGCAGACCACTAGATGAGCTTTCCAAATGTTGTTTGTACCATTAGCTAACTATTCTACAGTGCTTTGGATAAAAGCGCTATATTAAAAAAAACCTTTAATAATTAACATTATTTGTTCTACAAATAAAAGCACACTTCATATTTTAATGAGTAGTTTTACCTTTCTAATGCGATGGATGTGCCCTCTCTCCCCCGCCACAGCAGCTACAGAGCTGAGGCTGGGAAGGAGGGCCATCTCTCGCTGGCAGCCTCAGCTCTGGAACTGGGGAAAGTCGCCTCTTTCTCTGGCTGCTGCAGCTCGGCACATCCCAAATTCCCCCCATCCCCTTTTCTCACCTCACTGCCCCCTCCCACCTACTCCTCATTCCTCCCAAGGCCACTACCTCACCTTACATGTCCATCTTCTCCAGGGTCCAAGCACTTAATTAGTGGCTCCACTAATTAGTTGATTGTCCCTTCATTCTGTTGTGTGTGGCTGCCCAGGCCACCCTAGAGGGAAATATCCGTGGACCACCTGAATGGAGCTCGCGGACCACTGGTGGTCAGCAGACCACAGTTTGAGAACCTCTGATCTAAGTCATTAATGAAAATGAATAATGGTTCTGGATCCAGGACTGACCCTTGTGGAACCTCATTAGCTATACCATTGATAACTACCCTTTGAGTATGGTTTTTCAGACAGTTATAGTTGTTTTAACTACACCATATTTCCCTAGTATGCCTATGAGAATGTCACAGAAAAAATCAAGATATGTCATGTCTACTACTTCCGCGCACCCACTAGGTCAGTAACCCAGTCAAAGAAGGAAATTAGGTTGGTTTGGCATGATTTGTTCTTGACAAATACATGTTCCTATTGCTTGTCATCCTATTGACCTATAAGTGCTTATAAATTGATTGTTTAGTAATTTGTTCCAGTATCTTTTGAGGTATCGAAGTTAGGCTAACTAGTCTATAATTCCCTGGTTCTTTTTGTTCCCCTTTTTAAAGATAGGTACTATGTTTGCCCTTCTCCAGTCCTGTGGGATCTCAGTTGTCCTCCATGAATTCTCAAAGATTATCGCTAATGGTTCCAAGATTCCTTCAGCTAGTTCCTTGAGTACCTTTGGGTGAATTTCATCAGACCATGCTAATTTGAATACATCTAACTTAACTAAATATTCTTTAATCCATTCTTTCTCTATTCTGGCTTGTGTTCCTTCCCCTTTGTTGTTAATATTAATTGTGCTAAGCATCTGGTCACAATTAATCTTTTTAGTGAAGACTGAAGCAAAATAGCCATTACCCATGTTAGTGGATATAGACAACTGGATTTTGGGTAAATTTTAAAAAGTGCTTAAGTGACAAAAAGAGCCCAAGACCCACTGACTTTCAGTGGGATTTAGGCTTTTGAAATTTTGCCCTTAGGTTCCTAAGTCACTTAGGCTCTGCTCCACAAAGGTATTTAGCCTTCCAACTTCCAGTTGGAAATCAGTGGAAGTTGGGAGCCTAAATAATGTTGTGGACTTGGGCCATAGACCCTTTTGAAAATATTACACACTGTGTCCCCAGAATATTGGTAATAGAAATGAAATTTGGTGAATTTTCTGGAGATGAAATAATACGCTTTTGAAAAGTGCCTGTGCAAAATAATGTAGTGTCTTACATAACTGCTGTTTTTTTTAAAAAAATCTTTTGTGAAGTGTTACTTTTAAAAGCTCAGATTCATTTTGGCAGTGTTAAGGTTCTATCTTAAAGGCACACAAGATAGGAGCATCAAAATGAAAACTTGCATACCAATATTTAATAAGTTATTTAAGCTCATAGCTGTCACAATGGATAGTGCTTCACATGTGCTCTTTTTGTACATATCTTCTGCCACTGCATGGATTAGATTGTTTATCTCCTTCTACTAGTAGCAGATTTACTACTAGGATTTGAACACTATATGAATAATACTTGAGTATGAAGAACCACGCTGTTATGTATTTTGCTCTTTGCACAACAGAAGTTCTATGAAGGACCACATGGGCACAGTGGGGCCAAATAAACATATTATAATCATGTTCATGGTATACTACACCCTGTTTAGTCACCCAAAACCATGACTAAATTTCATAAGTTCACCGTCTGTTGCTTTTCTTGCTAATTCACACTGTTGTACTTACCAATTTCTTATTTCAGCTTTTGACTTCATTTGAACATGCAGTGAACTCTGCAGACATGGTTCCCAGTGAAGACCACGAAAAGCTTTATAAAAACTTCATTCAGTGTTTGTCAAAAGTAAGAACAGTTTAATTTATAGTCTCTTCAGTAACACAAAAAACATCTAATAATACTGCACGAATAGCTAAATAAATTGCTTTGACTTTTTTTTTTCTCCTTACAAGTTTCCTCATGAGACTGCTCGGCTGAAGAAGGCCTGTGATGATATGATGGTTTTGTATCCTACCATGAGTTATCCTTTAGAAGTGCGCTGCTTGCACTTTATTCAGTCAGGTGAGTGGGATGGTTTTGGTTCATTTTTGTTGTTCCAAATCTTGTATCTTTTCGCTGTGACTTTTGGCTTGCCCTTCATTCCCCCAGTCCTTCTCATAAAAAAGGGAACCAGTCTCTCAAGATCTATTACTTCACTTTGTTGAGGGAAGCTGTTGTTTGAGACAGCTTGCACCACTTTTCAGCACAAATATATTGTCTATATTAGGTTCTATGTTTCTACCCCTCTGGAGAGGAAGACAGTTCTGTCCTAAACTACAGTGTTTCTGAGCTGTGAAATTTAGTACTGCTGTACCATCAAAGGACATCTTAAAAAAAAAAAAAAAAAAAAAAAAAAAAAAAAAAAGGGGGGGGGGCGGAGGTATTCTTTGGTCAAGACCAGTTCTGGATTCTTGATTCCTTTGTTGGCAGTGTACTCAATCCCATGGGAAGAGTGCTTCATGATGCTCAAAAGAGCCTCTCTAGATAAGTGAAGATTAGCTACATGAGGTTTGAAGAGAATCCTGTTTACTTGTCTTTAATGGAAAGGATAGTGACAGTTAAACAAAGCTCTAGAGATGGCTAAAGTGAGAGAATTGGTGAACCAGTATACCCCTTTCCTCTTGGCAGGAACATTCATGAATTTTTCTCCACAAGACTTCTTGGTGGGTGGGGAGTAAATGGCTTTTTAGGGTATTTCAGTGAAGTGAAGCTAAGAGGTCATTTTTAAAAACAGATTTGTTTGTTATATGCTTTAAGAAGGCAGCATGCTGTCTTCCACAGTGCTGGGTTTGAAACTGTTAGATTTAAGTTTTGAACTCTCACTATTGCATTAATATTGTACAAGTGAATAGTGATTTTAGATGTGTCAGCTTTGGGTGTCACAGCTGATACCTTAAAGGGGCCAGAAGTGACTTACAGTTGGGTACCTCCTAAAAAACTATTTGTAAATATACAGTCATATTGACCAGGAGATATCATACAAAAACTAAGTAGAAGTATATGCCAAGAATCCATACAGAAATTCCTTTGTTTTTTAAACAATAAAGCTGTATAATTTCCTTTGTTAGGAGTGGAAGAATGCCTTATAGTACCAAGTTTCAGGGAGCTACACATCATGAAAGTAATACATGAGCAGAAAAATGGTAATACAGAACTCTTAATTTCAGTGTTAAAAATAATTGAACCCAGTGGAAAGGAACCAGCAAGAACAAATCAAACAAGCATAATTCATCTACAAGAAGAGCTGCTGCTTTGTAGTACTTTTGTCTCACAGCAGAACAATCCAGAACATGTGCGTTCCATTAAATTAAACATAAGTATGAACCCAAATATGTAATATGTAAACCAAATCAGGTTTTTATGCTTAAAACAAAGAGAAGGTAATTGTTAAGCTCATTCTGTTTCTTTGTGACTTTCCTGAGCATCTTAACGCTCAAGTTCCATCTCAAAATAGATATGGCTTGCTGGTATGGAATTCACTGATCTGCATCAGGCACAAAACTACTGAAATCACTCCTCCTTGCAAAGAGTCATGTATTATTTTCATCTCTATGTGCCTGGACCAGTATTGGTAAAATGTATCTTAACTATCCAACCATATAGGTTTCTGAGCTTTAACAGGTTTCAGTGTTCTTTCTTTATCCTTGTTGGAATAAACAGACATCCATTTCAGTTACAGTTGTTCTATTAAATTCAGTGGAGTTACTGATCCTATGCCAGAGGTGAACTTGTTCAGAGACAAAGGGAATTCCTACTGGCCGTGGAATTTGCTGTGTGATCTTGGCCAAGTCACTTTACTTCGCTGTGCCTGATTCCCTTCCAACCCTTTGTCTATATTGAAAGATTATAAGCTTGTGGGGAAGGGACTGTCTTTTATCTAGATGTTTGCATTGTACCTAACATAATGGGACCCTGATTGCAATTGGGGTTTTCTTAGCACCACATATAATGCACTGTATAGCCTAAATGTAAACATTAAACAGTGATTTCTTTATTGTAGTGTGCTGGTACTACTTCGCAGTCCCTTTATACATAAATGGTCATTTAGCTGACAGTTTTGCACTTCAAGAAATGTGGACTTGAAACTGTACTCAAATTCTGGCATGTGTTCACTTATTTATAGAACATAAAACATGGTAAAGATGTTATGGCCAGCACCTCAACAATCACAGAATATAATACTGTACGCAATATCTAAACAAATTTTACAAGATGTGTTGTTTAGACCATGCTTTCCATTTTCTACAGGCTAATCCAGGTTAAACAAATATATAAAAAGTTATAATTGAACAATCATAGAAATTTAGACCAAGATTTTGAAAAATGAGTGTCTAAAGGCTCGCAGATCCACATTTAAGCACCTAAATAAGTGACTTTAGAGCTACTATGATTTATGCTGTCAGCTAGCCTCAGAATTGGGGGAACATGATTGTGGCTTAATGCCACCTTTTTCTCCGCTTCTGAGCTGTGCCAAACGCTGCTAAAATACAATACAGGATCTGGTCTGGAGTGTTGAAGCTAAAGAAACAAGGAAGTCAGTTGAATCCCATCCAATTATGGAAATTAGAAATTTTGAATCTGGCAGTAGAATCTCTCAAATCTATCTTCACTCTTCTGGTAATGAGGTGCCACAATTTCTCTCTCTCAAAATGTTATGAGTTTATCATCAGTTAAATAATTCTTGCCATCATAGATAATGCAACATTTTTGTGATTGATAAAGCACCAATTGTAGAAATTTCTGCTTTCCAAAAATCCAGTTTGCCTCATCTAAGTTGTTGCTTAGGGAAATATGAATACAAAAAATGACTCTTTTTAGACAAAGATCACAGGTAATGGTAACTGACAGCCTTCACTCTCCCATGAATATTTGTGCAAATTCCCGGGATCCTGAATACTGTAACATCTAAAGTTGGATTGAATTTTGCTTTGAGTAATTTAAAAAAGAGGGTGGATTTCACTAAGATGTAGCCCTTCTTATCCTTCATAGATTTGTTGGCCCCAGTATTCAGTTTTCCTTAACACTAGACACTTTTAAAATTTCCATTTTTAATAATCTAATTTCAATATATGTTTTTTGTAAAGAGATCTTGACCAAGCTTCAGGAGATTAGGTATCCATCTTGGATTCATTTTTAAAGGCATGAAATAGTTAGCTATCCCAGCAGAACCCCTGTACTTGAGAATTTCTCAGTGAGATTACAGAGTGCAAAGTAGGCTGAGGGAACAGTTACCCTGAGTTGAGGCCTCCCCTGAACAGTCAGTACCTGCTTCTGCTTCTGAGATTTTGGCAATGGCTTACAAACTTGCATGGATATAACTACATCACTCAGGGGTGTGAAAAATCCATATCCCTGAGTGATGCAGTTATACTGACTTAACCCCCAGTGTAGACAGCTCTATGTAAATGGGAGGGCTTCTCCGATTGACATAGCTACTGCCTCTCATGGAGGAGGATTAACTACTCTGACGGGAGAAGCTCTCCTGTCGGTGTAGTAGCATCTGCACTGAAGCGCTACTGTGGCACAGCCATGCCGATGCACTGTTTTAAATTTGGACCTACCCTGAGTGTGTTGAATCTTCATGACTTTATTTTCCAGCACTTGTGTATAAAATTTACTGGAGTTGGCATTTTTGGGGGTGATATTGTGTATAATCTTATAGAATGTGGCTTCTTTCTAGGCCCCCTATATACAGTGCTGCTCATTTGACTTATGCTCCTTATGTATGTTCTGCAGTACACAGCCTAATTATTGACTAGACTCTACTTTTAAACAAATATTTGAGTATTTATAAAAAGCCTCAAGTCACTTTTTAGCATAAGCTTATTTACTGTAATGCTTGGGCATCTGTTTTCTCTGATACTCAGCTGTTTCAAAGCCATCCATTACTGCTTTCTGTTCTGTTGTGGACAAGTACATTTATTTCCTTCCTGCCTTGTCTTGTATGCAGATGTCTCCAAGTCAATATGATTCAGCTTATGAAGAGGAATGACAACAGATACTGAACATCATTCATAATTAGCACAAGAAGAAATAGTAGGGCTCTCCCTATCACTAAGTGACCAGCTTTTGGTGTAGGAAAGGGAAGTTGTTAAAGCACGGATTCTCAGGCCGCACGCAGCCCAATTAGCACACAGTTGCTTCCCAGCTCAGTTGTGGGCTAAAGGCCAGTCCGCATGCTCTGGGTCCGCTGGGTTCCCAGCTACCTGACCTGGAGGGGTCTGGTTGGGTTGCACTGCCACACAGCACTTCAGGGTCGGGGCTGCCAGCCCGTCCTGTGTGCTGGGAATCTGGGGTCGGGGCTGCTGGCAGGCCCTGCGGAGTCAGGAGTCGAGAGCTCCTGGCCAACCCCACAGGGTTGGGATCCAGGTCAGCTGCCAGGCCCCACAAGCTCCAGGGTCCGGGTCTGTGACTGGGGCAGCCAGCCCAGGCCCACGTGGCGGGGTCTGGGGCAGCCGGCTGGCTCCACAGGGTCCAGGGCAGGCAGCTGGCTGCCCCGTGCGCCGAGGATCGGGGTTGGGGCTGCTGCTGCCCTGCCACCTGGCCTCGGCAGCCCAGGTAACACAGTGTATAATCAATTGAGAACCACTGAGTTAAAGCATTTGTGCTGTAGATTTTTAAAACATATTATGTAAAGTTTTACAAATAGGAAATGTTCATGATCAGAAAATAATATGCTCTAAAAACAGACGGTTTTGGGGGGTGTGTGTATGTGTGTGTGTGTGTGTGTATATATAAATAAATCCATGTTCCATTAATGCCATGCAGAAATGCAAGATGCATGTACAGCCATCTGAACAATTACTTTAATCTGTCTTTAATTTTTTTTATCTGTTTATTACATCTGTGTTTCACTTTCTGCTATGGATCTCTGCCTTCCTTCCAGGGGCGGCTCCAGGCACCAGCACGCCAAGCATGTACCTGGGGCGGCAAGCCGTGGGGGCGCTCTGTTGTTGTTGTTATTATTTCAAGTTGCGTTATGTAGTCAGACTGCAAGGTCCTCTGTAAGGGACTCGTGGGATGGGGAATTCAGGCAAACATTAATTTTGGTTTCTTGTAGCAGGTGCGATCTTCACTGGGCTAAATTGAAAGGCCTATCTAGGAAAGTAGTTTCCCTTGATGAGGATATGACCTTATAGCAATTTAACCTAAGTGGCTAACTCCAAATTCCAGATTTACAAATTTTGGTATGTGGTTCAGAGGCATTAAGTACCTGTAGTGTTTCTTGACTCTCTATGTATAGTACTTCTGAAAACTGGTTGCTAGTTTTAGAAATTACTGTATGGTAGGAAACTGCTACTAAAAATTCAGCCAAATTAGGTCTGATGGATAAGTAAATTAATTTCTTTCTAAATCTGTTGAGTAGAATAAATTTTTAAATCTTCTTCTGACTTTTGGTTGTTATGCACCATCAAACTGTGGTTATGAGAAATTTTCTTTTTGTGATACTAGGCAGTTTCACTGAAGAGGCCCTGCGTTGTTGTTGCAGGCTTATGGAGATGGACTCAAGTAGCAGCCCAGGCCTTATTGGTTTAGGTATCAAATTCCTCCAAGAAAAAAAATATGAAGAAGCTGTCAAGAGGCTAACTGAAGGTAAACATGTAATATAAAAGGAATGGATAATATGTTGCATAGTAATGAATATTTCTGCTAGGTACAGTTGCTAAATTATACTGGATTTGTTTTGTGCTCAAAGTGGAATCGGCTAAATATTTTATAATTAGGTAAAACAAGCAGTAAATGTAGAGGGACGTTGTCTGCTTGAAACCTAGCCAGATTTTTAAAAGAGTTAAAAGGTGTTTTGGTTACAACATCTGCTCCTTACCAATTCTGAAGTGTTTCTATAAGTGTGTGTTCCTTTTTTTTAACACTTTTTTTTCTCTCACCCTATTGCTGAGTCAAATCCCCACAAACCCAAGGGCAGAGGATGCATATTATACAAAAGAAATATATTATACAAAAGAAACAGTGAAATTGACTGTTCTGTTACAAATGCATAAAATAAATTATAATATTTTTCTAATCTTTCAGTTGTAGCTTTATGAAAATAGATTAAAACTCAGAGGTGACTTTTTTTCATTAAGCTACGGTGTCCCTTTAAAAACTTCTTTGTGTATATTTACACTAAAAATGATTGTCTTGATCTTTGAAAGAGAATCTTGAAGCTTTTATACAGCAGCTATAACTACTGCAGTGTTTTATGTTAAACTAGTATTTGATTTATTAGTGTCTTGGTTGTACTTAGATGTAAAAGGCTTGCTTAAAATGGGTCATGATTGGAACTTGTTGGAAAATAGAGATTTTTTTTCCCCCCATGGAAAATTTTCAACTTTTTGACTGGAAACCTGAAATATTTCAATTTATTGATACCATTAATGTCAATGCCTATGGGAGTGATAATCAGGTGCCTCACACTCCCAGTCAGACTACATCTCCCGTGATGACCCATGGCCAGGGATTCCTATGATGTACCTCTCCTCGTCAGAGAAGAGACTATGGTGTGTCATGGGAGATGTAGTCTGGCTGGGGAGCCTGATCCATAGAGACAAATGGGGAGTTGTGGTATCTGAACTACATCCCCCATGAGGCATGACATCATATCCATATGAAAGTATTTCATTTTTTGGCCAAAAACACAGTGGTTCAGGCATTCAGCTTTTTGACAAAAAACCAATTTTCTGTAGAAAGCAGATTCTGTTTTTCCCCCCAAAAAACCTTCACTTGAAAACAGTTTTCTGTGGAATGTAGGGACTTTTGACATAAAACTGATTCTTTTGGTTTAAAAAAATGGAATTCCTGAATATCTAAATGTTTTTGGCCAAGAACTAAAAATACTGCAACCAGCCCTACTCATGAACTCAAATTTCAGGTTCATTTAGTTAGTGTCTAATATGGGAAAGAATGAGTGACATGGAGCAAGTGAAACTGAGTCATTGTTAATTGCTAAACTGCCGCGTCCCCCTCCCCTTCAAAATATCCCCTTACATTTTTTTTCCTAAACCAAACACTGTCTGTGATGGGGGAGTACAGTTAATACCATGCATCTGTCTGCTGGGTTTCATTTCAAGGCTCTGAGGGAACTTCAGGCTGTGGCCTGGTAAGGAAAGTTGAATCTATTGTTGACAGATACCAGTGGACAATCAAGGTACTTACACTTTTGAGTAACAGATTGGCTCAAGTTTTATTGGGGCGGGAGAGTGGAGAGGGGTGACTAAATCTTAAAACACCAGTGAACTCCTCAATTATCACCAGATTTTTAACATTCTGTTTTTAAGGAAGGCTAGTGAGGAGGTTGTGGTGAAATAGCTTTCTAAGCCCTGAAATTTTTTTGATCTCTTTCAGTCTGCCTTTAGACCTGGGTGGAGCTCGTGCTGTATTGGCATCTGTAGATCTTTTGGTGGTGGACAAAGACCTGAGGGGAAATTTTTGGAGTAGTCCAGGAGATTTGGTGCTCATCTCCCATTAAATGGAAATTTTTATTTTCAAAATGAAAATATATCTCTAAACCATAATGTTGTTTAATTCCTTGCCTTTTTCTCCCAATTTCTTGCTGGATCGAAGAACATTGTGAAAATACTGAATATGTCATAATAGAAAGACTTGTACTCTTTTTTTTTTTTTTTTTTAGTTCCACCTTATTTCATTGTTAATTATAAGTGGCAAGATAATGTTATAAGCCTGGACTGAAATAAAATAAGATCTCTATTTGGGTCTCTTTGCCACTTAGCATGGTGATTCGTGGTGGTGTGTTCGTGATACAACTGTAGTGTACTACCACTTCCAACACCCACTAAGGCTATCTGTAGCCCCAAGATTTATTTTAAAAATATTTGTTCTAGGTTTGCAGCAGACCAGCCAGTGTCAAGCAGCATGGTATTATCTGGCAGAGGCGCAAATGAAAATGCATAAACATAAAGAAGCTGTTATTTCCTGCAATCGAGGTAATTATCCTGTAGCTGAAAGGAGTGGTAGTTCCTAATCTTTCACTTTATATTAGGTCAGAAAACAATATGGTCATGTTGTTAGCTTATGTTGTAGCAAATACAAAGAAGTGAGTTATATTGTGCTTTTGAACTATAACTATCTTAAGAAATCTGATCCAAAGGCTAATAAGGTGTGTCTTCTCAAAATGTTAGTGGAAAAAATAATTTGCTATAGTGCCAACTGAAGAAGCTAATGTTATGGTTACAAATAGAAGGGTACTCTGCATGGATTTTTTTTCCTTTGAAAAGGCCTGGTGCAATTGAAAGATAAAATAATATCTAGGTAGATATATTCACAGGTCCATCTTACACATGGCCAACTTCCCGTGGCATTCAAGCTCTAGAGTTGTTAAACTGTCTTGATCCTTGGAGATTCTCAGCTATTATTTATTGGAGCAATTTCCAAAACTGCAATTATTGATACTAAATTCAATCTATATTTCCACCTGAATTTTACTCTACGCAAATAAGGGAAAGCTAAATTTTGCTGTTAAAGGGACACTGTCAGTTCAAAATGTCTGAAAACTTTGTACCTAGTAAAGTACCTGATTATTATAACTGGAAAACTAGTGAAAATAAAGTATTTCCTTTTTTTCCCCCAGTTCCTTCTGTATGTTTAATAGCACCTTGTATACAGTCAATTCCACATTCATCCTAGTATAGTTAATTGCTCTCTTGCTAAACAGATTTAAATAACAGGGGAAAAGAAAAGACCAAAGTAACACACTTTTAAGAAAAATGGTATGATAAAAGGTGCTCTGTCTCAAATGTGAACACTTAAGTGTCACAAAATGTCAAGTTGATAGTGCCCTTCTTAAATCAAGCATGGAACTAAAATGAAATCTTTCATTTTTAACAGCTCTTAAGATATCAGGACAATTAGATGATGATGGTGGCAATCTACAGCAGAAATACATTGCCCTTCGTTTGAAAGCAGAGGCTCTTATTAAAATAGCAGATGCTGATGCTGCAGAGGAAGCCATTAGCACTCTTGAGCAGGTATTTTTTGACTGATATAGGTATATTTAAAGCAAATCAAGCTGTCTTCCTATTGCACTCACAATCAAAGGATGTTTCCACTCCCTTTATTTTATTCCCAGTGCTGGGAATTATTTTATATCTACAGTATTTGGTAAAACATGTCTCCCCCCCCCCCACATCTTATCCACATTCTTAGTCACTTCAACTCTGAGTTGGCAGTCTCTCTTCAACTATCAACCTTTAAATTTTCAACCTGTCTCATTGATGACCTCTATTTTCGCAGCTTATTATCTCTGGTTCCTTCTTTTTGTTTTAGCTTTATTTTTGTTTTTAATATAAACACACAATGAAACAAAACCTATATAAACACAAGATGGAAAAACCAAAGAAAACATTGAATTTTGTTTTTTTATGATTTGTAAAACAAACCCTGAACCCATAGAGGTCACACACAACATCAGTTATTAAAGTGACTAAATAGATAAAATGTGAACATATCCCCAGTACACATAGGTTTAATGCATACTTTTGCAGTTAAGTATATAATAGTTGTGTGACCAGACATCCTCACATTTTCCCCCAAGCATTTCTATTGGTCATTTTTTGTCCATTTAGGTGGTACTAGAGGGCTTACTAAACCAGTCTATGTATGAAAGAGGAATTGCAGACTTCCATTTTCTCAAACTAGTACTCTGGGCCCCTATAGTTACTGCAGTTTCTTACTGTGGACTTGTAATACAAGCTCATCCAGCACTCCTAAAATACACAAGCTTGGAAAAGGAATGATGGCAGCACTTAAAGAGAGCCCTCAGTATGGAATTCCAGAATACTTGCACTATTTGACAGGTATAGAAGATGTGTGAAAGGTTGGGATGTGGCTGTTAGTATCTCCAACATTTACTGTGTGTTGCCAATCTGGCCTTAAATGTTCTGGAGTCCAGCAGTATCTGTTCTAATATCTTGTTCTGAAAGAATCACAAGGATGAAAAACTGCAGGTATCTTCACATTAGCTGTGGATCCTTCTTAAAGTCTAACTCTGTTTCCTCTAGTTCATGTCTCTCTGACTTAGTGGAAAAACATTACGTATACTTTATCTTGAAGCACGCTTTTCTCACTTACTTATGGTGACAAATACAGGGAGGAGAGAATGAGGGACAGCTCCTGATTGCTGGTTTACTATCCTATCTTGCTCTTAGTCTCCAAAATCTTAGTGCTGTTTTACTCACTGTTTAGACTTCCCTCCCAGCTCTGCCCTTGATCTCTTCCATTTGCTCCCTACACTCCACAGATACCACTCTGTCCAAGGTCACTTAAGCTCCTATCTAAATCAGTGAAATTCCTTATTCTCCCTTAATATGTAAGCTTCCTTTTAAGACTGTTTGTTTTAAACTGTGGGAGGTGCGCTATCAATGGGAAATTGCATGTTTAATATTATTATGACCTTCAGTCTTGCCCTGAGAAGTGCAATGTGCCTCACCATATACCTTGGGGGGAGGAGGGGGAATTGACAGCTGACACACAAGCAGAAATGCATAACTGACTTTGAAAGATAACACATTGAAGCAGGTTTTACTTTGGATAGTTCTACTAAGTTTTATATTAACTATTCTGCAGCGTTTATCTTCAGTTACTTTGCTGTCTGATTTTTTTTTTTTTTTTTTGAAACTTAGCCCCGAAAAACATCTGCTTAAAATGGTTAAATCCAAAACTATAAAATCTGTTCTAATGCTACATTAAGCTTCTTTAGAGAAGATATGCAAGTCTTATTTTAAAAATAAAACTCTACCCTTATGTGTGTATAACCTTTTTTATACCCAAAGTCCTTTTACTTGCTGATCTACAAGCTGTAGTGTACTTCTTTGCTATGATGAGTCAATAGAACAAAGGCCAGTTAGTTATAACTTTCAAGGATCTCAATAACCCCCTCAAAACTTAAAATTCATATATGTACTGAATATTTCCATTGTGAATGGCATTCAACACAGATTCCTATATTCATATATGTACTGAATATTTCCATTGTGAATGGCATTCAACACAGATTCCTATATTCATATATGTACTGAATATTTCCATTGTGAATGGCATTCAACACAGATTCCTATATTCATATATGTACTGAATATTTCCATTGTGAATGGCATTCAACACAGATTCCTATATTCATATATGTACTGAATATTTCCATTGTGAATGGCATTCAACACAGATTCCTATATTCATATATGTACTGAATATTTCCATTGTGAATGGCATTCAACACAGATTCCTATATTCATATATGTACTGAATATTTCCATTGTGAATGGCATTCAACACAGATTCCTATATTCATATATGTACTGAATATTTCCATTGTGAATGGCATTCAACACAGATTCCTATATTCATATATGTACTGAATATTTCCATTGTGAATGGCATTCAACACAGATTCCTAGCATTACTTAATTTCTCTAAAAAGATATGAAGCACAGCCATAACAATTTCTAAGTGGCTTTTGTTATCTGGGGACAAAGAGGGTTAATATATTTACTATTTGTATTATGCCTGGAGATGGGTCTAGTATCTTAGATGAGTAATAACCTACCAACTGTAGGGTTCAATAAAGTTTCAGCTATTGTTTACTATTTTCTAGGTTTCAGATATAAATAATGACCCAGTGCTTCTAGCTCTCAAAGGTCAGGCTTATATGAACAAAGGTTTGATTGCTCAAGCTTCAAAGGTAATCTGTTCTTTTTCTTTTAAATTGAACTATTTTTATCCCTGTATATAACTGGAAAAAAAATAAAAACATATATCCTTTGGCAGGTTGCACAGCAGCTCGTGTTGTCCCACCCTCACCTGGCAGAAGCCCATGCTCTTGAGGGTTTGATTTATTATACCCAAAAGAATTATCAACAGGCAGAGAGAAGGTAGGTTTTTAGTGTGACTCTATAAGGCATGAGGGAGCTCTTTAAGGATTTATATGACCTTTTTCCTCCCCTCCTGCCTCCTTTTTTACTTAGCTTTCAAAGAGCGATTGAAAGAAAAGCTGAAACTGCAGAGTACCATCACTACCTAGGACTCACTTACTGGTTCATGGGTGAAGAAATAAGGAAAGATAAAACAAAAGCTCTCACTCAGTTTCTGAAGGTAACAAAAACACTGTTAACATGTTCATGTGGAACTGTTTATTATAAAACCTAAATTAAAGAATGTCTAGGCTGGAATGGGGCTAAATGTGTATATAATATTTCACAAGCTGAGAGGTTGGAAAGCTTGCACATGGGACAAATTAAAAGTGGTAGCTGGGAAAAATGGATCTCCATGCAAACTCTTTCTTGAAACCATGTGACTCCTTGGAAGCTACTTGCTGCCTCCTCACCTTCCTCTCGTAGAGGCTCCTAATGCAGCCTAATGGTAGTGACTTAGGAAGCAGCTTCTGACCTACCTTTTCTCATGGGCTATGCAGTCCAGGCTGATGTCCATGCACTTCAGAAAGTGGGGAAGGAAGCAAAGAGAAGGGAAAATTTTAAAGTGGCAACTGAAAAAATGGGGAGAAAGGGGCAGGAGAGACAAAAAAGGAGGGTTGGGAAATTCTAAGTTGGATAACCAAGTTGAAAAGTTGGGTGCTACTGATTTAAGTAAGCTGTGTTTTTCCCCTTGTTTTTTTCCTATATAGAAATGAATCTATACACAATTGTGATGCATGCTACTCACTTAAGAGACATGGCGAGCATGCTGCATTCTTGTTCTTTGTCATGGATTATAAACTTGGTCAACAGATGCACCACCGGCTATTTTCAACAGACTTGTTTTTTGTGTTTTAGGGCTTGCTTTTTTTTTTTTTGTTTGGTTGTTGTTTTTTACAACCTTTTACCCTCTGTATATAGGGGTATTTCTTTTTCTCACTCTGGCTGGGAAAAGAACATTTATAGACTCCAGAGTGAAAAAATGGCATCCTCATCTACTGTCTCCAGTCTGATCTCTGTGCTGTATGCTGGACAATATGAAAATGATGCTTTTAATAATTTATGTATGTTGGTCTTTTTCTTTGATCACTACAGAACTGTCACTCTGCTGTGTGGGTTGTGGCCTTTCAGACCTAAACAATAGCAAATACTTAAAGTTTCCATTGTTAAGGTTGTTTAAACTTTAGTACATAACAAAATAAATCAGCTTGAAGTTCTGCATGATGTAATGCAGCAAAACTACAAGCGTAGTGCTAGAAAAATGACAGTATTTTTAACTTACTGTTGTAACACTCTAAATGCTTATTAAAGTGGATTGTAATGTTCCCTTCACAACTTGTTTTGTCTGATATGCAGTATTCACAAGCATTTGGCATATTTCTCACCCTCAGTAAACTCCTGTGAAACAACTGAGTATTTTTTTGTTTTAAAATTCTGCTTAGCTTTAATATTACACGAGAAATTCACAAGTAACTTATGTCTTTGGTTCGATATGGCCTCTATTGTGTAAATATTTATATATCAATGGACTCATTCTTGTGTATTTATAATTATGCTTCAAAATGCACCATATTCTTTTCCATTGATGTGCCTGTTCATAGGCTGCAAAATTGGACAGCTACATGGGAAGCGTCTTCTGCTATTTAGGTCATTACTACAGAGATGTAGCTGGAGACAAAAGCAGAGCTCGTGGCTGCTATAAAAAGGCTTTTGAACTAGATAGAACAGATGGAGAAGCTGGAGCAGCAGCTGTAGACTTAAGTGTGGAACTTGGAGACACGGTATTGTATATCCATTTTTTTGAGCATTTATTTGAAGTGACTTGTAGAAGAACAGATTTTCTTGTCTTCAAAATACATAGAGTTTTGAGACTGGACACTTGGTCTCTTTTTCATTGTTTAGTAATGTTCAAGCTTCAGGCCTGCTTGACTTCTCCACTTACAAATATTGATTAAACTTTTTCGGGGGAGAAAATTTGACATAATATTTCTGAGCACCAGAATTAGCATGATTTTGGGGGTGGGAGGGTTAATTGGCAAACATGAAAACCTCATGTCAGCCATACAAACTACTCAGTCAAACAATCCAAAACATCCTCCCCAGAATATTTCTTTTAGATGAACTTCTTGGCCCACCTGTGTCAACTCTTGTAGCCTATTTAAAAAAAAAAAAAAGGCAGAACCCCACTCTTAATAGTTTTACCAAAACAATATGGAAGTCTGGAAGCTTAGTGTTAGGAACTCAGCTATAGAGCCAGTAACTATGGCTTTCAGTAGTTCTGCTCATCGTAGAGAAAATAAAGATCTTTTAATAACGGTGGTAATATTTCCACCACCCCCCAGTAGCCAGGAGTTGTCATAGTTATCTGCCAGATCTAGTTGAGGTGAATGAAACTGTTAATAGGAAGACGTCTGAAAAATAAACTGTCTTTAGAATATATACTAGAGTCAGGTTTGATATGGGACTTCAGTGAACTGCAGTCTTTTGAATAACTCATGCACTTTAAAGAGTCTAATGTTCTTATTAAATGCTCAGTTTTCTAATGTACAAAAGCATTACCATCTTATGTCATAGATTAATTTACGCACAGGTTCAAAGTGAGTGTTTCATCTTGTCTTCTAGATCTTTAATGGTTCTCCCCCTCTTTTTCTCACCCCCCTCAACAACTAGAGGTCAGTCTTCAGGCTAATGCTTCTGATCAGACAAGACTCAACTGAGATTCAAACAAATCAAATTTGGACTGTAGGGTTTGCATAGCTGCTAGAATTTTCGGTGGAACTTTTGAATGACCCATGTTTGTGTAGGTCTACAACAGACAAAAATGGACTAAAAAGCAGCAATGGCTAGCAGAGTCCATGGAGAAAGGAGACAAATTGTTCCTTGCCTCGGTAGTAACCTTTCTATTGTGGTAAGGTCAGCTGATAGAAAGCTTTCTATAATTCTCCTACCATCTCTTCCCCCCTCCCCATCCTCTGTCTGCCTTACTTTAAGAGATCTGATAAAAGAGGGGTGAACAAAAGTTTAAGATGCAATTCAGTCTCATTATTCACCTTGTGAAAGAAATAACGTAACTAAAACATGTCCCAGACAAGAGTCCATAACTAATATCTGATATGAAAGTGATTCTGGAGAAATATAGGCTTTTTTGTTTTCTCTGTTAAAGTAACTGACCTGCGTCTCAATACTTGAGTAGTATTTGTTAGACAAATGCAAATCCCAAACAATGATGTGTTCTCTTTATATTGCATGTACATGTAAATGTATCTAATCTGATATTTTGGGGTTTTATTAGGAGACTGCTTTGGCAATCTTGACTGCAGTAACTGAAAGAGCAAGTGCTGGTACAGCAAAGTGGGCCTGGCTTCGTCGTGGACTTTACTACCTGAGAGCCAGTCAGCACTCCCAAGCAGTGGCTGAGTAAGAAAACTAGTAATTGAGTTAAGCTGTTAGCCCCACAGTCCTAGTCAAACAGCTTAATCTCTAAAATCTACTTAGGTCAAAGACAGTGTAAATAACAAAGCAAATCTCCCTATTAAGAGATTTGGCTTATTGCAGTTGATGCTGCAGCAAATACTATAAAGTCATTTTGTCTACTCTTCTCCTTTTTACAGAAGAATTTACCCTTGAGAGCGGTAGTCAGAAATCAGATTTCATTGAGATCATTTATAAAACTTTGTCTCCATAGGATCATGAGCCAAAACTTGGAAATTTATTACATTGTGTAATGTGCTATAGGAGGATGAAAATTACATAAGAAAAACCTAAAACTATATCATTACATTTATGCAAGGCAGAGATTTTGTATTTTAAATTAACTAATGGTCTACTTTATTTGAATTTGGGTAACTTTCTTTTGTTTCCTGACATGTTCAGCTTGCAGGCAGCTCTAAGGGCAGATCCAAAGGACTCCAACTGTTGGGAGTCTCTAGGAGAGGCATACCTGAGCAGAGGTGGATATACAACAGCACTGAAGTCCTTTATGAAGGCCAGTGAGCTGAATCCTGAATCGATATACAGTATTTACAAGGCTGCATCAATTGAGCAGATTCTAGGAAAATATAAAGACGCTATAGCTGAATACCAACAAATCTTAAAGAAGTCAAAAGAATATGTACCTGCACTCAAAGGTAATAAAGATGGATTGTTAACTTAGTGTAAGATTGAAATTGAAGCACCAAATTCTAGATCAGGAAATGCTTGTACTGTATAGAGAGGAAAAATAACTTTGCCCAGTAAGCAGCACTCACTGGGCACTAGCGGACAAAAAGTTAAAATGGTGAATATTCTTGAGCCCTAGCAGGTAAGCCTAAAAGATTCTCCATTTGGTAGGTGGGATTAAAGCTTAGAATTAAAACTAGGTCTGTCAAATGATTAAAAAAATTAATCAGTCACGTGATTAAAAAATAATAGTGCGATTAAACAATATTAGAATAACATTTATTTAAATATTTTTGGATGTTTTCTATACTTCCAAATATATTGATTTCAATTACAACACAATACAAAGTATACAGTGCTCCGTTTATATTTCTTTTTGATTACAAGTATTTGCACTGTAAAAAAACAAAAGAAGTTGTATTTTTCAATTCACCTAATACAAGAACTATAGTGCAATCTCTTTATCATGAAAGTTGAACTTACAAATGTAGAATTGTGTACAAAAAAATAATTGCATTCAAAAATAAAACAAGGTAAAATTGTAGAGCCTGAAAGTCCACTCAGTCCTACTTCTTATTCAGCCAGTCGCTCAGACAAAGAAGTTTGTTGACAACATGTGCTGGGTCATCATCCGAAACTGCTATAGCATGAAATATATGGCAGAATGTGGGTTAAACAGAGGAGGGCATACAGTTCTCCCCCAAGGAGTTTAGTCACAGATTTAATTAACACACATTTTTTAACGAGCATTCTCAGCATGGAAACATGTCCTCTGGAATGATGACCGAAGCGTGAAGAGACATACGGATGTTTAGCATATCTGCCACGTAAATACCTTGCAATGCCAGCTACAAAAGTTCCATACAAATGCCTGTTCTCACTTTCTAGTGAGACTGTAAACAAAAAGAGGGCAGCATTATCTCCGGTAAATTTAAACAAATTTGTTTGTCTTAGCGATTGCCTTAACAGGAAGTAGGACTGAGTGGATTGGTAGGCTCTGAAGTTTTACATTGTTTTGTTTTTGAGTGCAGTTATGTAACAAAAAAAATTGTACATTTATAAATTTCACTTGCACTTTTCTCAACAGTTTGCACTCCTGTAGTTGTATGAGGTGAATTAAAAAATACTATTTTATCATTTTTACAATGCAAATATTTGTAATAAAAAATAATATACACTTTGATTTTAATTACAACCCAGAATACAATATATATGAAAACCTCGAAAAACATCCAAAATAGTTAATACATTTAAATTGGTATTCCATTGTTGAACAGTGGAATTAAAATTGTGATTAATCGCAATTAATTTTTTTGAGTTAATCATATAAGTTAACTATGATTAATCAACAGCCCTGATTAAAACACACCTTTCTCCTCACTTCTTCCCTCCCTCCACCACCACTTGTGTTTAATCCTAAACAAAAATCACTGCATTTCAAGGAGAGGAGGAAGAGGTGGTTTGTGCCTGGTCTTTTTGCTTTTATATATTAAAACCTGACTGTGTGCTTTTCATTTTAAAAAAAATCTTTGTATTTTCCTCTGAAAATATGAGGAATTTCAAACTCTGTTTTTTGTTTTTTGAAAGCAAGTTGGAGGAGAACTTTGATAGCTGGAATGTGGATTGTGAGTTTTTTATTGCCCATAAGTTAAAGGGTAGGAATGGCTGGATTCTTAGCAAAAAGGCTTCCTCCCAGGTGTTCTAGCTAAATGGACATTTAAAAACAAGCCTGAAGTTTTAAACAGTCTAATTTTAAACTAGTTGGGTGTTTTGTGTGTATCTGTAATTTTCCAGTTCATATTCTTCCAGGGCAGGTAGCAGCTTACTTTCTAACATGAGCAAGAGGGCCTTCTGTAGCCCTGCAAAGATGAGTGTGTTATTGCCAGCCAAACATGCAAATGCCTTACACTCAGCTTGTCGCCGTTTCTCATGTAATGCGATAACTTTTGAGCACCATATCCAATCAATTTCAAAAATTCAGGGAATGTTCTGGGCATCAGTGGCTGGAACCCTATAGATTTTAGAGAAAAATTAGAAAACCAAAAGGGGAGACTCGGAGCCCATCTACTGTTAAGCAGAAGCACAGCTTCAAGCACCTCTGCAGTGGTCTGTAGATCAAACTGATCCCAGCATAATCATATCCCATTTCATCTTTGCACATCCTCTCATTGGAATTTAACATGATTCCCTGAATGATTTGTCAATTAGTAATCTTGGGGAGGGAATGGGGGCATGTACACAGCCCTTGCCATGGGATGGCAAATGGGAGGGGGGCACAATCCCTGGCAGGTGGAAATCGAGGACCTTAGTATAGTGGGTGACTAGGGGGAGTTCAAGGAATCCCTGAAATACAGGGATATGGAAGGTACACAGGGACTTTGTGCAATGGAATGGAGGGATGCCAGGAGCTCCTTCTGTGTGCAGTAAGCTAGGCCTACAGAAGCTACAGAGCATGCTACCCCTTAGTTATCCTTCTTTGACCTGCTGAATGTTCTTTGTGCCATAATACTTGGGTTTTTGAGTTTAACTATATAAAGTTCTTCAAGCTTCTCTTCAAGTCACTCTCTTGCTCACAGAGTAACCGTTTAATTTTCTTTCAGGTCTGGGTGAGTGCTATCTCATGATGGCACGGGCTGCTCTTGCAGACTATCTTGATGGGAGAGTTCTAGATTATGTAGAACAAGCACTTGAATATTTTACACGGTTAGTACTTCATGTTCAAGTCTTAATTAAGATCCTTTGGGATAAAAAAAAATCGTAGTAAATTAATCTAGCATGAAATTTTATTTTGTATTTTTATGAAATAGCATGAATGATGCATTTTGTATTCAGACCAGATGAAGTGATTAGAAAATTTTAATAATTTATAGGTTGTTTCTAAATCTGTTCTTGTCATAGTGTGAAAAGACTGATTAAAAAGCAACAAAGTTCTCCCCCGTGTCCTGCAAGGATGTCAGTGTGGAAATGTAATCACTACTAAAATTGGGGGTGGGAGGTGGGTTTTTTGGTCCCTTTGTGTGGGCCTACCCCCAGTCTTTTACTATGGTCCTTTCAGTTTTCACTGCTCCAGTACTCCAAACTGAGGGTGCTTTGCCTTGTGTAATATACTGTTCAGATCAGAGCGATATTGGTGAAACGTGGTCTTATCTCTTAAACTGAACAGACTTAAATTTGTCTTTCATTAAATCATACATTGTGATTGCAGACTTTTTGTCTGAAACAACCCCTCCCTGCTCCCAGGAAAGAATCGGATATGATGTGGAGCCTCTTGTTAAAAAGAGTGTGAGAGATTATTTGGGATTGGGTTTTTTGGAATAATGGAGATTTACATAGCTCTTGTTTCGACATTTACTCCCGCAGTGTAGGATTTAAAAATAAAAACAGCAAGGTCATTTAAGTCTCCTGTACATCAACAAACTCCACGTTCTTCATGCTACATTCTCACTTCTAATTTTGAGGCATACTGGAGGCTACAGCAGAAATTCTTATGGGAGAGCTAAATTTTTCATCTGTAGTTCATTTTTAACGAAACTAATACATTACCTACAGATTACTGTTGAAACTACTCTTAACCATTTTGTTAAAGACCATACCTTAAAACCTGGGCACGCTGAGGAAAATGGCAAAACTTCTCACTAAATTCAAGGAGCTAGAATTTCACCTATACACATAACGCAAAAAAAACAGTTCAGGAGCCCAGGTGACTGTACCTGTGGAATAAAAAGCTACATTCAAAAGATTAATTAAAATACAATCTGAAATTACTCTTTTATACAAGCTGTTGTCTATGGAGTACTTTCTCTTCTTCCTATCACTCTTTCTTATGCTACACTGATTTGTTCCCCCATCTCAGTCAAGACCTCTTGTGGCCCATGCACATGCAGCCTATGCGCGTCCTAAAGAAGGCCTCATCTGAAGTTCCTTGGTTGGGCCCATGAGCTACTTCAGGGTTTTAAGGCACTTGCAGCCCCTGTTATTGTGGGGAACAAGAGCCTTGAAAAGCAGATGCAAAAAGATAAGGTACATAATGAAATGATGGAATATGTGGAGTTTTCTCTCTTTATTGTAATGAGGGGTATAAGTATGAGTGGAACGGAGTGGAGATATAACTGCTGCAAGTTTGTTCTCCAGATTAGTAAAGTATCAACCCTTTCCTTTCTATACTGTGTTGATTAATCTTGGATTAATAAACAGATTTAGCTTGGTTATGTGACCTTTCACATCATAGTCTAAATTTGAGCCCTAACATCATCAGTCAGAACTTTTAACGGGAAAAGAGCCCACTCCTGTTGCCTTTTCCATCTCTTTATTTATGACCTTAAATTTCTAGATGTCACAACATCTAATCTTGTTTCTTTTCATGAAGCTGACATAGAAGGCTATTTTTTGGGGGTAGAGGTGATCTCCCAGTAGAAGACTCTGTAAAACATCCCATCTTTGCCTGCCTGCCAGCAGTATATGTCATTCAATAGCAGGGTGTATTCTATGCACTTGTAGATGTGGAGAGTCATATAGTTATTTGGCATGATCTAGAAGAGGGAAAGTAAAGAGAATGTAGGGCTTATCTGCAGGGTGAGCTAATGTGCTCTACAAGGCTGTAATTTCTAAAGTGCACTAACTTGTGCATTAATTGGTCTGTTTAGACCCTTCTAATGTATACTAAAGCTTCCCTAGTGCGCTTTAACATGATAGTGTTTCAGCCAGCACTACATTAATGCACACCTGCACAGTCTACACAGCCCAGCATATTGGGGTGCTTTAGAAATCACACACCCACAGAGTGCATTCCACCACTATGTAGATAAGCCCTTATTTTAGTAGAACTTAATTCTTTCCTGCTCATACTGGGTCAAAGCAAGACTGCTTTGTAATACAGTCTAAGTCTGTTAGGAGTGCTTGAGCTTGTCTTCCTCTAGCTGGATGACTCTTCTGCCTTACTCACACTGTCCCTGAAGTAGCTATGGGAGTAGACTCCCAGTGTTGTTCTTTGTGTAGGAGGCACTCATAAGGAATTTTCACAAGTTCTTCCGCTTACTCCAGTGACTCTGTTGCTGGTAAACTTCACCTGTGGTTTTGCTGCTTTCTAAATGACAATATATGGTCAGTTTACCTCCTCCATATGCCACTCACTGTTTCTTGTCTGTCTCTTCATTTTTGCCCTATAGAAAACAACAATAAATTACATAACCCCAATGTTGTTCCTGTGGGTGTTCCACTGTAGGATCCAAGTATCTGTGTACTCTTGGTTGGAGACTTTTATTAGCAGTGTCCATGGGTCCAAACCTGCACGGTGTGCAATTTGGTGCCGGGGTATATAGGGAAGGGCGGACCCACAGTCACTCCAATTCCTTCTCAACCGCTTTTGTCTCCAGATGGAGCTCTGTGGTGTCTGCTGTTTCTCTAGAAGTATTTGTACTTGCGGGGAGGTTATTATTTTTCCTTTTTAGCCATAGTTATGCTTTTGGGAGCGTTCCCCTCTCCCAAGCTTTGTTGTTGTTTGCAGTACTCCCTGTTTGGGTTATGTCGAAGGCCATGAGTTTCAAACCCCATCAGACTTGCCAAAGGCCTTCCCCCCTCAGTGACAGGACTTCAGCTGCCTCAAGTGCTTTGGAGAGTCACACTCCCATCAAAGTGCAAGGTCTGCATGAGGTTCAAAAGCAGATCTTGCAAACTGAGGGAGGATAGATTGAAGCTCTTCTTACTGAAGTGCCCCCTGAAGCCCTCTGTGTCCAAACCCCCCCCACCTTACCCCCATATATCAGCCTCATCCTCTGAGGCTGCGACAGTGACGTCCAGAGCTCCAGAGGCAGCTTCAGAAACAGTGCATTCGAAGAAGAGAGCCCCATTTCACAGAGAGACTCTAGAAGAAGGGATAAGTCACTTCTTTGAGCTAGATTCAGGGAGACTTCATGTTCCATCATGGGTGTTGCTGAGGCTCCTGTGGACTTCACTACTGAAGCATTAATATGGCCCAAAAAGACCTCCTGTTCCCAGAGGTCTTCCAGTAAACAGGAGTGAGAAGTGCCATCTCTGGGAGAGGCAGCAGAAACCTCCAGGAACCATGATTCCTCTAAGGCTAAGAATTCTGGAAAAGCTATCTCAGACATCAGTACTCATAGCCATATGGAGCAATCAGACCGGCCTCTGGCTCCCTGAGGGAAAGGGTGTCATTCCCTGGAGCTGCAACACCTGCTGGTGACCAACTCTCTTCACTGTGTAGTGGGATCCTGATCTCCAGTGCCACCTTGACCTCAGGTACTGCTTCCAGTACTGATGATCAGAGCCCTTCCACTGGACATGGGAGATAATTCCTCAGACACTGAGGATTTTGAGCTGGGCTCTACCTCACTCCCATATCTTTGGAGCTATTTCGTGAGGAGGACATACCAGAGCCCAGTGGATGCTCCCAGCACTCCTGGTAGGACCAACCTTGCCCTCTCCTAACCTACCACCACAGTGGACCTACTGGAATTCTTGGGCTCCTTATAGGGACCTGTTTTATATGGTACTCTCCTCTAAGAGACCTTGTTTAGAGAACCCCAGGTCCCACAGAAGCCTCTGGTCCCACAAGTTCAGCAACCAGTACTACTTCTCCCTGTCCAGGAGGAGACTCTGGAATGGGAGGCAGCCGCTGAGGACAATACACCCACATCATATAAGTAGTAATCCTCCTCCACCAATGAGGCAATGATGCTGCTACTGCCACCACCATCCTCCTATGCTGACAACTGCAGGGCCTTTCAGGACCTAATGAAATGACTGGCTGAATCCCTCCAAATTCCACTGGGGGAAATTTAGGAGACTAACGTTCTTTGGTGGACATTCTGCTTTCCACCCCCTAGGGCAAGGTTGCCTTGCCTGTTAATGAGGCATGATTGTCACCAGCCCATAATATGTGGGATTTGTCAACGTTGTGCAAATGGACAAATAAATATTACATTCCAGCTAGGAGACTGGAATGTTTTTTGCACTCCCCTTCAGCCCATCCTCCAAATCCTTGGTGGTGGATGCAGTTAACAGCAGACACTGCCAAGCTCGCTCCAAGCCCACCCACTCAGACAGGGAGTCCAAGAGTTCAGAACTTCTTGAATGGAAGAGCTATTTGTCTGTTGCTTTTCAATTTTGGGTGGCAAACTTATCAGGTCTTAATAGAATAATTGTAGAAATCATATTTTGCCAAGTTCAATCATCTGTCTCAAGAACCAACAGAACAATTTCAAGCCCTCATTTCAGAGGGTCAGTTTATAACTAAAACTTCTCTGCAGGCCTTTCTTGATGCAGCTGACATGGCCTCGTGGTCAGTAGCAACCATGGGTATGCTGTAATCTTCTGGGCTCTTCAGGAAAGTTCAGAATACTGTTTTGAAGACCTTCCCTTTTGAAGGACTTAAGCTCTTCAACTGGTGTCACTGACACCTGGGCCTAATCCGTCAATCCAGGATGATGCTCTGGTTGCTTGGGATTTATGTATCTGGCACAAAAACATTTTTGCAAATCAGACAGCTCAACATTTTTGACCCTTTCAGTTCTAAATGTACCAGGCTTATTCAAGTCCTGTGGAGCCTCCTAGAAAAAGATTCAGACCTCAAAGGAAGGGAGCCTCTTCTATGGTAACCTGTCAGTCTTGCACCTTCCTCTGAATGATTTTGACAGCTTGATTGAGGATCACAAAGCACCCTCTTCACCAGATCTCCTCAGTGGTCCTCTGGCCTTGAGTTGGGCTGCTCTTCAGAGGTTCAGTCCATGCTTTTGAATGGTAGAAAGCAACCCAAGGATACATTGAAGACCAGCTATTCTGGGGAAGCTCAGAATTGAGGTAATTCTTAGTGTTTCCTTGTCATTTTGTTATTGCAAACTAGGTACATTCACTTTTTTAGTTGTGATGGATTAGAGAGGAAATGGAAAGTGACAGGTTTTAACTTGTTCTTGCTCTAAGTATGTATGTCTTTTTATTTTTTACGCGTTCTTTGGAGGGGCAGAAAGGAAAGACTTGTATCAAACTTTGTTGCTCAAACAATTCGTGTTCATTTAAACTTCACATCAATATCAGAATAAACTCCCTTTCTGAAAAAGGGAGAGGACTGCTGTACCTTAAATAACTTATTTAAATTAATACCTTTATTTTGCAGAGCAACAAAGCATCGTCCTGACGTATCTTGCCTTTGGAAACTACTTGGGGATGCATGTACTATTGTGCATGTCATTTCATCATCCAGAGTGAATGTTAAAGTTCTAGGATCCCTTCTTGGTCAGAATAAAGGCAAACAAATGCTGAAGAAAAGTGAGCTCCTCAGTTTGGGAGGAAGGTAACAATCATTATGAGATGCTTCACCATAAAAAGTCTACTAAATCTTAAATGTTCTAGACTAAAAAGATTGGAAGACTAAAAATTTCAAATACTAAATCAATATGCATCCAGCATACATATGTGGAAGTGATATGCATGGAATAAATTGCAGAACTTTTTGATAAATGAATTATGCACCCTTTGACCATCACACCCTTTGCTTTGCCCCCAATCAATTTTCTTAGGACTCTTTTTTTTTTTTTTTTTTTTTTTTTTTTTTTTTTTTTTCCCCCCCCCCCCCCCCCCCCCCGGAATTCATAACCCCAGAACAATTTCAGACAGCTGTCTAACTTAAAAACCTTGCCCCAGAATACTAGCCTGAATTCAGCATAAAGGCTCTGACACTTTTTTCCACACCTGTTTGTTAGTGACCATTTTTGTCTGCCTCTACTTCAAAGCACCTCTGAAGGCAGACTTCAGTGGTTTAACTTTTAAGTGGAATGAGTGGGGATAAAACAGTTCTGTGATTCATGTTTCTGTAGGTGTTATGGCAGAGCGTTAAAACTGATGTCCTCACCCAACACATGGTGTGATCTTGGAATAAACTACTATCGTCAAGCACAGCACCTAACAGCAGCCAATAGTGACACAAATGAGATCAGTGAACTGTTAGAGAAATCTTTACAGGTATTGCCTGTCTTTCTGCCATCTTCATTGACACTTTTTAAAACACTGTCACTTTCAGGATCACTTTGTGCTCAGTGTAACCTAAAACTGTGACAAAACAACAATGGTTAAAATCTAATGTGCTGTAACAACTCACAGTTAATTCTCTTCGTTCCAGTGTCTCAAAAAAGCCGTGAGGCTTGATAGTAAAAACCATCTCTATTGGAATGCACTTGGTGTGGTTGCCTGTTGCAGTGGTAAGTCTCTAAAATTCTGTGTAGCTAATTTAGAGCGCAGCTTGGCTGCTTTTGTTTATAAAATTCAGTTACATCTAATCTCCTGTTTTTCAGGTGTTGGGAATTATGCTCTTGCTCAACATTCATTCATCAAATCTGTTCAAGCTGAACAAATAGTAAGTGCTGTAGGCAGCTACTGTCTGTTTGAAATGGGAACTCAAGATTCTTTTTATGAAATTGTTTTTGAATACAGTAATAAACTGGCTTTAATTTTTGTATTTATTTGTTTTGTGTAGAATGTTGTTGCCTGGACCAACTTGGGGGTTTTGTACTTAGCAACTGAAAACATTCAGGTAAATATTCCTCCTCAGATGATGGCTTTTTGAAAAGATGTTTCTTTAATGCAATTCTAGAATGCTTTTTAACAGCAAAGCACACCCTCCTGTTTAAGGTAAAAGTATTGCCAGTTTATAAAATTAAATCTGCTGTACCATTAAGCAGTTACAGGCAAAATCACATACTTGAATTGAGGTTTATTAAATACTGTTTGAAACAAGTGATTTCCATTAGGAAAAATAATTGAAGTATTCTGGTAACTAGCACAGGTTTGGTTTTTCAGACAGTTTAATGAAATCAATATTATACTGTATGCAGTTTTAAGGGACAAAAACTGCAATCCACCATACAAATTCTGCTTGCCAAAAATTTAATTGTTGTTTCTGCTCAGGGGAGAGCTAGAATAATAAGAGTACTTTTAAATTAAAATTAAAATTTATTTAGACTTATTTGAGGAAATTTGACTGGACCAGAGCATAGTTTAGAAAGAGGCAGTCAAAATCCCAGTTGCAGAACTGAAACTGATCACTGTTTTTATTTTATTTTTTTAAAATTTGCGGTGTGAGAAACTGATTTCTTTAAAAATGGATTAGTAATTACTGAAGCTTTCAAAACTTGTTGCAAAGCTCTTTAATGCTCAGAATCTGATTTTTATGATGGGAATGCTGAGATTACACATAGTTCAAAGCAAAATGTGGATTCAAAGAATGAACGCTTCCAGAACTAAGCTAGCTACATATTTTTTTATGAAGGGGAGAAACTTCAGTATTTCTAGCAGTTTGCATTTTTTCCTCAATAGCAGATATAACTGTTGATTACATGGGAGTAGGAGGGGTCTTGCGGGAGGAGGGAGGTGAATGTTCCTATTGTTAAAGCATGATGTGGTACTGAAATACTTTATATGGGTATTCTACTGCTGTTCTGTATGCCACACTGAATACTTTTAGTGACTTGATTTCTGTCCCATATAAATAGTTACACCATTATTTCTGTATTTCAGTAACTAGAACAGCAGGTTTTTCACTTATGGTGCCAAATGACTCACTGTAACTTACCTGATCTCTTATGTGCTTTTACAGCAAGCTCATGAAGCCTTCAAAGTAGCTCAGTCCCTTGAGCCATCTTACTTAATGTGCTGGATTGGACAGGTAAGGTGTCAATATCTTTCATAGGTTTTAACAAGGTATATAAAATTTTGGCACCGACATAACAAAGCATTTCGCTAGGATTTAAGCGTGTGCTTAAAATTAAGTCTCCATTTACATTTTTGTATGTGTCTCCTTGAAACAGAAAAAGACCGCATAGACCTTCCTATTACTTACTTTGGCTTTCTCTAAAGTTTCCACAAAGTTTTCATGTCTATTATGGGAGCTGTGTTCATTATCAATTTTTTTCATTACTTATTTTTATAGCCTGTTACTTACTCTTGAAGGAGCAGTATAGTGAAATTGGCTAATGATAGATGATGATTATTTATATAATGGTTAATGACAGAGTACTGTTTTCAGTGCTGTGTAGCTTTTTTCCCCTGGACATTCTGACCAAAGAAACCTTCTCAACTATTAATACACCCTGGCAGCCGTATCAAGAGATCATGATGGAGCACTGGTATCCCCCAGTCACCTGCTCAATTGGCAACAGTCAATCCATAATGCTGCTAAACATAAGTAGTGCTTATGGGTCAAATCCTGCACCCTTTGGCAGTACCCTTTGGTTATACAAATACTGTCATTGATGTCAATGGTACTGCTCCTAAGAAGAGTGGGAGAGAAAAAGAAAACTTGCTTGTGTAGCATTACAATCAGTAATTTAAAGTCAGAAAATGTAAAATTCTCGTAATAGTGGTAGCTTTCCCACATTGAACGTTAATTTGCTACCACTGCATTGTGTATTAAGATATAAATTTAAGTCTCCATTTGCCATCTTGCAGGAGCAGCGATGGCAAAGAGGCCTCTATAGTCATCTGCATGTTACTGTCATGAGGGTGGTTGTGATTGTGATAATTGGGCCTACAAGTGTACCCTAATTGTGAGCTCAACTATAAGAAGTGGGGGGAAGGTCATAAGATGTCATCATAAATGTTGATTGGGGGTGTGGGGATGCAAAGGCAAAACAGAGTGAATTAGTCCAAACAAAAAAGCCTACAGATAGTAGCACTGTGTTGAGATAATGCCTGATTTAAGAAGAAAAAAAAGTGTAAAACTGGATATCATTGAACCACAATTAGTGTCAGATATTAAGCCTAGTTGGTGAACAAAACAATAAGAGAATGGGCTATTGCTCCCATCGTTCCCATTTGTGGTCCATAAAGAAAGACTTTAGGAGAAAAATTGGCTTCACTATCATGGTTGCCACTTGAGACTCCAGGAGTGTAAAAGGAAAGGAGGAATGCGTGTGGCTGTAGAGACATTCCCAACCCTGTTCTCTCTTTGTCCTGTTGTTCCCTTCCCATCGCTACAGGTGCCCTCTGTAACCTTTCCTTGTTTCCCTGCTAATCATGCATAAGTGAAACTGAACTGTTGAGAGAAGTGGTAAAGATTTATATTATTGCTGCGTGCCAAAGTCCAGATCAGGATTGGGGTCCCATTGTGATGGGTGCTATATAAAGAGAATCCTTGCTGTGAAGGACTTGCAATGTAAAAGTTCTTTGTTTCACTCTATAGGTATTTCAAATGCAGCAATCTGTTCCATTCCTTCATCTAAGTTTACACACTCTTTAATAGTGATTTTTTTATTCTTGTAGCAGTAGATATTACCATTCTTGAGTATTTGGGGGGTTCCACAAAGATGTCTCTGGGAATTTTTTACAGTAAAAATGCCCTACATTAGGTGCTTATGAGATTTTTGTGGTCATTTGTTATGTACTTGGCAATTCTTGGCTCTCAAGAAGAGCCTTTAAGTGGGAATAATGATTAGGAAACTCTTATCTGCTTACAGTACCTAATCAAGTAACTTTTTCTTTTAAACTTGTCTGTAGGCTCTTATTGCAGAGGCTGTAGGCAGCTATGAAACTATGGATCTCTTTAGGCACACCACTGAACTCAGTATGCATGTAAGTATTTGAACAGTCCTCTCATTAGGAGGTTCTGAACAACTGGCCTTTTTCATACTAAGGAAAGACAAGTGATAAAAGTTCATATTTTAACTTACTGAAGTCAAAATGTTGGAGGCCTGTTTCAAATTCCCCTTACCTCTCATGTTTTATATTCTACTTGATACAGGTTTTTATACCACTCTCATCACTGTAGTATCTGAGCACCTTCCTATAGCGCTTTAAGCAATTGTCATATGTGGCTCATTCTTTCTCTCATCCTCTCTCCACTGGGAGAATTGTTTAATATATACACTGTGTGTTTATATGAGAGAAGACCAGGTAGAACTGTGCCTTGCATTAGGAGTAGAGGGTGGTGAGGTTTGCACTGGTGTTTAGTTTAGTTTAGTTCCTGTAGGAGTTGGTTCCTCAGTCTTGGACCAGTCCTCCAAGAAAGTGCTGTGTCCTGCACAGGCAAACTTTACTTATGTGCTAGAAAAGAATGGACATGAATGATGATGGCGGCTTTTGTCCCTTTTATAATTTGTCTGCTGTGAATGGGTAAAACTTTTTTATATTTATATTCAAAAGAAGAATTATAATTGGAGTTGCAGTAACCTAAAACACAATTGTTAAGTAGTAAAAGGAAAATGCTGACCTGATGTTACACCTAACCACTCTTCATTGAAGACTAGTGTACTATAGAACAGAAATATTTCTTTTTTTGCGTATTGTTGGTGGAGCAGTTAATGATGCCTGCTTGTGTGGTGATGTTTTGTTTTGTTTTGTTTTTGAGACTGAGGGAGCAAAAGGCTATGCTCATTGGGTATGCTCAACGCTGCAAGATAAAACCAACAGAGAAACAGAGCTGTATCGGTACAACATTGTTCAAATGAATGCTATTCCAGCAGCGCATGTGGTTTTGAGTAAATACACAGGTAGGTAACATCTTAAAGTTAAAATACTTTATTTCATATCTGTCAAAAGTTTGAAAAGCATATTCAGCATGAATATGTCTTAGCTATTACTTAATCACTTCTGCCAGAATTGAGCTTGTCATGAAATCTTGTGGTTGGGGAGGCTCTTCTGAGTAATGAAGCAGACAACCAAAATGTATTGTGTGTATCTTTGTTTTGTGTTAAATTTATGCCTAATGAAAATATGACCCCAATATGATGGAATTCTTTCTGGCTGTCTTTACTCAAGAAAGAATCTCCCTGAAGAGATGAGTAAGGAATGTAGGATCAAGGCCTTGCATGACTTGTCCTTGAATGTTACCAGTAATACACTCACTTTGACTACTGAACTTGTGCTGTTGACAAGAATATGTCCAATTTTGTAGCTTAATATTGAGGTAAATTTTTCATACAGTATAAAACTTTGAGACTCTAACTACAGAATCCTAATCTTTTCTAGTGGGATTCATTTATACAAGATATTGAAAGAGGGTTCAAAGGAGAACTGCTAGCATTGAACTTGAAGTTTCAAGTTGATACTTCTCATTTCATTTTAATAGACATGACTTCAAAGAAGTACAACTGAAGCTAAAACCTTGATATTCAATTTATATTTTGCTAAAGTCTGTAAAAAGTTGAACCTCTTCAGATGTCATTCTCTTTAAAAAACAAATAAATAAATAATTTGTATCAGTTTGAGAAATTTTAAAATAATATACTATTTGGTCAAATGGAACTTGTTCTTGTGGGCAATACACTGCCATATGAACTAAAATCTTCTCTTGAACTAGCCTGAAGATGGGGTGGGTTTTTTTCCGTGTGTTGTTGTGAAGGGTGCTAAAGTGACTCCCAATGACCTCAGTGAGCACCTGATAGCTTGAACTCATCAAGTTGCTTTGAAAAATATATCTTGCTGTAATATGTTTCACCGTATGTCCCTGATATTTTTCACTGCTCGTTGTGTGAGAGTATGGCCATTTCTGGTCTTTCAGAAAGAATTCAAAATGATGTATCTGCTTTCACGATGCTGGGTTATTTGAATGAACATCTGCAACTGACAAAGCAGGCAACAAATGCTTATCAAAGGTAAACTATACACTAAATAGATTTTAAGTGCTGAAATGTACCACTCAGGGTAACAAATCTTAGATGGGTTGATTCTTTCCTTAAACACTATTTGCCAGTTTCCTCAATGCATTTTAACTAATCATATTTAAAGGGGAGACACTGGATGTTTGATCTGTTTCTAGCCCCTGTTATTGAGACAGTAAGGTAAGTCACAATGTATAAAGCTAAGGTAAAATACCTGTTTCTGAGCATTCTTCATTCACTAGAACATAACATTCTTCTTCGAGTGATTGCTCATGTCCATTCAACTTAGGTGTGTGTGCTCGCCATGTGCACTGGTGCTGGAAGTTTTTTCCCTCAGCAGTATCTGCAGGGGACAGGCTGGCACCCCCTAGAGTGGTGCATGTATGCTGTGGCATATAGGGTGCCGCTGGCACCCCTCCACCCTCAGTTCCTTCTTTCTGCCAGTGATGGTGCACGGAACTAGTGCTGTTTTAGCTAAAGCTGTTGATTTTTGTTCGTTTGAACTCTTTTGCCTCTTGAAAATATTAACAGTATATCGTTTTCTCTAATTTAGTTCACCCTATTTAAGTTAGAGACATAGTAGGTCCCTAAAGGGACTTTGCCTCGGGATGAGGCATGCCCTAGTTCCCAGGCTTTAAACCCTGTGATGGCTGTAAAAGGCCCATGCCCATTAACAATCCACATAATAGTTGTTTACGGTGCTTGGGCGAAGGTCACATTAATGATAACTGCAAAATCTGCAAGTTCTTCAAGCCCAGGACGAAGGAGGAGCGTGACATTGGTTTGAAGGTGCTCCTGTTGGAGTCTGCCCTTACCCCAGTGCCAGAGCAGTGCTCCTGTTCGGTGCCGAGTACTGTGACCTCAGTGCACAGCGCCCCACTGATACCGTCTATGAGCCAGCACCGGTCTCCTTCCGTGGCTCCAGCCAAAAAGCCCAGGAAGACAGGGCAAGGAAGGTCTCCAGTTTGCTGCAAGGGAAAGGAAAAGTCTAGGGTGGAGCAAGGCCCTGTCTCAGGCATCTCTTCACCCCCTTGCGGATCCTGGGCCCCAGCTCAGGTTGAGTAGTGTAGCCCAGCCCGCTCCCCGTTGGCTACCCTGGATCGTGGGGGAGGTCCTTGTCAGCTCCGGGTGCCATCCATGCCAGAGGCCCTCCAAGCAGCGCAAGACCTTATGTTCCTCCCGGTGCCGCCCGCTGTGGCCCCTGCAGGGTCCCAGTCCCAGGGTAAACCTGAGCTGGGACCACTACAGTCTCCACCTTTCCGGCAGTGCTCCACATTGCGGGGGACGTCTCGGCAGTGGACGTCCTCTCAAAGCCGACATGCTTCTGACCATGATAGGCAGAAGCTTCATAGCCTCATCCAGTATCCGGACACAAGAGAAGGGCAGAGAGGCTCTAGGCATGGCTCGCCAGTAGCTGGGTGCAGACCTCTGGAGGTAAACGCCCCCACCCCCCATCCCGGTAGGAGTTTCGGAGTCAGCACCTGGAATCTTTGCAGCACTGGTATGGCTCCAGGGACAGGTCAAGGGACCAACGGTACCATTCCCTGGACTGTCACCAATCCCCCAAGGCGGCATCACCACGTGCGGCTACATCTTCATGACACCAAGCCCACTCTAGTTCCCAATCACATTTCACATCCTGGTACAGCTCGTTAAGCGTGAGGCATAGATCGCTGGCCCAGAGCTGTTGTGGATCTACCAAGCACCAAGGTCCCGATCTAGATGCTTGTCGAGGTCAGCCAGATCCAACTCCAGGAGGGGCGACCAGTACCGATCAGGACAGAGCCACCAATCAGCCCCATCTTGGTCACAGGGGAGCGACCACTTGGGCTCTGGCTCAGGTTCAGAGCAAGGTTCTTTAACGATGGGACAGTGAAGATTATGTTGGTGGCACTGCAGCCAGGCCTGTGGCCTCAGACTCCGTGGCCGGCACATTGGTACTCATGGAACCCATGGGGGTTCACTCAGCACTCTCAGGCTGCCCGCTTGGTACCCAGTGCTTCAGAGAGATTGGCTACTGCCCTCTCCTGCCCTCCTCCAGCCCAAGAGGCCTCAGTTGCAGGCACAGAAGGAAGTGGGCAAGCAAGCCGCCAAACCACCTATGGTTGTGGAGGACACCTTGGTACCGGCTTCCTCCTCATTGTTGCCAGACGAGGCCATAGTAGGGCCCCCTCCACCAGTGCCCCAGGATGATGCTAAGGTGCATCAGGAGCTGCTGAAGAGGGTTGTCACCAACCTGAGCCTCCAGGTGGAGGAGTTACAGGAACCTGCAGACTCTCTCTTTAATGTTCTCTGTCCCATGGCTCCAGCCAGGGTAGCTTTGCCCCTACATGAGAGAGTAGCTAAAATGACAGATGCCCTCTCAAACCCCCTCCTCCTTGCCTCCGATCTCCTAGAGGGCAAAGCGCAAGTACTTTATGCCATCCAAAGGCCATGAGTACCTTTTATACCCACCCTGCTCCCAATTCCCTAGTGGTAGAGGTGGTCAACCACAGGGGAAGGATCAACTGGGGGCTACCCCTAAGAATAAAGACTCAAGGAGACTGGACTTGTTTGGGCATAAAGTTTATTCATCCTCCAGTCTACAGTTGCAGGTGGCCAACCATGAGGCCTTCCTAGGCTGCTATGATTTTAATATGTGACAGACCATGACCAAGTTTGAGAGCGTCCTTTTTGAGGCTTCTAGGAAGGAATTCCGGGTGATCTTGGATGAGGGCTCGACTGCAGCCAGAGCAGCTCTCCAGGTGGCATCAGACGCTACGGACACCGCCACCCACAGTAGCACTGGCCATCTCGTTGCGCAGGGCTTCCTAGGTGCTCCTCTCTGGTCTTTCTTTGGAGGCTCAGCAGTCAATGTAAGACCTCCATTTCGACAGGCATGCCTTGTTCGCAGAACAGATGGACATTAAGCTCCGTGCCCTGAAAGATTCCCATATGAGCCTAAAAACATTGGGCCTGTATGTCCTCGGCCTTGCCTGCAAGCGGCTTACACCACAGCAGCCTCAGGTCCAGAGAAGCCACCCTCACTCGGAGCCTCCCCACAAAAGATCCAGGGACTACAACCCCCCGCTACATCCCAGACTGGCTCGACCTGGAGTAAGCAGACAGGCAAGTGCCTGTTTTGAGGGTACACCTGAGGGTGACCTACCAGACTGTTCCCTGGATACTTCCTCCCCTCTGTTTTCCAACTGCCTTTCTTGCTTCCTGCCTGCATGGGCGTCTATAACATCAGACCTATGGGTCCTCAATATGGTGGCTCAGGGTTACACCCTTCAGTTACTTTTTACCCCACCTTCCGATCCACCCTTCCCATCCCTCTTCAGGGACCCCTCTCGCGAGTATCTTCTTGTACAGGAGGTAGAGGGTCTACTACAGATGGGTGCGGTGGAGGTAGTTCCTGTGAAGTACAGGAACAAGGGGTTCTATTCCCGGTACTTTTTAATCCCAAAAGGCATGTATGGGCCACAGACCACCTTAGATCTGTGGGGCTTGAACTTCTACTTAGCGAAACTGAAGTTTCATATGGTCTCCCTGGCTTCCATCATCCCCTCCCTGGATCCAGGAGATTGGTATGCCGCCCTCGATCTGAAAGATGCATACTTCCACATCACCATCTTTGAGGGACAGAGATGCTTCCTCTGGTTCATGGTAGGTCTCAACCACTATCGGTTTGCAGTCCTCCCATTTGGCCTACCAACAGCATCACAGATATTTACTAAGTGCATGTCAGTGGTGGTGCTTTTCCTCAGACATCGGGGTATCCAGATCTACCAGTACCTCGATGATTGGCTCGTGAAGGGCAACTCCAGGTCCAAGGAGACATCATGGTGCTGCTAGCCATGTGCCGTTGCCTTGGCCTGTTGGTGAAGGATGACAAATCCATGTTAGTTCTGGTACAGAGGATAGAGTTCAGCGAAGCGGTGCTCGACTTGTCCTGTGCCAGGATGTTCCTGCCGCTAGAGAGATTCAGGGTACTGACAGACCTCATTGCGGAAGTCTGCGTTTCCCCTGACCACAGTCAGGGTTTGCCTGTGCATACTAGATCACATGGTGGCATGTGCATATGTGGTGTGCCATACCAGGCTCCGGATGTAACCCTTGCAGCAATGGCTAGTGACAGTCTACTCCTAGTCCAAGGACCACCTGGAGAAGATCGCTACCATCCCCACGATGGTACTTACCTCACTATGATGGTGGACCGACCCCAGGAGATTCCTGGAAGGAGTTGCCTTTGTCAGCATTCCGCACTCAGTTGAGTTGGTTTCAGATGCCTCGGACCTGGGATGGGGTGAGGGTGCACCTTGGCACCCTCCAGACCCAAGGTATATGGTCCCCGAGGAAACAACACTACGCATAAACATCAAAGAGCTCAGCGCGGTGCACAGAGGATGCACGGTCTTCCTACCTCACCTGTTGGGCAGAGTGGTCAGTCCTCACAGACAACACAGCCTCGATGTTCTACATCAACAGGCAAGGCGGAGCGTGATCCTCGGCCCTTTGCCAAGAGGCACTCCATCTCTGGGACGTATGCATCGACCATGGAATCCATCTAGAAGTGTCACCTTCTGGGGGCCAAGAACATGCTGGCAGATCACCTCAGCAGGGACTTCTCCTCTCACCACGAATGGGTGCTCGACCCAGCTATAGCTGGCATGATCTTCCAGAGGTGGGGAACTCACCAAGTGGATTTCTTCATCACCAGGCAGAACAGAAGGTGCCACAGGTTTTGCTCTGGATGGGGTCTGGGCAAGGGCTCCCTCTCCGATGCCTTCCTCTTGCCATGGGCAGGAAATCTGATGTATGCGTTCCTTCCAATTCTGCTCATCAGCAAGGTCCTAGCAAAAATCAAGAGGGACAGGGCAGAGATTATCATGATCGCCCTGGCATGGCCTTGCCAGCTCTGGTTTAGGACACTATCAAGTTTGTCAGTGATCCTTCCTGGCCCCCTGCCAAACCAACTGGATCTGCTGTCACAGGATCATGGCTGACTCTTGCATCTCAACCTTATGTCCCTCCACCTCACCACGTGGATGTTGCTGAGGAATGGGCCTGTTGGCACGGGGTCCAGAAGGTCCTCCTCAAGAGTAGAAACCCCTCGACTAGGCAGACCTTCCCGACAAAGTGGAAGGTTCTCCCACTGGGCAGCCGAATGGGGCATCTCCCCTTCGCATTCTTCAGTGCAGTCGATCTTGGACTACCTGCTTCATTTGAGGAACTAGGGCCTAGCGTGCTCCTCTATCAGGGTGCATCTGGTGGCCATTTTGGTCTTTCATCCACCAATCCAGGGACAGACTGTGTTCTCCCATGACATGACAGTCAGGTTCCATGGAGGCCTTGAGAGGCTCTTTCCTCAATTTGGTCCCCGCCCTCTCAGTGGGAATTCAACTTGGTTTTCCCCAGGCTCTTGGGTCTGCCCTTTGAGCCTTTGGCCTTGTGCTCCCTATCTCACTTATCGTTGGAAGGTAGCTTTCCTGGTGGCAGTGACATCAGAGAGGTGAGTCTCCGAGCTGTGAGCCCTGATCTCAGAACTTCTGTACGTGGCCTTCTATAAGGACAAGGTCCAGCTCCAGCCCCACCCGGCTTTCCTTTCCAAGGTGGTATCTGCTTTCCACATGAGCCAGGACATCTTTTTTTCCGGTCTTCTCCCCTGAGCCTCAGGAGACTAGTGAAGAGAGGTGCCTTCGCACTTTGGGCATAAGAAGGGCTCTGGATTTCTACCTATATCTGTCAAACCTTTCCATAAGTTGACTCAGCTTTTCCTTTCTACAGCTGATAGGATGAAGGGCCTCCCAGTGTCCACACAAAGGATTTCTGACTGGATCACCTCTTGCATTCGGACCCGCTGTGAGTTAGCGGGAGTCCCTCTGCTGTCGATTGTCAGAGCCCAGTCGACTAGAGCATAGGCATCCTCGGTCGTCGTCCTGGCACACGTTCTGATTCAGGACATCTGTAAAGCCGTGACGTGGTCCTCGATACACACATTCACGGCCCACTATGCCATCATGCAGCAGACCAGGGATGATGCTGGGTTTGGCAGAGCTGTGTTGTAATCTACATGTCCGTGAACTCCTTACCCGCCTCCAGGGGTACTGCTGGGAATCACCTAAGTTGAATGGACATGACCAATCACTCGAAGAAGAAAAGACAGTTACCTTTTTTCATAACTGGTGTTCTTGGAGAGTGTTGCTCATGTCCATTCCATGACTTGTCCTCCTTCCCCACTGTCTAAGTTTCCGGCAAGAAGGAACTGAGAGTGGAAGGCACCAGCGGTGCCCCTTCTACTCCTGCATACATGTGTCACTCCAGCGGGTACCAGAGCTGGTCCCCTACGGATACCGCTGAAGGAAAGCTTCAGCACCGGTGCATGTGGCGAGCTCACACACCTAAGCTGAATGGACACGAGCAACACATTTTGCAGAACACCAGTTACAGAAAAAGGTAACTGTCTTTTTTTCAAAGAAGTGCAAATTAATCAATGCCTTTCATGGAAATTATCACAGAACCTTGCAGTATATTGAATCTTTCAATATGATTTTGGACACTAAGTATCGTTGCATTGTCTCTACTGCAGGGAACCACAGTTCTTCCCCAAAAGTGGGGATAATATGGATACAGTAGTGATCACTGAACACAGCAAATGTTTGTAATTTTAAACCATTATTAAAGAGACAGAACAACACTTACAGTGTAGATAAGTCACTGGCAGTAATAAGCAAAAGTATAACAACCATTTGCTTGTACTCTTGGGCATATTTGTGAATTGCTTGTTCTTTATGGTCACTTTCAAGGGCGGTCTCATTGCTGAAGAACTCTGAAGATAAAGAAAAGTATAACACATCAATGCAAAATTATGGTAGATCACTCTGGTAAGCAGTGTTTATTTTGTTTTTTAAGTTGTTACCTCTTGCAGTATCACAGTATTACATTGTGTAATTCCACCACAGAAAAAGGAGTGGCCACATCCTTTATTTAATGGGTACTTTATGGCAGATAAGCTATCCATATTTAACTTTCATTTTAATCTTAAACCATTTTTATCATATGCAGCACAAAATTTAGAGCTTCAGTATCTTATATGTACCTTCATTAAATTACTTTCACAGTTTCCCATTCTTTAAGCTCTGAGCTGTACCCATAATAATACAACAGTTAGGTTTAACTTAGCATTACTTGTCTCTATTTATGTAGTGCACAGAAGGAAGCTCAAACTCTCTTGGTTTTTCTACCTGCCATCTGAATTTGAATTTATTCCCTTTCTTTTTGCAAGTAATCCAGTTTGTAGTGTGAGTTGTGGTTAGCTCAATTTTTTTGTTGAGATCAGTGTCCAACAGTTCCAGGAGGTTGCCCATATTGGAGTCTAAAGTTATGTGAGAAGTCCTCATAGAGTGGCATCTTGTATCTGGCATTCCTGGGATAGGGTTGCTCTTGTAGCAGAGCTGTGCTATTGCTTTGACCTTTGGAGTCATGCTGACTGACTTGAACTAGTTCTTATAAACAGCACCATTGCACAGATAATTCTACTCTTTATGGTGTCTGCCTCAACAGTCAGAAGCATCTGTGCCTTCTAGTCCTCTGATTCCGTCTCAGAGCATAGGATGGAGAGAATCTTGACATCGGAGGACACTTTCAAACTGCTTCCTTTGTGGTGGCTTCAGCTCTGTTACGCAAGGTTTTTGAAGTAAATCTTTCTTAAGCAGGAAATACCTACCTCTGACCTCAACATGGGTGATAGAACGGCTGCCCTCATCCCAGAGAAGTCATGTCTTCCCATGATATTTATTTTTCTAAGAGGATTTTGGTAGACTAAAGACTCACTAACTGTTGTCATGATGTCCTCATTCCATGTTGCGTGTATTGTATGTGAGTGTGGTCATTTCTGGTCTTCCAGAAAGAATTCAAAACTATGCAACATTTTTGTGCGAGTACAAAGTTCCCATGATTGTTAATAAACTTTAGTAAATAGTCCGACTGCATTTCTGCTATGATGGTCTTATTCATAGTAAGATTGCCAAATCTATTCTTCCTCCTTCCCCATAGCAATCACTAGGCAGTATCTTTGTATCACACTATAATATCATTCCCTGGATTATATATGTGATCAATTAAAATTAGTGTGCTCATATGTTGATACACACATCAGAGAGCTCCAACAAGCCGTAACTATTTATTTCGCAAATCTGACTAAACATAGTATTTCTGAGCTAGTAACACAAGCTCTAAACTTTCATGTAAGTGAAATGGGATTTCAAATATCCACATTAACAATAAGTTCGGACTCCACCTAGAATGAAGGGTTGAGGGTACTCTAATGTTCTACATTTCTTTAAACCAAAATTCACCCCCTTTCGTTTTAATGTACTAGGCTTCTAAAAGACAGTGTTAGTAAATTTAGCTGATGGTTGTGCAGATCATGAATTGATCCCGCTTAAAACTGCAGTTGAAAGCTGATTTGGGGCATATCTTTTTTTTATTTATTTTTTTTATTTTTTTTCAGTGCCATAGGTCAATATGACAAGGCCATCCAGGCTTACATGTCCACTCCTCTCACGGAGTTAGATTCCATTGTAGGAGTTGCACTAGCTTACTTCAAGAAAGGGCTTTTACAAGACAGCATTAAAGGTAAGTGTCTGTTTAAACAAAGGTGCAGTACATGGCCTGACACTAAAGGAATATGGCATTTTCTAGATGGACACTTACCCCCTTTTGACTTTGTACATCTGAACGAAAAATTCTGTCCCAACTTATGCACGCATTGGGATAGTATGGGGTATAATAAAGGCAGAGAATTTTCAGATTTTCATATAAAATTCATCATAATCACCAGACTGCTACTCAGAAAGTTGCTATGAGCTATTGCAGCGTACTGGAAAAAATATCTTTTACATATCAATTGACATTTTCAAGGCAGAACAGTGTGGCAGTACCAGTACTTGCTTACTCTGTACATCCAGTATGAGAGGGTAAGGAAATAAAGGTATTATGAACAAAGGTGGAGGCTAAACTTTAAAATTGGGTTTTTGCTACTTGGGTCAGAGAATCTTGAAACATCAAGAGAATCAGGGCCGGCTCCAGGCCCCAGCTCGCCAAGCACGTGCTTGAGGCAGCATGCTGCAGGGGGCGCTCTGCTGGTTGCCAGGAGGGCAGCAGGCGGCTCCGGTGGACCTCCCGCAGGCGTCCTTGCGGCGGGTCTGCTGGTCCCGCGGCTCCGGTGGAGCATCTGCAGGCACGCCTGCGGGAGGTCCACCGGAGCCGCAGGACCAGCGGACCCTCCACAGGGATGCCTGCGGGAGGTCCACCGGAGCCGCGGGACCGGTGAGCAGCAGAGTGCCCCCCACGGCGCGCCACCGTGTTTGGGGCGGTGAAATGGCTAGAGCCAGCCCTGAAGAGAATGTATTCCTTTCCTAGATGTTCCTTTATCACGTTTCAACAATTTTTAGCATTCATTACACATGAAAATTTATTTAGGTTTCAAAGTCAAACTCTCAAAAGTTAGGAAATTCCAGATTTACAGTTGCACGTGCTTGTGCAACCTTTAATTCTGCCCCTTTGTGTCCAACGTGTGCACTGAATGTGGCGCAGGTCCAGTAGGGAAAAATGTATGTGATCATATAACAAAAGACTCTCATAGTGCATATACATGTCTGTATCTTGTCATTCCAGAATGCTTTTAAATCTTAGTTGCTTTTCTAAATTCTTATCTTAATTTAATATTCCCAGCCTATGAGACAGCCTTATCTCTTGCCGAATCTGAACAAGACAAAGCCCATATCTTGACAGCCCTTGCAATAATGGAATACAAACAGAATAAAGTGGATGCTGCAAAGACGTTGCTGTTTAAATGGTATGTGGGTGGTGTAGAATGAGTGTGTGTGTGTGAGAGAGAGAGACCTTGTCAGAATTTGAAAGTGCCTTTGGAAGCTTTAACTTGGAAGTTTTTGGGGGGGTTACTTTTTTTTAGCCCAAAAGTAATGAGGTACAAACACTGAAGGCAGCTTGTAAACTTATCTAAAAGCAGTGGTAATGTACCTACCAGTAGTACTTATCTTCACATTTGTTGAGTACCTTGCTGTGTATGTCTAAAATGTGTGTTTAAATTTAGGAAAAGTGTGTTTGTGTGGTGTTCAGCTACAAGAAATGTAACTTTTTCTTATTAAAGTAATTAAAAATCCCCCAAAGAATAATGTTCTAAGCACCACACAGTGTCATGGCAGCACTCTCTAGATTTCACTTGAAGATCAGCAGTCCTTTTTCACCTCTGCATTTTATAAGTGGTTTTTTATCTTTCAGCACTTGGAAGACTCAAAAAGTGTCTGGTCTGTTACTGGGCAGTTGACAGCCAGAAATTAGCCTCTACCATTTCAGCTCCCAGTGTTGAGCAGAGTGGCTGACATTACTTTCCCTGTTTATCAAAGAATACTGTGTCGGAAACATGGCCATATTGACTACCTCTATCCTGCTAGCAAATCCTCAAGTTACTGAAACGATGGAGATCTGCTACCTGGTGCTTGAAATCCTGAGTAATTGATGATTAACATGATGTAGGAAAATGTTGTTTCTAGTTAGTCACGAAAGTGCTCTTTCTATTTTTAACATAAATTTCAACAATGAGTGCTTCCTACATAACATTAATCACTAGCTTTAAAGAAAACTAGTAAATGCTCTGGAAATGCATCATTTTTAACTGGAAGCATGTAACATTACAAAGTGAAATCTGTCAAGACTTTAAATTGTACTGTTGGGATTTACCTCCGTACAGAGGACTGATGGCAACACACAAACTTTCAAAAAAGAATTTCACATAATTAGACATATTTGGTGTCTATGGCTGATGTTAAAGAGTATAACTGTTGTCTTGTGTAGGAGTCAGAAGAAACAAAAGGTCTAACTGTTCAACCTATTCTTTTGTGCTTTTTATAACATAAGTATATTTTTCCACCTGTAGTTCACAAAATTTGGTTAACCAAGATGTTGGAGGTTTTGTTTTCCTTCCGCTGATTAGCAGCACAGCATAGAAGTAGGATATTAAATTTTTGACCTCCAGTGAAATCATCAATACTAAAACGAAACAATAGGACCAATATTTTTAGGAACCTTTTCATGTACCATTGCTAAATTACAACAGGTATCTCCTTTATATTCATATTTATTTCCAATTTTAGGATGTGACCACCAAATAAATGAATTCTCATCATCCTACATTCTGATAGTTACTTGTTTCCTTTTAATTTGATCAGATGATCCTACAGCAATTTTCTCTTATATCAGAACATCTTGAATTTGTGCAATCTCTTGTGATGTATTGGGTTTTTTTGCATTAGTTTTTCTCCCTACAGCTCTCCCACTTCTTCATGGAAAGCAGTTCTGCTTCTGCATTAACACTATTCAAAGTTTTCTATAAAACTAGTAGATAACAGCTACTTTTGTACTTATTTAAGAAGCAATATAGTTAGCTGTTTTTAATACGTTTTTAGAATACTCTTTATAGAGATGAACGTTATTTTGAGTAAATAAAAGCAATTACTTCATTTGATTCTGTATTCCAATTTCCCCTCTAAAGTTTCACCAACAGTGGCTAATGCACATACATTTCATTTTAATTTCCTAACCTCCTTGCACATTTTTCCTTCACGGAAGGTGCAGCGCATGTAGTTAAGCATGTGGAACAGCAGGACTAATCTACTGACTGGACTGCAGATTGTCTCCCTTCTTGATTCCTGTTGCTATAGCATGGAGTTATAGTAGTCATATTTGTATTCATGGTACAGTGCAGACTGCTAAATATGAGATACTGACAGAAGATGTAAATATTCTTTCCCCTCCCCCATCTGTTTTTTTAAACTGGGAAATGCATATATCCTGTACCCTGAATGCTAGCTCTGTGCAGATTTTATTACTCAAACACAATTAATTTTAACTTAGATGATCTTGGAAAATTATACAGAAATTCTGCAGCTACCTGAAACACAACTTTATGTAAGAGGGAATTCTTTTCCTGGCAGAGATTTGATCCTTTTTACTCTGCGGAATCTAAATCAAAGCTCTCATAACCAAATTATTTAAATCACATGTCAAATACTGCCATGTCCTTAGATAGTGGTGGTCGGCGGGAAGCAAACCTCCTTCCCAAAAATCAGATTGCTTAGTATGAGTAATTGAGTTTATATAAGATTATGTATACTATTGGAGAAAAGTTTGCTTCAAGAGAAAGTAGATGCGCAGAGTTCAGGAGATATTTGTCTCTGTTAGGATTCATTTTTTATGGCTACTCTTTTTAAACAAAGACAACTAAACATGCCCAGTTCTTGCCAAGCAATAGTCATGAGCTTTAAAAGCTGAAACCCACATTACTCCTTGTACCCAATATTATCCAAAGGATTTAAGAATATTGATGTAAGACTGAGTTTGAGAGTCTTGTCATGAGACATTAATTCAGTGCACCACATTATTATGGATTAGGAATTCAAACATACTATGAGCTAAAGAGGATGTTTTATTGCTCTGAAGAGGTAGTTACAATTTGGAAAGAATCTTGTAAGTAAGTTACTGTCTGCACTTACAACACTATAACTAGTGGAAGTAGATGATAAATCCTGCAAACTATACTTGAGGCTAGTATTGTGTTACATAATAACTTGTTTTCCATTGGATTTACAGCTCTCTATTAAAGGAACCTACCATAGAAAGCCTGCACGCTCTGTGCGCTCTAGGTCTGGCAAAGCAGGATGCTACACTTGCAACAGCAGCCCTTAAAGAATTACTGAAGCACACAAAAAGCAAGGATAACATTTATGAGAGATGCCTTATTACATCTGCTGTGTATGCACTGCAAGGTAGAAATGTGGGAGTGCAGAGGCAAGCTTCCAAAGCTGTCCATAGGTGTGTAGTCTGCATTTTTGTACATTAATGGCAATTAAACTTTTACCCTCCCAAAATTATCCTTTTAAAACTTTGTGAGTGTTGGAACAAGACTTACTAAGCAAATATCTACACTTTTACAACATACCTCGAGACAAACTCTGGTATCTTAAGAGTGTCGAGCATGATTCATTTAGATCAAGTCAAATGGTAGGAGCTGCCTTTATTCTTTCATTTCTGAAATACTATCATACCACCTTTTTATGGGATCAGATTGTTTGTTTTACTCTTAGGACCACATTACACTGTGGTACGCAGTTATGAATGTACTTATGGTCAGCGTGTGTACCATAAACTTCTGTGTGCTCATTGTCCAGTCTCTGATTGTTCAATAGAATCTTACTGATAAAGCTAGGAAAGGTCTGCATTGCACCAGATTCTTCTCTGCACTGATCCCTCAGGTTTTATCTAATGTAATCTTAAATGGTTTCTTAGGCAGTTGATTCCATTAGCTTAATGTTTTTTGATTAACTTAAATGTGGGGGAGGTGGCATTGAGTTTCAAACTGTTGCTTTTGGTTATGCCATTAACAGCCAACAACTTGTACTATAACCTCTCAAATGTTTCAGACAGTTATCCTATTCATCTCTGTTTCCAGATTATCTTAAATTCCCTTATCTCAGAGCAGGTTTCTGATCTTTAATAACATGTCCCTGTTTTTTGACGACACTGATATATTAGGGAGAATATAGTCTATCTCATCTATAATCGTATATGTCTATTCACTTTGTCACTAGCCATGGAAGCTGTTTGCCTAACTTCTTTTAAGATTAGAGATGTGAGAGTTGATTACAGTAGGAGGTATGAAAGTAGATGCCTATCCAGAGATTTGACAAGCAGGATTCACGTGGCTAAGTAATTTCTATAGGAAATGCAAATCTGAATATGCTTACTCTCTTCTGTAGTAACCCAGATGATCCTGCCCTTTGGGCTCTTCTGTCTCGACTTGTTCCTCTGTATACGCCACAAAATGCAAAGGTATGTGTGTTGCAATTATCACATATATTAAGCTATGACCATGTGTTAAGCAACGTATATTTATATTTGAGTAGAGTTCAGTAATACATTTATTATGCTATTGTACACTAATTAATAAGAACTACTATTATGATTGCGTTCACAATTGCATTTCTGACAAGTTGCATGCGCAACTATCTTCTTTGTGTGTATGCTTTAACAAAAGCAGTGATGGTCTCCTTAAAATAAATAAATAACACTATGCATCAGCTTGGAAGAGAAAATACTTGGAAAACAGCTTGGAAAATTAGTTCATATTGCTGATCAAGGTCAAGATCAGAAGAATGATCATATCATTTCAACATCCCTTGTAAAACCCTGGCATTAAATAATAGTGATGTAATCTTGTAATTTATCTTGTAGGGTGGAGCTGTGGCAGGAAATGTTGCTCATATACTTGATTTAAACCATGGAAAGGTTTGTTTTTCACTTCAGACTTTTTAATTCAATAAATAATCCTAAAGTGAACATGTTTTGGCTTTTTCTAAGGTAATATTGAAGCACTCTAATGTTGCTTATTCTTCATGTGTAGAAAGCCCTGCTGCATTCTGCAGTTAATCAGTTGGCGATAGGATGTCATTCAGCTGAAGATGAGAGAGGCAACGCACTGAAAGATATCCAAAAGGCAGTCCATCTTTTTCCAGGTGATCATTACTCTATCACAAACTTTCATACTGTGTTTTTTATTTTAAACTTCTTCTATTTGTTAAGACAGGATTCCAGTAATATTTCAGGGAGAGTCCTTTGATCAAGTAAAATAGAACTAGCTTTCCAAGGACTGTTTAAACACATCAAGGGATAGGTAAGTGCTGAAGTTGAGGCTCACTTTGACAACATTGGAAATTATTTAATCTCCCAGTGAGAGAAGAGATCTGTGGTAGTGGTTGTTTCACACACCAGTCACAAAATTCGAATGCTCAATGAATTATATAACCTGCTGCACTGACCAGGAAAGGTGTATTCATGATTTTTGAGAGTTTGGATTGCAAACAGTGTATTAATTTATTGAATGTTGGTTAGTACTGTAGGCAGCTGTCCTGTTAGCAAATGGCAATCTTTGTTATTATAGTATATGCAAAACTAATGTTGAGATTATGAAATCAGGTACTCAGATGTCAAATACCAAAATGTTAAATTTCTTCTACAATGTTAATACTGTGGTATGCATTAACATAATACATAAAAACTATACTTTTTTATCACTTTCTCACAGATATAGGATGATTTGACACTTTCTGTAGCTTTGTTTCATTTTCCAGTATTTATTCATTGTTCTCCTTCACATCCCTTCTCAAAAAATCTCCTCTGCTATGATGCCTACAAAAACTTTAACAGTGTAGGCTGCTGGTGTGCTGAGACCACTGCCAGTCACGCTGACCAATACTGTCTTATTGTTCCATCTGTTGTATTTTGTCTTATACATAAATTGAGATCTCCCTGGAGCATTAGACACTGTCCCAGTGCGACCCTGGTCCATGACCTGGATTTGTAGGCACTATGATAATGCAAATAATTGTATAGGCGGGTCTGCTACTGGTGCGTGTTAGCTTTGTTGCCCAATGCTTCTCATAAGTTTCTGTTTTCAGGTACTTATGACTTTGTCAAACTATTATCCATTTGTCTAAAATTTTCCATTGTGAGTATTGGCCTATAGGCTGAATTTTAGTTTGGAAAATTTCAGCCAGAACAGTTCAGCTGTTTCGGGGAATGGGTTTAAGAGAAAATACATTTTTCCATTTAAAAAAAAATTTCTGGTGATCTTTTCTGTCAACAAAGTTAGCACCTTGTGCTTTGGAGTCCAGGACTTGTAATTTGGCAGGGTAGTGGCCTTTGTGTGATTGGATGTGCCTTTTTGCCATCCCTACGAAAACTTGCCCAAATTAAGTCAAATTATAAAACCTAGAATAAACCCAGTTTGTACTTGCTCATAGAGGTTATGGACATTTTAGCTGCTAAAATCAAGAAAGATTCCATCCACTCTGAACATGTTTGAGCCTCTAGTGCTGACTGGTCTGGGTGGGCACCGTCCCCACAGAGCAACTTAGCATGCTACCTTCAGACTACAAGGGCAAAGCTAGACTTTCCCTGTAATAGCTGCTTCAGTCTGGGCACTGGAACTGAGAGCAGTCTCTCTCTCTCTCCCGTGCTTTCAGTGATCTCCCTGCTGACACCTTGGCAGCCCGGAGGATGAGGCAAAGCTAGACTTTCCCTGTAATAGCTGCTTCAGTCTGGGCACTGGAACTGAGAGCAGAGTCTCTCTCTCTCCCGTGCTTTCAGTGATCTCCCTGCTGACACCTTGGCAGCCCGGAGGATGAAGCAATCTAATTTGAATGCAGAGGGGACCAGGTGGGAGGGAAAGGAGTAGATTGTGGCAAGTAGTCTGAGACTGGTACAGAGAAGAGCAGGCAGAGACACCGAGAGTGGAAGCAGAAGAGTGGAGGCTGGGATTGGATAGGCAAGGAGAATGAGACTGGACAAGAAATCAGGGGTAGGGAAGAGATAGTATGGTACAGAGATCAGGATGGAGGGAACAGGGCAGAAGGGCAAGCCCTGAAATGAGCAGAACAGTTTGACCTCTAGAGCACACTCCCCTCCAAAGCCTGGAATATAATATAGAATTCCTGAGTTACACCGTTCCTCTGCCCATAGCAATATCTGTGAAATGCACTGGCAAAGTTTGTGTGCCCCTGCCTCCCCGCCGCTCCAATTCTGGTCCACAGAGGATGACAACTTACTACTTCTACTAACTTAAGTGGCAGAGGTCTGGGCAGTGGATCTTAAGTTTCCACCCCTACTGATGTACCATGTGGTTGTTGATATAGTGCTACTTGATGGAATTTGTTTTTTCAGTTTGGTTTAAAAATAAAAACCTAGGAAGTTACACATTTTGTTCAGTGTGTGGTTGGGGGCCACACATTGCACCATGAAGAGAAAACACAACGTTGAATAGCTGCTCATTAAGTGAGCACCCGTCCACTCTGTACACTGAATGAGGTAGGGGTCCTATGTAATTAACTTCTGTATCATAATGTATATACACAAGGGAGGTGAATTAAGGTTGCCAAGGCATGTTTGATTCTGGCATTTCTTAATTTTTGAGTGCCTGAGTTTGCAACCTTAATACAGTAACTGAAGTGGGAACACTGGACTTGTATGGGACAGAAGTAAATGTTTGTTGAAAATGTGGAGCTGTTCTGGGATTGCAGAATACACAGAGATGTTCAGGGAGAAGCAGGTTCTTCACAAATGTTAGACAAAAGTAAAATATTGTCCCGTAACCTCCGAGTAGTGTTTGGAAACACTACAATAAGTGCACAGTTAAAGTACACAAAATTCCATCATTATGAAGCAAAGGAAATTATATTCCATGGAGCTTCTTAAAACATTCCCTTCTTTGTAATAACACTTAACATGTAGCCTAATCTGAAAGAGTTCTCTGGGACTCAGTGATGTCGCTGCTAGTACACAAAACTTCTCAGGCACTTAATGTAGAAGATATTGAGCTGGATTCTATGATATATGCTTTAGGCATTATTTGGAGGAAGTTCTGTGGCCTGTGTTGTATCCAGACTAGAGCAGGGGTTTGTGAGCCCTTTCAGGGGCTGCTGAGCACCATGACTGAACCCGGTGCCCCAGGTCCCAGTGCTGAAGCAGGGAGCGCATGGAGCTGAAGCGGCGGTTCCCGCCCCCCCCCGCCCATCCCACCCAGGGGTAGCGTGGGGCTGAAGCTGGCAGCCCCAGTGCACCTCCCCCTGCTGAAACTGGGAGCTGCACTGGGAGTTCCCACACACACACACTCAGTCCCTAGCTTACCCTCTGCCCGCACACAGCCCCTAGCTACCCCGTCCCTGCAACCTGAGCTACTCCCCTCACTTCACACAGCCCCTAGCTACCCCCTCTCTGCACCCTGAGCGATTTTCAAACTTTATGAACTGAATCCCCCCCCCAAGTAAAATTTTTTTGTTCTGTCCCCCCCCCCCCAGCTCAGAGGGGCGGAATGGCCTCCTGAGTGAGTCAGGGAGTGGAGGGTGGCGCTCCCTCCCTGGACCCTGCTGTGCGTATTTGGCTGGAGCCCCACCAGCCCTTGCTCCCCCAAAACAGAAGTAAAACTATGCCTATGCCCAAGGGTCCACCCGAACCCGGAGCCCCGAGCTTCAGCTTCAGCCCCACTGCCTGGGGCTGAAGCAAAAGCCTGAGCAGCTTCACAGGGCCTCCTGTGGCGTGGGGCCCTGGGCAATTGCCCTGCTTGGTAGCCCCTAATGCTGGCCCTGGCTTTTATGCAGAAAACCAATTGTCATGGCACAGTCGAGCCATGGAATTTTTATAGGATGTTCAGGGGGCCTCAGAAAGGAAAAAGGTTGAGAACCCCTGGACTAGTATTTTTTCTACTGAGCCCATCAACATATCTGACTGCCTTATTTTGTGCTTACTCATCAATAAAACTATAAATTCTGTCTGTAGAATACTTCTCATTAGTGGTGATACATGATTCAGAAATAAAAGCGTGACTTTCCAGTCTCAGGGGGAGTTTGCAGAGAGGATAGCTAAGGAATGTGGAGTCTTTAGGACTTTTATCCTATGTGTAAACTGAGAAACGTGTTTTAGCCATTGATCCAACAAAAATGGAACTCTTCAGTGTCATTTTAATCACTTTCCAGAATATAACTGCACATTAAGCCATTAGCTCTTTTCTCTGTGTGCTTATAGTGAAATATAAATCTTATTAAGATGTTGGATGCAATTTCACTTCTTAAACCAACATGGGTAGGGAGTGAGCAAAATGACTTGTATAACTTTCTCTCCCTGCTCCGCAAACACCTTGTATTTCCTGTTTAGGCATATTTCGGCCTCGCTCTATCTGACTCTGTAACCTACATAGAATGGAGTACTTGAGAAGTACAGGATTAGAAATATTGTGCATATTCAGTGCTTTCCTTTTTGGCAAGGACTGCAAGTAGTTCTCATATGAATGTGTTTGGTCTGTGTGAAATAATCTGTCCAGTTTTTAGTGAACCTATCACAATAGATGACCACCTTATTTGTGGTCTCTGCAGAGGCCGAAGATGGATTGGGTCATAGAGACTAAACTAATTTCTCACTCCTGAAGGTCCATCTTTGTCAGAGTTTAAACAATTAAGAGTAGGTGAAACTTGTAATGTCACTGTCCATACTTTTCATGCTCTGCTTAGCACAGAATTCAGCATCTCTTTAGCCATACATTTACTAATACATAAATTTTGAAATTTCCTCTTCAAAGTCAAATTCTTTCTAGTGGAATAAAACTTATTTAATAATTTTTCTAAATATAGAATTTGCTTTTAAAAAAATTCTGCTAGAGCTTTGCATCTTTCTAATGGTTTTTAAAATATTTTGTAGTTAAACATTTCTCGAACGCCTAGATAAAACTTCTGTTTCAAATGAAAACAGTTTTCCATGTAATCCCTAATGCATATAGTATCACTTTTAATGAACTTTCAAACAGCTTGAAATTAAATCTCAGCCGAGTACAGATCTTGAACAGAATGTTAAATCCCTAATACTTAAAATATGAACTTCCCATTTATGTGTCTGGTGCCTGCATTTACAAAAGAAAGTAAATATTGGAAACTCACAATCCCACTTCATTAAAATCATTTTTAAAATACCCTTTTCACAAGATTGCATAGGACAATTACTTCAGTACACCTAAGGAAGAAAAGGTGACATTTTTTGCATAGGAAGGTCAGTGGAGCTCTGGAGATAGATACAATGTTAAATGAAATGCTCTTGGTATGACTGTGATATGACAGGGTATATGCTCTTGCATGCCTTGTTACTTATAGGAAATTTATCAAAGAATCTAATGGGGCGGAAAAAAATCTCCCCCTGCCAATGCTGGACTGTTTTCAGTAGTGTATATTTTGTAATGAATATCCAGTTTCATTTAACTATCCAAACCAGTGAGATTCCCTAACTTACCCCAGTTATTCAAGGTAAATTATTTTTAAAAAATCATTTTTTATAAGTGTCATTTGTCAAAAAGTGATGTAAATATGTAGCTTGAAAAAACCACATTCACACCCTGCTAGATTTGTGCTGTTGCAAGCAGAAAGCAGGAATGCAGTTTGTGGCAACAGGTGTTTGAAATCTGTTCTTAAGTGGTTATCAGTGGCCCAGGTTTTTTCATTTCTCTATAGTAAAGATTCTTGTGGTTAGTTCATAGGACTGCAGCAGGATTGAGTCTGGCTTGGATTCTCTTCCTTGCTCTGAAAAACTGTAGTTGTTCGCAGTTATTTAATTTCAATGTGCCTCCATTCCCCCTCAGTAATGTGGATCTAATTGTTACTTTTGCACAAGGATGCTGGGAAAATTGAAGATATCAAATAGTTTCACAAACATTAAACAGAAGGCACTTTTAAGTGTTAATCGTAGTCTGCAAAAATTTTGTCTTTGATAGAGTACTTCTGATGTTCTTTTAATCAATTTCTCACATCAGAAAATAAACCTACAGCTGTCCTACATCTTTATCTATCATGTGCAATAGGACTTATCATGTCTTGCATACATTTGAGATCATCTCAGTTGCACTGTTTATATTAAAAATTGGAAAATGTTTACTTTAGGACAATGGGTTTAAGCACAAATCAGTCTGGAGTCATAAGTAAAATGACTGGTGCTGTCAGTCCAGTTCCTCATAGACATGTGCCCACGCTGTGGTTTAAAAAAAGAAAATAGTTACAAATGGTACACTTGTTGCAAAGGACTGAAAATTCACACTGTGTGGACTGACGTTTTGCAAGACTGCCTCTTTGGAATGAGGCAGTTTGAGGTGCTTTGGTGAAGGGGTGTGGAGAAGCTTGCTGTGCTGCATCTTTCCTTCTCTTTTTCCTTGTGTCTGAGATTTATGCCCTGTTAAGCTGACTTAGCCTAAACACAGTCTAAATATTTTAGATAAAATTATAAATATCTGTTTTAATGTCATGTTCATTAAAGATTTAACAAGCTGCCTCCATAATGCTCCTATGCCATTTTAGGACCCTAACTTCACTGTTCTCCCTTTTTGTTCTGGATTGCAGTACTACATAATACTTATGAACTATTCTCTCTCCAACACCAGTGGGGGATCCTTATGAAACGCTGTGTTCTAAAGGTGAAAGAAATGACCAAGCCATCAGACTTGGAAAAATATCATCTTTACAAAAGCACCAGTCACTATGTGAAAGCAAACTTGAGTTCTAAAAAAGTCCCACAGAACATGCTCTTGCATAATATAATACTGCACTAGCTAGTATAGGAGAATGCAGTATTGTTGTTTTTTTAATTGGTGCTCTAATTGTCAAGTTTTATTTTCTAGTCCTTTTCTTATAAAACTAGAATTAAATGCAATTCAGTGATTCGTTAAATGTCACTTAACATACATGTGCAACTCCCATTTAGCTCCCTTGCATTTGAGAGCAGAATTAGGTCTGAACTTGTAGAAATTACAAAGACAGAGCCTTATGTCCGGACTTCTTTTCCCGAAGTTATTGAGCCCCCTCACTAACCAAAGATCCCATTGATTTCTTTACTTGATTCTAACTATTTTTGTCTTGTATAATTTTTTATGGATCCCTTGACTGTTGTGATAAATCATATATCAATTGGAGACTTCTGTAAATGGCATGCTGATAATATTGAAAATATGGGCAATTTTTAAAATATGTTTTCAGATGATCCTGCTACATGGGCAGTGCTAATGGGTGCTTGCCATGCTGAAAATACTGTTGTCTATTTGAACAACACACAGCCTAAGAAAAGAAACCTAGAAATGACACTTGTAGCCACAGTTTCAGCCAAAAGTAAGTTTTATACAAACCTTCTTAATTTTCATAATTTTGTAAGAGGAAAACAATCAATGCTTCTGGTTTGTGGGGTTTTTTTGTTTTGTTTTGTCTTGTAAAGTCGTCAATAGTAATGTAAAGAAAATTGCTTAGAAAAACATAACTCGCTTATACTAGTTAAATGCAGGCTGGTAGTGACTCTCAAGCAACTGATCTTCTTAATATTAAACAATGCTTATATTGCTTGTCATCAAGGGCATTGCCATGTATTTTAACCTGTTGTTTATAAATTAGCATGTTCCCAGACATGCTTTTTTGGTTCAACTGGATTTAAATAATGAATAAATAATGACAATCATAAGGGGAAAATGTCTAGCTTACCTATCTGATTACTTCTTGCTTATGGTGATGAGTATTAACAATTCACTTCTTATTTCTAATGTGTATATGGATTGTCACAGTCCCTTTACAAGGCTGGGGCTTGGCTGCACCTATGCCAGACTTAGTCTACCAAGGAGAGGGAATGAATACACGGGTCATGTGACAAGGAGCATGTGACTAAGTACTATGCTGGGAGACATGAGGGCAGCCTGTGATCATTCAGTGAGTACAGACCTGGAAGTGAATGCTTCATTCAAAGCATCCAGGAAAGGGTTAGTGAGGAGGTCAAGGCTGAGTAACTCTCCAGGGTCCTAGGCTGGCCTAGGAGACAAACATGCAAGTAGCAGGGGCTTGCTAGGAGAAGATGCTCAGCAAGACGGGCCTAAAACCTGTACCAAGGATGGTGAGCCAGCAGGAAAGACTGGATGGTAGATTAGTGTTTGTATTAACAAAATTCAAAAGGGGAGAGTTAGTGAGAACACCTGCAGCATGAAGTCTGATTTAATTGGAAGGAAGGAGGAGCTGAGGCAGTAGCAGATTTCTAAAGCCATACCAAGTAAACCCAACTACCATTCTACTAGGAACCAGAAATCCCATCTCCTTGAGCCTCTAAATAGAGTGAAGGTTCTAGTCTTTTCTGCCTCCTCCCCATAAGGCTCTTGGATCCTATCCTTGAGAAATGGACCTGATGCACCTCTGACGTTGGTGGCCATTTTATGAAGAGGGACCAGACTAGAGTGCCACAGTCACAGTACCACAGTGAACCTTGTGTAGAATTCACAGCACTGTCTAAAAAATGGCATAGTTGTACAGTAATATGAGCAGATGTTCTATAACTTCTATAACTATTCATTCCAAATTTTTAAAAATGGTGATATTCTTTGGCTTTTGATAAATATTCTATCAAACAGCTTTGCTAAGAAAAATATTCAGAGTGAATCTTGAGCAAATAGTAAAATATTTGTTGAAAGAGACTTTTGAACTTAGAATCAGATTTCTGATACAAAATATTGCTGTTCATAAGAGTTTCTTATCCAACCCTGGAACGCAAACAAAACAATGTAAATTGTGTACAAGGAGCACTACTCAACTCAACGCATATTTTGAATATCAAACACTCACAATGAACTGCTTTGTTTATAGACAAAAAGTTGTTCAAAATTTTTTACCAAACTTCTGCGAATGTAATGCATTTGAGAAAATAATAAGTTTTTGTGGACAATTCACAAATGGAAAAGAAGCTAATGATTACTCACAAATTACTTCTTAAATTCTCACTATAATACTTCTGAATACTGGTATCCTTGGTAGGTAAGCAAAGGATACAGGGTCAGAACTAAGATTATTTACAGAATCTTAACTCCAGGTGTCCTGGCTTGGAAACATTTTATTTTCAATACTTCTGCAGTGGTCTGATATTTAAATCAATAAATTGATATATTATGTATTTTATGCTAGAGAAGTTTTGATCTGGGATAGCCTGCCTTTGTTCATTGTATCTATAGCCTCCCTTACTAAAAGGGCTAATGTTTGACTGACTTTTCTTATTATTTTGAAAATTAATTTCTGTAAAATGCATGCTTCAGTTATTTTATCAACTCTACAAATTGATACCTACCTAAAAAACAAAATAAAAACTGTGCTCTTTCTAGGTCTGTTTTGCCGTGTGTGTGTATGTGTTTATATGTGGTGTGTATATAGTATGTATGTATGTAATAAAAATACCAGGGAGTACTGTCACTTAGCCTGTCTGACCTATAATCGTGATATGCACTAGATCTTCTTTACATACTATGACTCAAGCCTGATATGTGGCAGGGCACTAGAGCATATCCAGCAATACATTCTTAAATGCATGTTTACATTTACAGCTAAAGAAAAGGACCTTTCAGCTGAGTACATCCAGGCTCTTGAAGTCTGGTCTCTTTGTCAGGCTATTACTGGTTTAAAAGAGACTGGTAGAATTACAGAAGCTGAGGCTCTCTGCACAAAGGTATGGTTATTATCACTGTCACTGCTGCTTCATGACTTTGAGTGGAGCACTAATTCCTATGTATTATATATGCAATGGTAATAAACAGCAAAGGAGCAACAATCTGTTACAGCAGAGCACAGCCCAAATGCATAAACTGACTTTTTTTTTCACCTTTTAGTAAAGGAAAGACTATTCTTTATCAGTAGTTTTATAATTCTGTTTAAATTGGTTAAATAATTGTTCACCAGCCATGTTCAGTACATTATAGCACAAAAATCCCTACTTCAACCTGATCTTATCCCGTCTATCTTCATGTGTTTATCTTGTCCCTCCTCACTTATGCCAGCAAAAAATAAATTCTTACAAAAGTTCCAAAGGCATTTTCTCCGAGTCCAGAGGGAAATGCAGTTGGCTGTATTGTGGGATGAATGACTTGCTGTGTACTCAGTCACATTGATTATTCACTTCCTAGCCCACACTCAATTTTCAGAATCTTGACTGCAATCCATAGTGATAGGTACCATTTAAACTACACCAGACTGAATCACCTGAATCATTACAAGTGTTTGCATTGCTAAAGAAAAATTAAGTAAATGGTAAAAAATTCAGAAAATCTTATGAAAGCGTTTGTAGTTTAATTTTCTAGTCTCAGAATAAATTTCTTTTTTGAAGTGGCATGTGTGAAGTGACAGAGAAGGCTGCCACCTTGGCAGAAGTATTTGCAAAGCAGCCCATAGATCTAGTGTATAAGCCATTCACCAAACATTCCAAAATAAATACCTAATTCTTAGCCAATGTGGCTTCTTTACGAAGGCTGTTGTTGCTGTGGTGACCCAGTCAACCTCCTTTGCTCATGTATCACCTTCTCCCTGGCCGCCACAATCTCTTTTAAGATGCCGTTGGTTACTGCCCTTGGGTAAGGTTCAGTGGACATGCCACCTTTTGAAGAGAAGAAATTCTCTTGCTTGTCAGTTTTCCTTTAATCAGCATATCCATTGACCTTCCTGTACAGGAATACGTTAACAAGAGAATTAGTTTGTACATATTTCCCTCAGGGAAATATCTGTATAGTTGATTAATTAACATTTTAAAAAAATCTTACTGTGGTTTCATGTCTTAGTAAATTTAGGTTGGATAGCACTTTTCCTTGGGAGGGAGTTGAGAGGTAGGTCCTCTGTCCTTGAAAGCTCTAATCACCTCAAGATCTGCAGAAAGAATCTGACTGAGGAGTGAAGCTCAGGAACATACCTGTCTGTTTTTCTTCTCTGAGCTAGGCAAGACCATTTACCTATGTGAGACCATTCCTTAGTTGTTGAGGATAGAACTGCTGCAAATACCAATCTCTGACTGGGGACCAAATTGCATCTGCTAGACTGTTGCCAATTTAACCCTCTGGAGTAGCTTGGAATGTTTTTGATTATTAAAATATCTGTTACATATGGAGTCACTTAATTCCCAAGATACACCTTTTGCTCCAGATAAATACCCTTTAAAAAGTAATCTGGGTTGAACTAGGTTTTTGAAATGTGTACTGATTTGGACAGTGAAGAACCAGTCTGTAAGTAATATTTTGGGACTTTACTGCTAATGTAAAGAAAAGTGCATGTATTAGAACCACATGATGGCTGCTGTTTTATTCTGAAATCATTCCTGGAAGGGAAAGTGTGCATGTGTGTGCCATCTCCGTCCCCCAAAGACAACATAAATGGAGGACACTGCCCTGAGAACTCACAAGTCCCTGGAGATATGCTTAAGGCCAGTTCCAACCACATGATGGCCCAGTGCCTCTACATTAGCTTTCAGACTCCTTCTCTCCTCTGGCTTCTGGGCCCCATGGAGTTATCAGACTCCTATTCCTTGTTCTTCCTCTTCACATTGGATATCTGCCCTTCAACCCCACCTGTGAGTATGGGGCAGGTGCAAGACTTTGGACAGATTCCCTATGGGACTTGGGAACAATGATTGTTCCTTGCTCACTTCCTTGTGCAAATCCATGATCCTGCAGACAGCTTTCAGGAACCTTCCTGATATGCAGAAAAGGAGAGATTAATAAACAGAAATAGTCTGCTGCAAGTGAATCATAAGGAGGGGGCAATTCTCGTCTCATATTTTTCTGTGCAAAATGAAAAGTATTAATAAGAATGTTCTCAATTTTAAAATATATCTTCTAATAACTTCTTGCATTTAACTAATTAAAAACTGTTTTTGGTTTTAGGGTTTAAAAAGTTGCCCCAATCACCCAGATCTGTTCCTGCTCTTGAGACAAGTTCAGTGTAAACAGCTTTTTCAGTCACACAAAGAGCTTCCAGATGCCATTTTGGAGGAACTTCATAAAACTGTCATGTCCAACTCAACTTCAGTAACAGCATGGCATGTAAGTGGACTCTTTCTTCCTGTTTCAATACACATCCCTATTATAGAGGATTATCTGAGAAGGGACTCTCTGAGTTAACATTCCTCCTCTTTACACACTAACAGCTAGTGAGTTGTGAGTACTAGATAATGATCTCTATTAGAGAACTGAAAGTACATAGTCCTCCTTATGAAGGCAGGAAAAGTGTAAATTTATGTTAACTTAATTAGGTAAACATCTGTTGTGAAATTTGCCGATCTTGACTTCCACATCACAGGTCCACAGTGAAACATTGTAGTTTAATATACTATAACATATGTTACTAAGCACAAGTAAATGGTTCCCGAACAGTGTACAAAAAAACTGGACGTGTACTGTCCCTGTGTTTCCTTCTGTTTGCACTCTCTGCACAGGTGAGTAACTCTTTCCCCTTGTTCAAGAGCATCAAGACTACCTAATTCCCTGGCACATTTTAAAGAGGAAAAAAACAACAACCTTTCTTTCCTTTCCTTATTCCTGGAAGAGAAGATCTAACTAAGGTTGCCAATATTGTATTTCAAAAAAGGGACAGTTTTCTTAAGCAACCCCACCCTTATATTATTTATATAAATAATATAATGAAAACATTTCTTATTAGTACATTCATTTTGCACAGAAAAATATGAGGAGAGTAATCATTCCTCAAGAATCACCTCTGTGCGTTCATATTACCCACTCACCTTCCCTCTCTTCCTCAGTTCTAGGTAACATCAGGACTCTGCAGCTAGGGAGAAGAAAGACTACTGGTTTTCCCCCCATCCCAACGTACACTGCTTTAAGACAGTTCTACTGCTTAGTGATGGATGCAAAAATCCCACAAGCATAAATATAGAGGCAACTCTCTAAAATAAATTCTTAGGAAAGTGCTTAGAATTGTGTCCCTGCTCTCCACTCTGAGAGTCGTAAACTGTGCCAGTAGCAGAGGACCATGGGAGAGGGATCATCTAGGGAGAGTTTTAGACTGAAAGATTAGTTGTCTAGATCCTTTCATTGTTTAATGGCTGCTTCATGACCTAATGGATAGCTTTCTGTACAAGCATGACTTACTGATGTTGGAACATCTAGGGTATATATGAAAGGATTTACAAACTCCTGATTTATTTTGCACCAATAAATTTTCATGTCAGTACAAAATAAGCCTCAGTTATAGTCCCTTGCCAACCTCTCTGTAAGAGGAGTTCACTCTACTGTGCTGATGGAGCAAGCAGAAGGATGAAAACACTAGGTTAGTCGGACTCCCCTAATTCCATTCCCATCTGTAGCTCCTCCAACAGGAACCTCCTGTCTGCAGAAGTTCAGGTTGTTATCTGGCAAAAAGGATAACTACATATTTTCATCTGAGTTCAAGCTGTAAGATTGAATATTTTTACTTCCTCACATACAGTAGCACGAGATGGGAAATCCATCTTGTTCAAGGGCAGAAACTTTCTAACTTGTCTGAAGAGCTTTCCACCATCCTAATAGAACTGTTGTTGGCAATCTAGTGCTAGGTGGCGTGCTCCATTTCCCAAATAATAGCTTAGGAGGTCCCCAGTGGAAAATGAGTTTGGCTACCTCCTAGTTTATGTCCAGATTCACAAAACTACAAAATGGTTGGCAGTATTGGGTAAGAGACCTCTGTTGTGAAATAACATAGCTATAGTACTAAAGGACAGAAGTACACTGGCAGAGCGTGCATGGAAATTTGCACTCTCCTTCCCTCAACCAGGTGTTCAGCTGTAAAATAACCTACAATTAATTGTGTGTAAAGATCAACTTAATATATTCATGAAACTTGGAAAATTTAAATTTTCATAGTCAAAAATACCTGAATGATGTGTTTTTAATAAGCGCCTCTTTTTAGTGGCTTGCAAAAGTGTACCAGTCTCAAAGAATGATGGTCGCAGCAGAGATGTGTTACAGAAAGAGTCTACAGTTGGCATCCCAACAGGGCAGTTGGAACGGGAAGTTATCGAGTTTGCTCAGGCTGGCTATGCTTGCACTGGAAATCTGCATGGTGAGATAACCACAGCTATTATAATAAAATGAATTGATTTAAAATGTAAGCCATCTGCTTTTAGCTATCTTTTGTAATCTCCCAGATGAAGTCCTTCCATAAACTGGGAAACTGTAAGACTTTTTTTCTCTTTTGTGAACTACTCCTCAATAATTAGCAGAAATGATATTCTCATTTTGTGCTAACATGGATGTGAATAAACCTAATACATTTTAACTTTAAAAGACTATTAATTGTTCTTAGACTTCTCTCCAGGAATATTTTGTGTCTAAAGGAAAAATATATGGCATAATCAACTAAGACCATTAAGCTCTATTTTCTGATACTAGATTATTAGTTCTGTCATCCAAACTGACTGTACTGTAACTTCTACTATCAAGACTCTTGCATCACTGAACATGTGACATTTGTATGAGTTGCATTCATTCAGTTTTATTATTTATTTTCGTTTTTATTGCACTAGTGCCTAGAGGTTTAAGTCAGGTTTGGGGCACAATTGTGCTTTTTGCTGAACAAACTCATAGATGGTCTTTGCCTTGAAGAGCCTACAGCCTAAGGAAAGTCATTCTAACCTCTCCCCCTAAAAGGATCAGATGAAAACAATTACAATGATAGCAGAATACATGCCTTAAAGAAAATATAGGTCACTTTTGACATGCTTTTTCTAGAGATACTGAAATGCACACTATCCTCTTTCAGCAGTACTAGTGCTAAACTTCCCTAAAAATTTAAAGGTATGTGGCTTTTTGGATCAACTATGCCATAGGATAAGGCATGTTTTCTTTTGTTAGGACTGTTCATATACTGTAATCTATTGTGGGTCATCACTTAACTAAAATAGTTTGGGAAAACACTAGCTAAATGATCTACCCTAAAATAAAAGCAAAGACATCTTCTCTTACGCCCAGAATGTTTAAGACAGGAAAAAAAATGAGTTTCCTTTACACCAAGTAGTTCAACCAACTGATTTATTTTTGAATAGCGGAAGAAGTTTTCAAAGTATAGGAAACCAAATAAAGCTCTCTTCCAGACGAGTATGAGAACTGCGTGCCTCGGGGAGAAAGGGTTATCTGTATGGGAATGTTGGCCAGTAATGACGCTGCCACATCTCATGTGATTCTGCCATCCTGGCTGGTGACTTTGCTCTTCATTTGTAACTGCCCACAAAATATCTCCACCATGGCAGAACCTGGTGGTGCACCCAACCTACGTGTCACTAGGTGTTTATGTAGTGGTCATTTCATTGAAAGAGCACAACTCTCACTCTTGCTTCAGACTATTTTGCACAAGATTAGAGTATGATATAATTAAGACTGGTTTTTGTATAATGTATTTCATACTGATCAGTCTTCATAGCTGATTAAATTCTTTTGAAGCAAATAAATGAGCTTTTTAAACAAACCTTTCGCTACTCACATTCTCTTGGCATAATCAGAGCAGTTTACAAGACAGTTTCTATTACATAGGTTTGTTTGATCAGCTTTATCTTTAGCATAGCTGAACCCACTTAAATTGCACCCACTCTGGGGCAAATTCTGGCACATTTTGTTGTCTTTAATCATTACACTTAGATGTCAGTAGCATAATTGCAGTCTTTTACAGTCTTGAATAATCATTTCTTTTTATCTTTCCTAGTGAAAACCTGTGCACTTCATATAAACATTTATATTTTACTGTATTTTCTGTCATGTAAAAATTTTACAAAATATATTACTGTCTCTCCAGTAATCTAATTCAGTGGACTTGCCAAACATGAATAGTGGCTCCACTAAATAAACATCAATTTAGAGCTGCTGTTTAACTTATGATTTTCTCTTTTGACTCTGTATATCTGTGAGCATTCAATGTGGATAAATTCATCTCTTCAGTGTAGCCTTGCAAGCTTTCATTGGATATACACAAGCATCCTTAATATAATAAAGTAATGCTGTTTTACTTTCCTATTAAAAACAACTCTGCAGATGAATGGCCAAGCAGTATTTTGCAAGGCTGCTGTAAAAGTACGGAAATAATGCAGTTCTGGCTTTCCAACCCTATTATACCCTGAGACTTGGAAATCTAATTTACCAAACAGGAAAACTTAAGAATTAGCAAATTTGCAGAATTAAAGGCTAATCATGTGCAGATGTTATGTGTGCAAACAAATATCTTTCACCCAGTGAAATGTTTTGGCTAGTAACATAATTAATAAAGTCTTCTTGCTGTCATCTTGCTGATAGGCTAACATTTCAAATGATCATTGGCCATCCTTGGTTCAGGAGGCAACAACTGAAGCCTTGAAACTTTTCTTCTGCCCCCTCGCTGTTCTTCTGCAAGCGCTGCTGCAGTACAATCGCAAAATGGGAGCGAGGTATGTGTTCTCTATAGTAGTGTACTCCACAAAAACAATGTCCTGGTGAAAGTGAGTGCAGGTGGTATGCCTTAGTTCAGGGATAGGTAACCTATGGCATGCATGCCGAAGGCGGCACGTGAGCTGATTTTCAGTGGCGCACACACTGCCTGGGTCCTGGCCCCCAGTCCAGGAGGCTCTGCATTTTAATTTTAAATGAAGCTTCTTAAACATTTTAAAAACCTTATTTACTTTACATACAATAATAGTTTAGTTACATATTATAGACTTATAGAAAGAGACCTTCTGAAAACATTAAAATGTATTACTGGCACGCGAAACCTTAAATTAGAGTGAATAAATGAAGACTCGGCACACCACTTCTGACAGGTTGCCGACCCTGCCTTAGTTCAGCTTTAAAAGCTGAAAAATCAGTTGAAAGCAGGGAACCAAAGCAGTAATATTTATAGTTGGAGTCTTTTGTGGTGTCAAAGACAGCTACAGCTTTTGGCTAAGCTTTTTTAAAAACATATAACTAAATATATTAACTTTTTTTTGCAAGAACTATCTGATGAGTATTGGTTGAATGGGATGGTAGCAGTGAGGCAGTCTCGTTCCAGCATATGCTGCAATTCCATCCAGTCTCAAGTGAGATTCAAAACAAGTTTCTGACCCTTTTTTTCTCATGACACACATTTGCAAAAATAGGAATGCTGGTACCAGTGCACTAGCCATATTCTAACTTGGGTAACCATATTCTGCCTACCTGAATTTCCCCTTGGATGTCACTTTACTGACTTTTCACTTGGCATAAAATTGTATAATGCTGTTGCAAGCTATTAAACAGTTGTTTCACACTAAAGATGGACTATAATGTATATATTTTACTAAAAACCTTTTTGCTGGTCACAGGACTGGTGTTCTAGTAACTGCTTCCCTAAAAGCAGCTGTGATACCTTAGAGGTTTATATTATAGTTATTGAACAAGAGCAAATGCCTTTTAGGATTTCAGCAGGGTAGTGCTGCCCAAATTATTGAGTTTATGGGCAGCATGATGCACAACATGCTAGTATAGCAAACGTGAAAATTCCACTAGTGTTGAAATAATTGTTTGGGTTACTACTTGTACCAGAAGAGTTTACATTTCCAGGTGTACTTATAGAGGATTGTTCTCAGGGTAGTTATTATTCCAAGTGGAAGTAAACATAACTATGAATCATTATGTACGTTCTGGACATTGAGAGGCAGTGCTGAACCCATAATTGGGAGAAGGGAAGAAAAATTGGTGATATTGCTGTCAACTGTTGTCATCGACTGCAAGACACGTGATTGCTCATACGAATTTTAGCTAAGAGGACAATTTGGTTTAATCACTACAGTTAAAATAATTCTGACTCTTGCTAGATAGCTCTAGTTATACAAAACAAGAAAATTGTTAAATGCAACAAATTTCTAGAGATTCCTCGGTATTACATTTTATTTTTGTTCCTAGGGAGACTCGTCGAATGTTGGAAAGAGTGGTGTATCAGCCTGGATATCCAGAAACCATAGTATCAGTTGCACGCTGGTATCTCCTAAGACATTTATATGCCAAAGATGATTATGAATTAATAGATGTAAGAGTCAGTCTATATCTGTACAGATATATGCAAATACCAGTCATGTTGACTAGCTTTCTATGCTAGTCCCCATTTATAGAAATATTTATGGGGTATGTTATGGAATCCTTCCAGGATTTGGGAAGCATAAGCATAATATAATTCTGGCTTTGTGTGGAGTCAGTGCTTCAGATCAGAGCTGCACCACGACTGTCAGGCAGTCAGCATAACTAATTGTGACTTACACTGGATGCTGGCCATTTGTGCACTTCCATCTTGTTTAAGACTGAGCTCATACAGTAAAAAAATTGAGGTTTTTTTTAATCTGATAATTTATTTAAATACTTTTTAGACTGTCAGTCCCAACACAGATGCAGACATAGGTCAAAACAGAATGGGGGGGTGGGTGGGAGGGAGAGATTTGTTTTAATTACTATTGAATGTTGCTTAAAAAAAAAGTGTAAAGAGTAAACATATGCATGCCTCCAGCACATCCAAAATAGCACTTGAACTGCTCTCTCTAAACCTTCAGATTTTGACTGTAACATCAGAAGCAAGACATTTCCTAACTGTGAATTTTAAGGGAATGGTGTTGAAAGTTCTTGTTCCAAAATGTATTAAAATTTTAGATCACATCTAGGGCAAAATTCTTCTGAGTTCCCTGCTTAGACATGCATTATGGGACACATGATAAAAAAGAATTGGCAATACAGAGTTGTTCTCAACATGATTCTGGTGTGGATTCATTGTACTCCATTCTGAGCAATCATTACTTGCGAGAGACTGACAGAGAGCTCAAAGAAGAGTCATAAAATGTCTAGTGTATGGCTCAGGAGGGATTTCCTTAAAGAAAAGTTTAGTTTAATGTAGAGTTTGGCTAAGTGACCACAGGGAGTGAGGAAGTGCCAAGCAGAACCTATGAACATCTGTAAGAACGCTAAGCTGGAGAGCTCTTCTTGAATAGTACAAAGGCCTCAAGTAGGAGTCTAGAATTCAATTCAGAGTGGGAAATCCTAAACTGTCAGGAAAAACCTCCTGACAGTGTTGTATTAGTAGGCTGGGAGAGAGCCCCATCACATGGATCATATACAAAAGTTAGACCTACCAAACACCCATAAGGGTCCTGCAGGGAGCAACCCTGCATTGACAGGCCAAATGACCTAACTGGTCTCTTCTATCTTCAGTATCTTCCCTCTTGTCAGTGAATCACTTAGTTGGAAGATTGACCTCAGCCCCAAGCAACAAATGATGTCTTGCATTGCAGTGGTTGCAACTTAGTTTTTAAGGCGTTAAGCAAACTATTGCCTAACACTGAAATATCCCATTTATTTCTGGATTTTTGGGTTGCTTGGGTTTTTAGGAGATATTCAAATATTTTGGTATCACAAATAATTTTTTTTTCCCTCACAGGCCCTTGTAGCGAATGCCAAAGCTAATGGAGATACTAGATCTCTGGAACTAGACAAGAAATTATCAGCATCTGCCTAGCATGGACTTCTTTCAGTGGGCAACCAGAAGGAAAAAAAGGAAATTCATGAAACCCAATTCACACCACCTGGCAGAAAATCTGTTTTTTTTTTTTAAGTGAAAATCATTTTTTTGTTAGACAAAAGCAGATTACTTTAAAAGAAATATTTTTTTACGATGGACACTGCCATCAACCTGTTTTTCCTTTACTTAAAACTCAAGTTCATTTAACTTGTATTTTTCCTCACTGATACATTTATGTTGTGCTGCTGCGATGGAGAATCTTTTTTTTATTTTTTTATTTTTTTTTTGCCTGTTGGAGATTACAGCAGATGTCCCTGCTCCTCACATGGACATTACTTATCATTTTGCACTTGCAGTGGTGCAAAGCAAGATAAGTTTCTACTTTTTGAAATAAAGCCTTAAGTTGTCAAAGTAGTATGCAAATTCATATTTTTTAAGTTATTCCCAACTGCTGTAACTTTCAGAAATCTAAGCTTTCTATAACGTTCATTTATATTACAGTTGTGACTCAAATACATTTGCAACTCTACATGCAGTGGTGGGAAGCAAAAAAAATATTTAACACTGCAACTGATGAGGTTGCAGACAGGAGGAACCAAATTTCTACAACATACTCTGGTCAAGGGAAATATAAATAAGTAAAACTGAGAGTTTGCACAATGATCCGATCCATGGTTATAATTATAAATGTGTATGGCAATTTGTATTTATGATTTTTTGGTAACCCTACTCTTGATTGCTTATTTGGATTAATCATGATAACAATTCTTGAGACATGATGCAATTCTGCCCTGTACTTCCATGTAGTTAAAATAAAACGCAATGAATCTAGTCTGAGTGTTTTGTTGCAAACAATTAGGAACTTACTGTATGCAGCACGTATATTTAACTGTGTGCTAATTTTCAAGTTTGAACAGGTTAGCTGGCCTCTTGCTCTTAACTTACTCAAGGGAGGAATGGCAAGGGTCTTCTGCTATTACCTTCTCCCACACACCGCCATGTAAGACATTTTCCTTAAGGCGATTGGTCAGATAGTTAATGTGAACTGAATGTAGCTCTTGAGGGGGAGGAGGAGGGATGGAAGAGTAATTGCTTCTCTCTCTAGGGTCTCACTCTCCCTTTGCAGTCTTTGGTTCTTGGCTCAGACTCCACAGGGACTGACTGGGGATCTGACTCTTAAACTTTCTTGCATACATCAAGTAGTGTTATACTGTCACTAGCTACCATCCTGTTTCTGCCCACTCATTTGAAGTTTAAAAAACAAACCCACGCTGTGAATTCCATCCCTTTATAGTTCATATGAGTTGTCATTTTAGCAATAATCTTGTAGGATGATCTCATCACCGTATACATCAGTAGATCTAAGATTTTAATCATTACTCTGACTAGGGCATTGTGGCCTAGTGGGCTCCTTCCATTCCTCCATTTTTTCTCTCCCAGAAGCCTTCTGTATGCCACCCGTATTTTCAGGGGCTCTCGCCATTGCCCTTTCCCCTGTGCCAGGGTCTCTGTGTGCCCTCGTGACATGGTCCTCCATTCTCCCCATCAGTGTTTGTCCCCCCCATACGGGGGGCTCTGGTCATCCCTATTTCCCCCACAGCCCACACACCATTCTTATTTTGTCTTTATCCAACTTTCTTTCAGCATCATCACTTTCAAACTGTTTTGGGAGCAGGTACTGTTATGCAGGAATATGTTTAAAGGCTGCCCTCAACTGGTTTTTTGATCTATAGATCATTCTAGAGGTGGTTGGAGCTGCTGGCTTTGCTAACCAGATGCCTCAGAGGCTCTGCCTTTCCCTTCCTTTCAGTTTTATCACATTACAGGCAAACATACAGAGAAATGCTTCTGAGTTGAATGTTAGACCTTCCTTCACATAGCCAGTAAATCTAAAGACCATGTGTATTCTAATGTCGGGATCGGGGAATAAGAGAATGTATGTCTCCAGTCTAGTACCAGAGAGGTAGCTGTGTTAGTCTGAATCTGTAAAAAGAAACAAAGAGTCCTGTGGCACCTTAATGACTGACAGATGTATTGGAGCATGAGCTTTTGTGGGTGAATACCCACTTCATCAGACACATCATTGTCTGATGAAGTGGGTATTCACCCACGAAAGCTTATTTATTTGACTTAAATATGAATTAGCTGCTGGAAGAGGGCCTCATCCTCCCTGGCTGAACTAACCTCATTATCTCTAGCCTGATTCTCGCTTGCATATTTATACCTGCCTCTGGAAATTTTCACTACATGCATCCGACGAAGTGGGTATTCACCCACACAAGCTCATGCTCCTATATGTCTGTCAGTCTATAACGTGCCACAGGACTCTTTGCTGCTTTTACAAATGAAGGCAAGCAGAACCCTCATTTTACAGATGGGGAAACAGCCATAGTGATGAAGTGACTTGGTGTGAATGAAAAAAAACAGGTCTACTCATTCCTAGGCATCTAGTGGTGCATACTTTAAACCAGAAATAGGGTGAAATCCTGGCCCTGGTGATGTCAAAGACAAAACTCCCGTTGACTTCAATGGAGCCAGGATATCATCCATGATACTTAAACTCCCTCATACATACAAAATAAAATCAGTTCATGAGAATTTTTTTTTTTAAAGTCTGTATATGCCATCTCTGTGACTCTCCTTTTCAGAAGTGGTAAGCATACCACCCCTTTCACCAAATAGGATTTTCTTATTCAAAAATTGTTTCACACAAAATTAAATCACAAAACATGACCAGCACACTGATCTAATGTATTTTGGTATTCTGTATAGTTTAAATGAAAGCAAAGCATCTGTGAGGGAAAGGAACAGCCTTATAACCAATAAAAGCAGTTTTGATTGTCAAGAAACAATAGTAACAAATAACTCCACTTGTCCTGCAAATGGGGTTACGTTTATCTGACACTCCAGAATACTTTGAGCTGACTATAGCTCTGGAATCTATCTTTTGGTTTAATGCCATGTAAAAATAATATTTTAGCCCAAACTATTTCTTTTTTTAAAAGCATAAGGCCCAGTCCTACATTTTTATTGGATGTGAACTTCCAAGATTGGGCCTTGAATTCTGTTACCTGCCTTGCCATCTGGCCAGACTAATATGCCTTCCACAAAGCCAACCAATGCGGAAGAGCTGTGAACAGCCAGGAACCTTTGGCAGGATGCGAAGATGAGTATAAATTTGATCATGAAGAAAATGTGACTAGAAGGTTGTGATCATGTCTTTTTGCACGACGACTGCCCAATCAACAATAGCAATACTGAAGCTCCTATAGCACGTTTATTTCACATGAGATTTTAATTCTAAATTATGTCTCAAACTTGTAGTGTAACAATGCAAATCAATACTTTGGACAAGATTACACCTGCCTTCATAGTGGAGTACAAAGGAGCAGTCTGCACACCTGCAGCCATGGTCTTCCCCCTGTGTCAGGTTTAGGCTCTGTGTAGGATGCTCTGGATCCATCCAAACATCTGTGACATAATGTGCTACTTTGGAATAAATTCCTCAGTGGCCCTATATTTTGCCATAACTTCATGGCTGATATAAGTAACATTATGGCACCTAGTAGTGTCACCTTCATAGGCAGGGAATAACATAAGGCCTATAGGATGAGTTCAGAAGACAGCTGGGTAAGGGTCTGTAGAAGTATATTAGGATTCCAGGTGGCACTATACATTTTCTGCTATTCACCGAAAATGTGTGACACAGAGAGTGATGTGATGGTAAAGGGTTGCCAAGATGGGAGCAGCGAACAATGTTAAGTGCATACACCTGTCTCATAAGAGTGCTACGTGCAAGGCACAACATGAGTCAAACTTACCAAAACTCAAACACAGAAGGAATGCATTTGACATTGGGCACTATCTTTGTTTTTACACCATTTCCTGTTGTGATTCTAGTTTTTTGCATATACCATAGAAAAGGAAGGTTTCCTTGCAGCAAGAAAAGTATATTTGTTACTGAATTGGATTCTCCTGTTATCTGTACTGAGCCCCTTCATCAACCATGCCGTTAAAGAGGCTACGCCGGGCCCCTGCCTGAGAAACTTTTCCATGTGTGCTGTCCTAGACAAACATGGAAAACCAGAGCCACTAGGATTATCTGAGTTCTGTCCCATTTGATTTGCTGGAAAGAAGCTCAGAGACAATGAATTTATCAGTTGTGGGACAGAATATCTACCACAATTGCACTGTAGTCATTCTCCCTCCCCTCCCCGGCAAACCCTGGCAAAACTGTCTCTGATGTCAGTGGGACTGGAATTTAGTGTGTACTGGTGCCTTAGAATCCTGGATCCTGAATTACCAGGGAAACTTATTTCAGGGTTATTTCTTTTTTTAAAGTTGAAGCAGATAAAAATGTATTTAAGATTTTATTTCACCCACTTTAATAATCAAGAACCTAGGTATAACCATCACCTTTTTCCATGAACCAGAAAAGCAGCTTGGAAATAGATACCATATTTCTTTTAATGCAAAAATTATCATTATCTTGCCTTTGATCTATCACTTGCACCAGTTTCCTTAGCTGCATAGAATGACTCAACTTCTCTTTTTCTCCAACCCAAGTTACATTGCAGTAAATGTTCTGCTATATTCTAGAAAGACTGAGGTGAGGATTGCTATTCTTCCTTCAATTAGCATTTAATATTAATAGGCTTAATGTATGTGCATAGAGCAGTATTGGGAGAATTTACTAGGTCTAATTTTGATTTTAATTGCACCAGTGTAAATCCAGCATATTTCCCACCAGAAGTGGGCTTGTTATGCTTAAGAATTTCAGGGAGTTACATGGACAGGTGGATCCTAAAAATCCCCAAAAAGAGGTAATTTTTTGTGAAATATCCTTTTCAAATTTGTCAGTCCTTAATATTTATTTTCTTGCCCCACTGACCTTGCTTCAACATATTAAAACAAGACAAAATCACCAAAACTGATTTTCTTTAGTGTTGCATTCGATTATGAAGGCTCTACTATAAAATATGATTTAAGGATAGCAGTAACATGCTATGGAGACATAAGATTTTTCTTTGTTTCAGTCTTTAAATCAACAGTCCTGTTAGGTTGAGAGAACAACTGCAAATGCTGGAAAAGCTTCAATCTTCCTGAAGTTCAGATACCTTGCATCGTATTTTTTTAATGTCTTTCTGGAATTTCTTTTTTTCTAGTTTCAGTTTTGTCGTCTGTATTTGTTGGAGTGAGTTGAGAGCTTCATGAATGGATTGAAATCCTGGTGTAAAAATAGGTATATTTAGTTAAATGATGGTCAAAGGCTTTTATGCAACCCTGCAGTAATTAGCTACTATTTAATCTAAAACCCATTAAAGCCATTCTAACTGTCTAATCTGTTTTATTGCATGTCATGGAGATGCTTTAGCATTTTAAATGATAACCTCCTTGTTATTGGAAACATGTCTTCCTGTGTACTGGGCAGCCTCAAACATACTGGCAGTGCTCCCAAATTATAGCAATAGTACCAGAACTTGCATCACATTTATTGGGTGTGAAAACTGAATTCTGTGTCATGTCGAAAAACTTAACAAAAATGAAGTCCTGCTTGTTATTGAAGTTACCTTTCTCCAGCTGTCCAGTTTCACTGTTCAAAGCATGACTAATACACTGTTTATCCAGTAATTAATTTGTAACTCTATTATCATTACTTCTGGACCCATGAAATCACATTTACATACCCCTGGGAGCATTGCTACTGCAAGTGACAGCATGTCAGGAGATCCCTGCACTTGCACAGCCCCCCCCCCCCCCCGAAGTCAAGGGAGCTGGTGCCTCTGCAGCAGTCATCCCACATGCTATCAATTGCAGATGTATAACCTAATCGGATAGTTTTAGCCAGCAACACTGTAAAGTAGGCATAGCCTTTCTCAGGATTCACTGTCAGGCAGCTTCAAAACCCTTTCCCTCTTTCTAAAGTCTTTTGGGGTTGTGGTAAGTCTTGGGGGAGTAGAAGTTTGTCAGCTGTTTCCCTTTCAGCTCCTTCCCTTCTGGTTGCCACCCCTTCTTGTGACCAACTTAGAGTGACCAGATAGCAAGTGTGCGAAATCGGGATGGGGATGGGGGGGTTGGGTGCAATAGGAGCCTATATAAGAAAAAGCCCCGAGTATTGGGACTGTCCCCATAAAATCAGACCATCTAGTCACTCTAGACCAGCTTTCCTTTTTAAGCTTGCTTTCTCCAACTTGCACAGAAGGCTGTGCAGCCATATCTGTTTTAGAAGGATTGAGCCCAGAGGAGCTTGTTAGCCTTCTTCTGATTGGGATAGGGGTGTGCTCCATCACAGACAGGGTTGCTTTAGGGCTGGTATCTGACTCAGACAAATCATCATGTGTTAATAGATGGCAATGTCAGACAGTGAATATAGTTCAGGCTGGGATACATACAATTATTTCATTTTAAGAACTGGATGCTAAACTTTTAGCTTTGGTGTGTCCCCTGCAGGTAGTGGAGTTCATGCCAAGAAATCCAACACTGAGAACAATTCTGAAGGAGATCTAGTCTTGGAAGTAGTCACTACTTTAGAATACACTATATAGTATCACTAAGAATAAAAAGATAGATAGTTTTTACGGAAATCATACATGCATTTCTGAGACAGGAAAAGGGGGAGCTCAGATACTACTGTTACGAGGGCCTTATATGTACCTAAGTAAATATATAAAGAAAGAGGTTAGAGTTGATAGGTTCCATCATTTCTGAAATAGATGAACTTTCAAGCATACCAGTTTTTTTAAAAATCAACAATGTTTAATTGTAATGTGGCTAACCAGAGACTGGAAGGTTTTGAATAGTTAGAAGATTTATCCATCCCTGTTTGCAAATTACAGGATTTCTCAAATTGCAAACTAACTGATATTTGCCCAAGTTGTCGGAACAGATGTTTGATTTTCTTGCTAATTAACATCTTAACCATAGTTTCCAGCTAACTGTCCTCTTAAAAATAAAGTGTCTACATGGCAATATGTCAAACTGTCACTTTCTTTTTTGTTTTGAAACTGTTGTTTAATAGGGAGTTCATTTGATCAATGCAACTCTTTAGATATGATTTAAGCAAGTAATTGCAGAGTATTTAAAGTTATAAAAAATCCAAACAGATCTCTCTCATATTTCAGACATTTCCAAGATATCTCAGCTTATACACTGTATAAACACCAACAGCAGCTATTGGGACAGCATAAAAATTACAAAGAAAGTGCTCTTTCTTCTTGCATTTCTCCATACCCATTCTCCTTCTTGCTCTTCTTATTTCTTGTGGTCCCCACCAGATAGATAGGAAAAAAAGTGTTACTGGGGAAGTGTTTACAGAAAAGCTGGGTTGGGGCATTTTGATCTGAACATGGCTGGATTAGGGTTTAGCCTGATTATCTCTGACACAAAGTTCAGCAACCAAGGACTTGCTGCTAAGAATGCTCATCCTCCAGTATTTGCATTTTTAAATTCAGGAATTTTCTAATTGCATCATCCTTCTAGATCCTGTCTTGCCACGTTGTGGATGGTAGCGTGGTCTTTAAGACAGCCAAGTCCAAATCTGTGGTGTTCTTGGTAGAACACGACTACGTTAGAATTTGGTCTGCAAGTACGCTGTTGGATGTCACTAGCATTCATCATAGAACACAATCAACAGGAATGTGTGTGTCTGCCTGTTTAATCTAATTATCAGTGTACAGATTTGTATTGTGCCACTCTTTGTAGCAAGTTGAAACTTCAGAAGGACTTTGTTCTCTGCTACCTTAGGTGAAAATATACACAGCTACACATCATCAAGCAAAGATCTCAGTAACAAGGTTCTTGTGCAAATGGAAAGGCTGCAACCTCTTGATTAGCTGATGGTGGAAGAAAGGATTCTCACCATTAGATGCAGTCCCTAAGGCTGAGTTTGGAAACCAGGTTCAGGTCTCAGGATACAAGCTACTAAAGGAAAGTCACCATGGGAAAAGGAAACTGGAGTACTGGATTGTGGTGGATAATATAATGTCTGTCAGCAGTGACAGGCAGTGAGGAAAAACTATTTGAAATATAGTTATATGGGACTGAGGAAGAAAGGCATGTTTTGATATTGTTCCCATTTGACTAGGAAGCACTTTCTAAGAAAGCATGTTACAATCTTGTACAAATATAACAAATAAACCCTTCTTACCTGATCTATATTCATTCTGGATTTCCTCCAGCTCATTCCAGATCTGTCTTTCAAATCTAGTAATTCTTGTATGCAGTTTATTTTCATATTTTTTCACCTGGCTCAGCACCATTTCATATTGCTGTGGTTTATTGGTACTCTCTAGCTTTAGCGAGAGGTGCACGTTTTCTTCCAGTTTCTTTTCTGCTGCTTCCTTTTAAATAGATATCATGTGAATGTCACATAAATACCAAAGTCAATAAGGCTAGGTCTACACTTACGGCAGTCTATAGAGTATATACACTGCACACCCACCAAACATGAGTATAAATAGCGGTGTAGACTGTGAGGCATTCTATTAACTAAATAAATGCTGCTGGAGCCTTATACCCTTGCAGGATGTCCTCCAACTCTCCCCATCACCTCCCTCCCCAAAATTCAGGGGGTGAGACAGTGTGGAATGGAGGCTGGTGCAGGGCATTTTTAAGAAAATAGTGATTTAGTCCATGTTTCACCGTGGAATAAATTATTAGAAACTAATTCACACTCCAGTGAAGCTTTCCGTTAATGTGCTTTTCTTACACAAACCTTCCTAGCAAATCCAGAGACCAGTGCCCAGCATGAATAGCCAGGCTAGAGCTGAAGTAGATGTACAATTAGGGGCTGGAGAGAAATCCTTTCCCATATATAAGCTTACTGGCAGCAATAACCTTTGAAGGCTTTGAAACCTTTGAAGCGAGGGGTTTTGTGGCTGCCTTCTGCCACCTCCCCCTTGCTCTGCACACTGCAGTACAGGGAGTCTTTGTAGCTCAGAGCTCTGTGTCACACTATAGTCAGCACCCCCTGGTCTTACACAGCAGAAGGGCATGTTTCTGCTGCCAGGGGACCCTGCAAGGCTGAAGAGGCAGTGGCAGGATTTGCCTCTAAATTAAAATGTTTACAGACATAGCAGTGTTGTTGAACCCTAACTAGAGTTTAGTGTATTGGTTTAAATAATCTCTTTGCATGTACAAATATTGAAATTATATACAGGGGGCTGATGAAGTGAGTCATCTCCCAGAATAATCTACGGCTGTTGTGCACTCATTAAATAGCTCCATCCTATAGCATGTAAACTTCGAGCCTAATCTGTGCTCAAGTTCATACAGCTTCTGTATGTCACATGAGTGAAGAGTAAGCAATTGTATCCTCTCTGTTTTAAAATGTGTGGCGCCTGGACAACAGGATGTAACGGTTGGCTTTGCAGTTATGGCCTGATCCTGATTGGTATCAAGTACCCCCACAAAGATACACTCTGAAATTTAGTGAGTAACTTTGAACGCTCCATCCTCCCATACACACTGCTGTTGAGGTTCTGCTTTGAAGATTCCTCTAAGTCCGACCCAGACAACTGCATTTCCAGCTCTGTTTTCATGAAGCAGCAGTAATAACCAGTGGACAGTTTGGCTACTCCAAAGTAAGTGTATGTAAATATGCTCTGCTTTATTTCTTCTAGTCAAAAAATAGTGCTGCAAGCTCAGCTAATGCTAACACTGTATGTTTTGGCACAACTTTCATACAGTCTCTCTTTACAGAGAAAATAGCACTGCATATAGTGTCTTGTCTGCAAAACACCCATGAAAAACCTAGTATCAGAGGCAGCAAAAAATACGTCAAAGCTGCTGTGTTTTATAGGGCTGGAAATATTTTCAGTGTCTTCTCTATTGCACACCCAAGCTCATACCTGCTGCTGAGAATCATAACGTATTTGATATTGAACCCTGCAGCAGGATGTAGTGTATTTTATCAAAAGGCCAAAAAAGCTTTCCAGGTTTTAAAAGAACTAATTAAAATGTATTACTCAAGTATCAATTCCCAATTGTTCCTATTAGGGCTGTTGCTTAGTTGCAGTTAACTCTCATGATTAACTAAAAAAATTAATTGCAATTAAAAAATGGATCATGATTAATCGTAGTTTTAATTGCACTGTTAACAACAGAATACCAATTGAAATTTATTCGATATTTTGGATGTTTTTCTACATTTTCAAATATACTTATTTCAATTACAACATGGAATACAAGTGTACAGTGCTCACTTTATTATTTTTATTACAAATATTTGCACTGTAAAAGTGATAATGAAAAGAATAGTATTTTTCAATTCACCTCCAAGTATTGTAGTGCAATTTCTTTATTGTGAAAGTACAACTTACAAAATGTCAATTTATTTTTTGGTTACATAACTGCACTCAAAACAATGCAAACGGTTAGCGCCTACAAGTCCACTGAGTCTTACTTCTTGTTCAGCCAATTGCTAAGACAAACATGTTTTGTTTACATTTACGGGAGATAATGCTGCCCTCTTCTTATTTACAATGTCACCTGAAAGTGAGAACAGACATTCACATGGCACTTTTGTAGCCAGCACTGCAAGATGTTTACATGCCAGATATGCTAAACATTCATATGCTCCTTTATATTTTGGCCACCATTCCAGAGGACATGCTTCCATGCTCATTAAAAATATAATGCATTAAACAAACTTATGACTGAACTCCTTCGGGGAGAACTGTATGTCTTCTGCTTTTTTTTACGTGAATTCTGTCCTCTATTTCATGTTATAGCAGTCTCGGATGATGACCCAGCATGTTGTTCATTTTAAGAACATTTTCACTGCAGATTTGACAAAATACAAAGAAAGTTTCTAAGATTTCTAAAGACAGCTGCAGCACTTGACCCAAGGTTTAAGAATCTGAAGTGCCTTCCAAAATCTGAGAGGGACGAGACGTGGAACATGCTTTCAGTAGTCTTAAAAGAGCAACACTCCAATGCAGAAACTATAGAACCCTAACCACCAAGAAAGAAAATCAACCTTCTGCTAGTAGCATCTGACTCAGAGGACGAAAATGAACATGCATCGCTCTGCACTGCTCTGGATCATTATCAAGCAGAACCTGTCATCAGCATGGACATGTCCTCTGGAATGATGGTTAAAGCATGAAGGGACATATGAATCTTTAGCACATCTGGCACATAAATATCTTGCAACTCCGGCTACAACAATGCCATGTGAATGCTTGTTCTCACTTTCAGGTGACATTGTAAACAAGAAGTGGAAAGAATTATCTCCTGCAAATTGTAACCAAACTTATTTGTCTGAGTGGCTGAACAAGTAATAAGTCTGAGTGGACTTGTAGGCTCTAAAGTTTTACATTTTTTTTTCTGAGTGCAGTTATTTTTTGTACATAATTCTACATTTGTAAGTTCAAATTTCATGATAGAGATTACGCTACAGTACTTGTATTAAGTGAATTGAAACATTTTTACAGTGCAAATATTAATAAAAATATAAAGTCAGCACTGTACAGTTTGTATTGTGTTGTAATTGAAGTCAATATGTTTGAAAATGTGGAAAACATCCAAAATATTTATATAAATAGTATTCTTTTATTGTTTAACAGTGCAATTAATCACACGATTAATCGTGATACATTTTTTTAATTGCTTGACAGCCCTTATTCCTATGAAATTTTACATTTGGTAAGATGTAGGTTCTGAACTGAAACATGTTTATGAAATTCTGTATAAACAAATTTTGTGCATCCTATAAATCATCTATGTGATTTTAAATATGCACTAGAGATCTTTGAGACTTGTGTTTGTAAGAACCAAAGGAAGAATTTTGCTAAATATATTGCATTCTCTCCAGAACTATTCTTGGGATGCAAAGAGAGAATCCTTAATGCAGCTGGAAGGATGTTATGCTAGAAGTTTGATTCATCAGTCTAACAAAATAAACCTTCATTTCCTGACCCTGAGAACAGGGATTTTTCTGAAGCTAAGCACTTATACTTAAGAATGCTTCAGTGCCTTACACAATCAAAGTGGCTCTAGACCTTTGGTGCCTGAGCTCAAAGTAAAAGTGTATAAATTCAGGATGTGGATTTTGGTACTCTGAACTGTGGGGAGTTTATCATTGCAGGAGAGTACTGGTATGGTTGGGTGAACTATGTCTCAGTCCATGCTGAGGGTGCACAGAATCCAGAGTTAAAGGAATAGCTAAATAAAATGTACTGCATTTGTTCTCAGGTGAATATTCCAGTTCATAGAAGGACATTGTCTATTGTATATCTTAGTAGTAATTTTGAATGTACTGACCCCAAATATTAAGCAAAATGAAAAATTGATTTATTGAGCACTGCATTACCAGGGCTTCTACTATCACTCCTGCAAGCCTTCTCTTATCTGCATTTGTTCTCTCTCTTTGCTCATCGTTCATAGTCTCCTCAGTCTGCACCCCTTTCTCTCCCTTTCAGTTTCTCACTCCTTTCATCCTCCCTGCATTCTTCAGTTTTATTTACTGTGTTTCCTCCCCCTTGCCTCTTGTCTTCTGGGGGCTCTGCTGAAAGGGTGATTTCAGGAAAAATATTTTTCTAGACTTCAGGTGGAAGAATTTGTTTGTTTTACCAAACCATTTTGAAGTTTTAAACACCAAAGTTCTTCAGCTATTTCTAAGATGATAGGGAGGAAGGAATGTGTTCATTTTTCTAAAATGCGGTGCTCACTGAAGGAGCAAGTATGAGATAGCTGGAGTCCTCCGTTTATTCATAGCACAGGTTCAGCATGGATGGAAACAGCATGAGCTTCTCCATTCTGCTCCAGCCATGCGTCTCAGCTCTGGCTGCCAGGTACCACTTGTGTAGAATGCCCTTGGCCATTTGGTCCTTAGTTTCTCTGATGAGAATGTCTGAGGATGCCAAACGTTGTGGTGGTTTTTGTGATGTGGACAAATGTCCAATGGAAAATAGACTTAAACCACCAAGCACACAGACCATTAAGCAGTCATCAGAAGGTAGTTTTTGGTCAGTACCACATAAGAACATAACATAAGAACAGTTGTACTGGGTCAGACCAAAGGTCCATCTAGCCCAGTATCCTGTCTACTGAAAGTGGCCAATGCCAGTTCCCCCTGAAGGAGTGAACCTAACAGATAATGATCAAGTGATCTCTCTCCTGTCATCCATCTCCCCCCTCTGACAAACAGAGGCTAGCGACACCATTCCTTACCCATCCTGGCTAATAGCCATTAATGGGCTTAACCTCCATGAATTTATCCAGTTCTCTTTTAAACGCTGTTATAGTCTTATCCTTCACAACCTCCTCAGGCAAGGAGTTCCACAAGCTGACTGTGCGCTGTGTGAAGAACTTCTTCCCCTTATTTGTTTCAAACTGCTGTCCATTAATTTCATCTGGTACCACTGTGAGCTGGATTTGAATTGACACCAGAGAGACAAAATATTTTATATTGCATTACCTGTCCTTTTCCATTCTTCGGTCATTTTACTGACAGAGTTGTGCTCCTGGGGCTTAAGGGTTTAGCAGTTTGTTTTGGATTTTTTTTTTTTGGCTTTGCATCTTGGAATCAAAAATCTTTGGGGTTTCTCTTGTAATTAGTCATGGGAGGTCTAGAAATCTATACTGATTTTATCAGTCTGTGATTATAAAACATCTTACCAGTCTCTCCTTTACTGCATTAAGAAATTGATTTGTATTGTAGGCTTGCTCTTGTTCAGATCGCCTCAGCTGGGTTTCTGTCCACTTTCGTTGGTCCTGAATTTGATCCCGGAGGTCATTTAAAAGACTATTCACCCTAATATTAAGAAGGATTAATCTTTTAGTAATAAACCTGAGTTTTAGTCAATGTTATGTGAAATTTTAGTCACTTGAGTAAATTGTTTTTAACATGTCCGGCTGGCTTAGTTCTGATGCACGCTGTCATCTGGGGGAGAAGATTGGAGAAGTGAATATGCATAATAGTTTATTTTCCCATTCCAATCAAATTTACTCTTGAAATGGATTGGTTCCATGCATTTCTGGTCGTACCAGGGATCCAACAGGACCACTACAGTATGAGGCTGAGCATACCCTATATTGTTCGCACCAGGAAGAGCAACAAAGTCAGCGCTGAGCTGGAAATGGAAACGGAAACATGAAAAGACAGAATAGAAGCTTGAGAGAGTACAAGGAGACCAGTTTGCCTTGGGGGCAGATGGAAATCTGGAAGTCTCCCTAAAGACACAGAATAAAGTCCAGAAAGCAGACAAAGGAGGGGGGTCTTGCACAAAGAGAACAGTCTTACATTGTAGAGTGATCAAAATATAGGATCCTGGGAATAGAGAGCAGGCCCAGGGTGGGATTGAGGCTCACAACAGCTCAGAAATCAGAGCTGTGAACAGTGTCTAGGTAGAGGGGGCTGTGTGATTTAGACTGTTCTCTTTATGCTGCAACATGAGATGTAATGTACATTGTGAGACATATTACAGAGATGATTTTAGGACCAAGTTTCAGTTATAAATGTAAATTTCCAAGCTTTTGTGGGTGATCTGAACTTAAAGTGTTAGAAAATATTATTGTCTATGCTAATTTTGACATATTTGTTCTCCTGTAAACATTAGAATTCCAGGCAAGCCAGCTGGGCATCTTTGTGCCTCAGTCAAAATATAAAACAGAAGCTTATAACTAAGCATTCCTGAAAGGCACATTTACTTGTAATTCTAATAAAGTACAAATATCATCCTAAAAAAAATTAAGCATTTTTTTTTAAACACAATGCTACAGATACAGTATTATTAATCCTATGGTAGAAATAATGGTAACAGATTTCTGAAAATAAGAACAGAGCTATAGTAAATGACTTGCTATACATGGATTTGACAGCAGTTCTTGCCTATAGCTCACACCTTATCAAGAACTATATAAAATAATGCATTGGGTCATTTTTCATTATTGCTAAACAAACAAAAAGCAATTGCAAGAGATTGTTCTGAAAGTTCAAGAATGAAAATTTGAGCAATTTTTATTTATATCTTTTGTAATCAACATGGATTTCTCTAGCATCATGGCTATGGACTCACTATCTGGAAAAAAGAGCCCCTCATTTATCAAGAAAAACATAACAGTCCTGTATTACAAGTATTTTAACAAGGGGCTCTAACAAGCACTTTTCCCCATAGTCAGTGATAAATATCAGGGATGAATATTCTTGCAGAAAGGAGTGGTGAGGGACCAGAGAATCAGTTCATTCGTTTCTTCTGCCAACTTATTGCTCTTAAGTTTCCTCATAATCCTGCAGTCTTGCCTACTTATAGCTATTCAAAACACTGCTGCAAATATCATTTTCCTGGCTCATTGTTTCATCGCAACATCTCTTTGCATCCCTCCACTGGTTCCCCTTTCTTAACACAAACTATTTTTCTCTGCTTTAAGGCCCGTCATGGTCTACTCCTGCCTTACCCATCATCTTTTATATTACTATTGAGACACCCACTCCTGCCTCCACTATACCAGTCTTCATCATCCGTTTGTTACGTTTTCAAAAAGCATCTTCACATTTCCTCTTTTGCCATCCCTCCCGCATAAAAGACCCCTGTAAACAATACTAAGCCACCTCATTGGCCTCCTCCAAAGCCCCCCTCTGCATGATGCCTATAAAAAAACACTTCAACAATGCTTGGGTAGCTGGCATGCTGTGACCATTTCTGCTCATACTTATCAATTTCACTAGTCTAACTATTTCTTTGTGCTTCCCCACTGTCTGTTGTATCCACCTGTTATCTCTTGTTTTACTGTTAGCTCTTTGAGTGAGAGACTGTATTTTCATTGCGTTGTATAGTACCTAGCATATCATTGGGGTCCCTAGGTACCACTGAAATGCAAATTGTAATCAGAGAGGTAAGCAACAGCACTTGGCAAACAAATTTATATTAAGTGCATTTCCTGGAAATGTTTATACTTGCACCTGAAACAATACACTGAGTGTACTGATATCATACAGATAGTAGAGCACAGTGGTCAACCTGAGTAATTTAAAAGGAGTCAGGAGGGGACATATAATTGGTATTACTGAAAAGTGAGGAGGTGAGTCACTTGTCTGGAATGCTAAAGCTCATATTTAGGAAAGAGTGGGCAGAAAAGGGTGGAGGAGAATGGCATTCTATGTTAAAGATACCATTACATGCTTTAGAATTATTGACAATTCAGAAGGGCAGGATCTGTTATATGTACAGATCAATGTGCTTACTGATAAATCACAAGATGGGGAATTTGCCTGTACAAGTTATGAATTCTGGTTGAGCATATGAAGTTGTTCTTATGAAATTACTGTATTTTTGAATACCTCTAAGTGCATCTGTCTCCCACCCTTGCTGACATGGGCTGTGTCACATCCTTCCCTAACCAGGTACAAAGGTGTTAGAAATTGCTAGCTGCCTGTTCAGGTGGAAGCATCTTGAGACAATAGGTTAGCTCAAGCCTTGCAGAACCTGTCTTATCCTATCTCTCTGCAGGGGGCTGGTGAAGGAGAGAGAGGAAAAAATTCCCAGACAGGACAAAGAGAAAGAGATTTTGAAAAGGACATGTGGGGGGGGGGGGGATTCTCAGAGTCACACAGGAAGCTTTGAGCAAGACCAAGGAGAAGAAATGGGTGTGCTTTTTTAGTGGGTTGAGGGGGCAACTTATCTGTGGGACCAACCAAGATCAAAACAAGCTGGCCTGCAGAGTGAGCAAATGAGAGAGATGCACTAAGGTTCAGATAAGTCATGCCACTGCAGGGGAAGGGTCTTGGGTTTCCCAGAGGACCTTGGCCCCAGCACAAACAATGGTCCAGGGTGGTGAAGAAACTGAGCGAGGTGTTGGGGGCAGGGAGAGTGTAGGGTTTATTTTTTGTCTAGATCTGTAAATTTCTCATGATACTAAGAGCAAATGTATTTTAGACTTCTGTGCAAAGTGTCTGTGTATACATCTCTCACATATCCCTTGAAGAGGTAAACTGTAAACTTAGCGGGTGTGTTTAAGTTATGGGGGAACTAGAGGTGTCACCATTGGTAACAGGGATTAGGCCAGAGGCTGCTCAAAACAATCTGCCCTTCTAGCCAAAACTTCAGTGTGTGACTCCCCCACCTCCTAGAAAAGGCACGTTGGACATTTTTGGTGGGGAGCATGGGGAGCCTTCCAGTGATTGTAGTAGAAGTGGGGGAGCCAACTCCCAGGATGCAGTGTCACTCACTCAGGTTTGGCCCGGTGTTCCTCCATCATGATATTGGAAGGGGCCAGCTGGGTAAAATATGAGTGAGTGGCATTGTGACCTGGTGCACGGGGTTGCAGTAGTGTTCAGGTTTGGCCTGGCTGCCATGACACCCTAGGCAGCTGCCTAGTTTCCCTGTAGCTAGAGCAGACACTGGGCTGGGCAGCTCGACAGTGGGACTGCAGGGTCTCAGTTCTCAGGCTGTTAAGCAAGGGATCCTCACTGCGAGCGTGAGCCTAGACACCTCAAGCTGGGGCAGTGCCTGGGCTCTGTTCAGAGTCTGGAGGGATTCAGCATTTGGATCCCCTCAAAACAGTCTAGTGAGTATTCAGGAGGGGGAGCTCATCTGGAGCTGTGGCAGGGCTAGTGGGTGAGGTTCTGTTACCACTGAACCACACAAACGCCGGGTGAACAGCTCTTTAAATATCTTTTTATAAAATGTAGAAAGAAAAATGTGTGATAATGTTTCTAACACAAAGTATTGTAACCAAGGTGGGGGTAATTGTAAAATAGACCTCATTCTGATCGATAAATATGAATTGGTCACTCCACTAAAAATTCATGGTTGCCTAGGTGCAAGTGATCATGACCAGCATATATTTCCTGATGCTCTGGCATAGCTACACTGCCTGCCAGACCTAAAGTTCCACCTATTCCTCATCCTTCCTGCCTACCTGCTTCCCTTCCCATGGCGTGGGTGGCATGGGTAGCCAGTGCAGGGTATGAGAGCAGTACCTTGATTCCCTGTATGCTCCTACGCTGCTGCACTAGCCAGGCTTCAAGTCAGCCATAAATGTTATGGTAAATTGAACAGAAGTATCCAAAGCCTTTCTTTAAGTATGGTAAGCTTCATTGGCTTTTGTATTTGTTGTTTCTTCTGGGGTGGCATTTAGTGTCTCTTCAGTTTAAGGATTAGTTGTAAAATGAATGTTCTTCAATTCGATATTTTTAAATTATGACTATTGTGTATGTCTTGCCTCAGCATTTTTGAATGTATATAAATCAATTGGTTTGTTTTGCTGTTTCATGCCAGACTAAAGCATTCAGAGTGCATTAATATAATTAACTTTCCATCACCTACTTGAAATCCAGAAGTTGCAATTCATGGTGTTGATCCCCCTGGACTGTCCTTAAATGAGAGCTTTGCTCAGAGTTGGAAGTCTCAAGCTTGTCCAATAACCGCATTACCTGATGAGAATTCAACAGAGAACATTTTCATGAGCCAAACTATTAGCACTTACATTAACTACACATTATTGCTACAGGAGCTGGGAAATCAGCCCGAACTTAAGGTGGGTGTGCAATGGAAAGTGCTTTTTCCAGAAATAATTTCACTGAATGCTAAAGGCTAGCAGTCAAACTTCTGGCTGTATACCCTGTTCTCTTTGAACCTGATTCTGCAAGATCTGACCACCATTTAACTCCCATTGATGTCAGTGGGGACTGAGCCCTTTATAAGGTAAAATTCTTATATACGGCCACTTATCTTAGCTCCCAAGTCTATTTACAACCCATGATGATTCACTGGAAGCATTCTTTGTAGCATTCCAAATACTTGGTGCTAAATGATGGTTTTATGTACAGAATCCAGGTCTACCTAAACTGGGAGCCCAAATCTGAGAAAATTTGGAATACCAAGAGATTGGTTATGTTCAGTACACTTGGCAGATGAATTTAATTAGGCCCTAATGTAAAGGCTTTTTTGAAGTTCATGCAAGACTTTAATCATATGCTAAAAGTCATTTACTAGGAAATTATTATCCATTTGGCAATTAGAAAACTGTATATGGCAAATGTAATCCTAAACTATACAGGGCCCAATTCTGCCACTATTATTTACTGTTAGTACCTTAATCCATAGGAGTAGTCTCACTGAAATCCACGGGACTACTTAAGGTGAGTAAAGATGGGGCAAATCACACCCACAGTGTTTACATTGTTCTCTGAACAGAACAGCAGCCATTCTGGGTCAGACCAGTGGTCCATCTAGCCCAGTATCCTGTCTTCTGACAGCAGTCAATGCCAGAGGGAATGAACAGAACAAGTAATCATCAAGTGACCCATACCCTGTCACCTATTCCCACCTTCTGGAAAACAAAGGCTTGGGACACTTCAGAGCACAGTTTCACATCCCTGTCCAGGCTGGCCAATAGCCATTGATGGATTTATCCTCCATGAACTTATCTAGTTCTTTTTTGAACACTGTTATAGTCTTGGCCTTCACGACCTCCCCTGGCAGAGGGTTCCACAGATTGTGTGTTGTGTGAAGAAATGCTTCCTTTTGTTTGTTTTAAGCCTTCTGCCTATTAATTTCATTTGATGGCCCTAGTTCTTGTGTTATGAGAGGGAGTAAATAACAGTTACTTATTTACTTTTTCCACACCAGTAATGATTTCATGGACCTCTATCATGTACCCCTTAGTTGTCTCTTTTCCATGCTAAAGAGTCCCAAAGTCTTATTAATTTCTCTTCATATGGAAGCTTTTCCATATCCCTAATAATTTTTGTTGCCCTTTTCTGAACCTTTTCCAATATATCTTTTTTGAGATGGGGCAACCACATGTGCACACAGTATTCAAGATGTGGGCATACCATGGATTTATATAGAGGCAATATGATATTTTCTGTCTTCTTATTGGTCCCTTTCTCAATGATTCCCAACATTATTAACTTTTTTGACTGCCGCTGCACATTAAGTGGATGTTTTCAGAGAACTATCCATAATAATTCGAAGATCTCTTTCTTGTGTGGTAACAGCTAATTAAGACCCCATCATTGCATATGTCTAGTTGGGATTATGTTTTCCAATGTGCATTACTTTGCATTTATCAACATCAAATTTCATCTGCCACTTTGTTGCCCAGTGACCCAGTTTTGTGAGATCCCCCTAACTCTTCACAGTCTGCTTTGGACTTACCTATTGTGACAAATGGAAAGTGTTGGTATGGTGGATCCCAGGCTTTTCTTGGCAGGGGGCTAAGACACCACCCCTTTCCCCTGCTCTTGGGGGACCAAGGACCTCACTTGGCTCAGGAAGGTAATAGAGGAGGGAAGCAGGGGAGGAGGGGGTCTGAGTTTGCTCCTCACTCTGAGCCCGAGCCCCTCTCAACCCCTGCAGCTTTCTTACCCTCTTCCCCCATGGGTAGGGTTACCCTCAGTCCTTTATGCTGGGACAGGATCTCCCTTCCTTCTCTTTTTCAAGTCTTAGCAACACACCCTACAAACTCCAGGTCTCTCTCCTTCTTCACACACCCTGACTGCCTGAAGCAGGGGATTTATTAGGTTGCTGATGGGGCCTTAATTGACTACAGGTGCTCCAATTAACCTGTAGCAACTCTCTCTAGTCTACACGGAACCATACCTTAATTAGCCTAGGGCTAATATATCTCCCCTCTTCCACTCTCTCACTGCTTCCTGACCCTGCTGTATCATAGTATCTTGAGTAGTTTTGTATTATCTGCAAATTTTGCCCCTTGCTGTTTATGCCTTTTTCCAGATCATTTATGAATATGTTGAACAGTATTTTCCCCAGTACAGACCCCTGGGAGACACCACCATTTACTTTGCTCCATTCTGAATAGTGACCATTTATTCCTACCCTTTGTTTCCTATCTTTTAAGTACTGATCCATGAGAGGATGTCCTCCTCTTATCCCGTGACAGCTTACTTTGCTTAAGAGCTTGTCAAAAGCTTTCTGAAAAGCTAAGTACTCTCTATCCACTGGCTCACCCCTGTTCACATGCTTGTTGACTGCCCACCCTCAAAAGAATTCTAGTAGATTGGTGAGGCATGATTTCCCTTTACAAAAACCATATTGACTCTTCCCCAACAAATCGTGTTTATCTATTTTGTGTGATAATTCTGTTCTTTACTATAGTTTTCCAATATAGTTTTCTGATCAACAAATTAACTTGCATTCAGACTCTGTTCTTCTGCATTCTGTTTAGGGTCATTCTGTGAGAAGAAATGTTTTCTCTTCAGTGGACACTGTTGTTCCATTTTCTGCTTAATGTCTCTATATGAAGTGGCTGACTTGGTTTTTACATACATTTGTATGCTGCTTCATGTGATTTTAGCATACACCTGTTCTGCTTTTCATTTAGTAGGGAGGCAGGATGTTCTTACATGTATTGAAAGAGACAGATTTCCAAACACTGTCTTATAATACAGGTAAAATATGTCCATCTGAACTGCCATGGGTAATTCTGTCTTGGAGCAGATGAAGCTGACATTTGCACTGTATGAAATGAATGGAAGCTTGTCTTACATAGAAGCACACGCACACAGAATGCAGTGAATTGACTATTTTAAATAAGGAAATTAAAGACTAAGGTATAGCACATTTAATCTAAACAGCAACCTCTAATGAATATGGTGGGTACTCACTGGGGTGGAAGGAGGGACCAACAGTTATTACTTGGTAAGAGCCAAATTATCCCTGTGTAAAGATACTATTTATGTGTTTAAACCCGCACGATGCTGATCAGCCTGTATTCGTATTGAAGGCAAAGGAAGTTGAGGATGCTAGTCTCTCACAGGAGAGACCGAATGCTACGAATACTATACAGCACAATTTTTCCTATTGGCTGTGAAAATATCAGTACATCCATGCTATACACATGTACACGCCGCAGAAAAAAATACTTTAGCAGAAAAAGTGACTGACAAAAGTGAAAGTTTTACCCTAAGAATGACAAGTTCAAGAGAACTTTGGAATGGTTCCAAAATTTGCATGGCTAATTAATGATGCACTTAAGCAACTAGATCTGTCCCAGCTACTTTCTGAAGCTGAAACTAAAGAATAAAATCCTGTTTTCCTGTGGTATTTTCCAACTTCAGAGTCCTTGGATCTGGAATTTCAAGATGCATTTTAAAACAAGAAGGGGCTCGAGGGTCTAAGGTTTGTGTAATGAAATATTATTAGAAAATTGTCATGGGATTTTTTTTAGCATTTCATGATCCCCCACATCTCAGGATTGCATTGTTTAGTTTGCATTACTCCTTAGTGTGTGTACACTCCCATCCATGCTATTGTATAAATGTTATTGGATTGAAAAGGTGCTTGTTAAAACAAGTAAATAAACCAATGTCAATATCACATCCTCCATTAACATTGGTCAGCAGTTGTAAGGAGAGAAGATAATTTATATGCATATTTTACAGCCAAAATATCTTCTTTTTTTCATTATGTGTTAACCTGCTCACCTTCATTTCTAAATTATTAGCATAACTTTCCGAGGTAGAGCGGATGCCACCAATCTCTTTTGCTAGCCTCTGTATCTCGTGCCTGATGATATTTATGTCTCCAGATAGCTTTGCAATGCTCGCATCACATCTAGAATCAAAAAAGAGGTTAACTACAAAACATGAAGAGTATCAACAGTAGAATAATGTTATTTTTGCAGTTGAAGCCAATTGCTAGCCTCAACATGCCACAATTCAATTGCCCCATGTCCCCTGATAAGCATCCTGACTGGTGACAGGATAGGCTGGGCTAGACAAACATTGATACAATAACCCTGATACCAGTCCTGCTTCCAGTGCTGGTTGCCTAGGGAAATAATTTCTTTTTTGCAATAATTGAAGTCAACCGGAGTTGAAGGCAGTCAGCATTTTTGCCCTTAATTTGTAACTGTGAAGCACAGGGCTGATATCTCTTGTAAACCACAGAACTCCCATTGATGCAATGGAAACAGAGGAAGCTCTACAACATGTAGAACTGGGTCCTCTGTGTTTTATACAATTAAATAATCCAACAATTATAGCGTTAAATGAGTTCTAAAATGTATGCCCATGGGCTAATTTGGAGTCCTAGTGCAGCTGTGTTTGCATTAGAAACAAATGCGTAGGAACAGATTTGATACATTGCTGCAACTGATGTTCTAGCTTGTGACTCTAGTTTACTTAGGTTGGAAGCAGAGGCTAAGGAAGAGCAGTTTTAGTGCTGTTACTGACAGAAGTATACTGGTTTATAAGCAGTTTGTCACCATCTATTTTAACTCTCCCAGCTGCATTCACCAAAATCTGTATGGTGATTCAAAACGGGCAAATTATTTGACAACATTTGTTGAATAAAGGAATGACAATAATATTTAACCAACTTTACTTTTAAAGCAGTTTAAAATGCTGTTTCTCTTTCTAGAATCTATTATTTAATACAAGTTAGGCATTCTGTTAAGATGTTCAGATGGAGTCACATCTACCACTTCTGTGCACATCTTTCAGCATGAGAGAATTGGCCAATGCACCTGCATAATGGCCTGGAGAGAACTACACTAGACTCTGCTCCACAGCATGGAAGGGAAGCAGAATGTTCCTACACCACATCTTCACAGTTGGTGCCCTCCCTTGCGCAGAATATTCATGCTGGTTTCACTGCTGTAGAGCACTTCCACAACCTCTCTATAGGCTGCAGCAGCTGGCCCTATAGGAGGATTTTTCTATTCAAATGCTAAAGGTACTTATAATAAGATAGTTGAAATAGAACTTTTAAGGACACTACATACTATGCAATGTAATATTAATATTGTTATTAAAGTTGAGTAAGGAAATCAACTACATTTTAAATGTTTGAATAAACTATTTTCCTAAGGACTAGACAGAGTAAAATAGGAGAAGGAGCATCCACATTGTTGCTAGATAAAAGTCTGAAGAGAGATTTTGGTGGATGTGATTGAAAGTGTTTAAATAAAAGATGACAGTAAAGCTGCTCTCATGATTCTTGGATATTGTGATAGATCTCCAGAGCACTTAGATAAAGTGGAACAGGACATGTCATTGTAGATGATACAGATCTTGTAAGTAGGCTAGAACTTTGATCAAAAGGGATTATTGATTTGGAGAACAATTACATAATAACCAAGAAGGTGAACATATGTCTAGAGAGACAGCAGGATTACTTTCTTACACAGCTTGTTGAATTGTTTACTTGGTCAACAGCTTTTTTTGGCCCAAACTCTGGGAAACAAGCCAAGAATAATATGAAGTACCAAGCATCTACAATCTAGAGATTATGGAATTATTTATTGTAAATGGCTTGTGAGGGCAAGAGCTAGTGGAAAAAACTCTAGGCAGGGTGAGTCAAATTTATATCTGGTGTAAGTACACACAACTCTGTGGAAGTTGAGAGAGCTGCTCCTGCTTATAAATTGGTCCTATAACTTTTAAAATGTTGATTTTTCTGGCATGCAGAAGGCAAAGTCAGTTTTAATTCTGTTCTGTAATGTGCAGGACAGAGTTCTAAAAGAGTCAGACCATCACGGAGAGAGCATCTATATACAACTGACATTAAACCTGGCAAAAGATAAAAGGTCATGCAAATCCCAGCCTGCATAACTATTAATATTAAAAGAGAGCCTATGAAAGTTAGGCACTCAGCTTCTATTTGCCTGTTAACTCCCTCAGACTCCTTTTTAAAATCCCAACTCTAAGCAATAAGTAGGCTTTTGAAAAATGTGAACAACATGAGAAAGATGAGGAATGAGGGCTCTGGATCAATAAGATGAAATAATTTAAATTATAACAAGCCAAACAAAATAACCTAAACATCAGATGCAGAGAATGCTTAATGCAGGGTGTTAAAAGTACAGTCACAGCAGACGAAGGACCTGATTTTCATAATTGGGTAAATACAGCTTTGTTTGCATAACTGGTGGCTAGAGCTCTGGACTGGGACCCATGAGACGTGTTCTATTTCTGGCTTTGCTAGTGGGCTACTGGGTGGTTTTGGGCAAGTCACTACACCTCTTGATGCCTTAGTTTTCCCATCTATAAAAAGGGAAACTGAGTCCTCCTTTCTAAAGCACTTTGAAATTGACAGAGGAAAAGTTCTCTCTCTATAGGAACTAGATAGCATTATTAGCAAGATTATGTATGCAAATAACCAAATAGATGTCTATGGTATTGTTTATGGATGCAGTTATTCTGGCTGCACACACAATCGCATAATAATTATCAGGGCCGGTGCAAGGATGTTTCGTGCCCTAGGCGAAACTTCCACCTTGTGCCCTCCCCTCCCCCTCGCACTCCCCCCCTGAGGCACACCCCCTGACCCCCGCGGCAGCTCCCTCTCTCCTCTTAGGTGCTGCAAGCCTGGGAGGTGGGAGAAGTGAAGCAGCGACAGGCGTGCTCAGGGAGGAGGCGGGGCAGGGGTGAGCTGGGGTGGGGAGTTCCCCTGCGTGCCCCCCCCTTACTTGCTGCAGATGGCCCTCCCCACGCTCCCCTGCCCCAGCTCCCTCCACCTAAATGCCAGCGGCAACCGGGGCAGCCAAAGAAAATGGCGCCCCCCAAATCCTAGTGCCCTAGGTGACTGCCTAAGTCACCTAAATGGTTGCACCGGCCCTGATAATTATATGTGGAAAATATGTGTGTGCATTTTTGTATACATACATATGAAGATTCAGGCCTGAAGGCACATTATAAAAAGGAAAATTGCATCACTAAAAAGCTTGTATGCAATTGGAGCAAGAGGATAACGAAACAGGAAACTGTTTAACATATTGATCTAATTGTGTATAAAAGAGGAAGACAAGAGCTGCCTAAGGTGAAGTTCCTGTTTCCTGGTCAGATAGGGAGGGGCAAGATAGAGTGCAGACTGCAATGGAAGAGACTATTGAAAGACCTAGACATTATAATTCCATGAGATTTAAATAAATTTGCATATGAATAAGTAAATGATATATTTAGGCATTTCATTATTGACATAAATATAGCGCCAATGTTTCCTACTGCATCCTGAAGGACCTCAATTTTACAATTATAGGGAGTTCAATGAAAGGAACAGTTTCTTTTATACCATTATATCTAGCCAAGGATTCAAAAAATTCTGAAGCACCTAATAATTGTTTCCCATTCTTTAAACTTCATTCATGACTTGTAATAATCTCATAAAGTTCTGGACTTTTCTGATTTCCATTGCTTTGTGATTCAGAGAATTGTGCAAGAAAAAAGAATAGGCAGAATTTAACCTTCAGAACTAAGTGCAAATTCTATCTCCTTGTTCAGTCTTTTGCTGGTGGGGTGAGGAGAGTACTTTTACATTTATGGGAGGTCTCTCTCTTTTTGTTTACATTTGTCAGCTTGTTTTGTATTGTTGCAACATACGTCCATGTGCCCAATTGTGGTTGGGCTCATTTTAAAAATCAGGAAATTAGTAAATATATAATTTTCTGAGAGCAAACACAGAATGGGAATACAGCAATTAACTGAGATGTTGGAGGTGGGCTTTCCCTGATATTCAGAAATGCATATAGAACTCTCAAGAATTATTTGCTAACCCATTAGCTGATAGTGGGACACTTCTACACCATACCGAGGGAGAAAATTCAAATCTTGTACTTTTTGATCATTCTTTCTGGAGTAAATAAAAGATATATTATGGAGGTGATCATTTGGGGAAGAGGTGGAGTGAAAAGAAAGGAGGACATAGTTTAAATGATAAGCCCCAATGTATACTAGCATGCTTTATATGATGGACCATAGAAGGATGAATTACTATAGCTAATGGACAGAAAGCCAGGGTTCATTAATGTCCATTTCAGCCCAAATAGTTTTGTGCTAAGGGAAACTGAGCTACAAATTCAGTAGGAACCTATAATTATGGGTAGATGATTCACACTTCTGTTTAAAAAAATAGTAAATTATCTAACTCTGCAAATTTGCCTCCACCCACTTTGGTTTATGAAATTACCAGTTTGAACGCAGATTCTTCTTCCTCTTATGTCTGATGTAAATGTAGAGTAACAACTATTATATTGCATTTAAAGGTTAAGGCAGATATTTGCATCTGGAGTAGCAGAGTGTATTACTGTGATGCCTCCTTCATATTTGTGAATCGGGCATTGAGTTGTTATATGTTCCATGGTCTGTTCTGGGTGCCCATGGTCGCACACGGCACAGTCTTTAATCTTCCATTTGAGCAGCAAGTACCGTATCTGCATCTGCTATGATTTGTGCGGCTATGGTTTAGGGTTGCCCAGGAGCTTTGTGGGAGAGCAAAGCCAGAGATCTTCTGCATCGTGTCTTTCACAAGGTGTTTATTTGTGACTTCTTGAACGCTGACTAATATAGAGGTACTAAATTGCATTTTTTTCTTACAGTGGAGAGCAAAGAATTGTGACATATCAAAGTACTATTCAAGATTATAACTGTACTCAGTTTTTTCAGTACTGGGTCATTTCCCTTTTTCACTGGTTCCCAACACTGCAGGTAAAGTGCCCAGTTAAGGTTCAGCATTTCCAGAGGGAAACTAGTAGTAAACAAAATGAAAGTGCTTATGATGTGGAAATCATATAATTGTACCACACCTTAGCCTAACAGCAATTATTCATACGTAACTCCATTAAAAATTGACTGTTTAATTGCAGCTAGTAAAGGCATCCTTGGTGCTGTAACATTCACAAGTTTTGCTGAGGTTGGAAGACTTGCCCTTCTCTCTCTTTAAAACTACATGAGATCCTTGGAGTCAGTTTCTAGAACAGTACTGGTAGTGATTTAGGCCCCAGGTATGTTCTGTCATTGTATATGAGCAACCGTGTTTCATTTTCAGCTGTTGTTTTCTGCAGTTCCTTTCATTCCTGTGCAGAGGGGTTAGCCCACTAGGGGTTAGCTAGTGTCAGAATCTTCATGTTGTGACATCACAAAAATTGCCATGGGAGTGACTATTGCAGCCTCGCAGAATAGGTTAGGATATCAATACATGGATAAGACAGGAAGAGGAAGATGGGGCTGATTGAAAGGAAGAAAATGCTTATTTACATATAAATATCCTAGGGGGTGGTGTTGAATTGTAGTCTCCCACATGTATAGCTTTGCAGGGGTAAGATTTAGGTGGAAATTCCTTAATGTCAAAGCCCATGGAGTTTTCAAAGGCGACAGAGCTTGCCATGGCAGCTCTAGGGGTGATCAAACACCATTGTGGGCATAGGAGTGTGGAACGCTGTAAGGGATCCCAGAGATCCTACTGAGAGAGCAAACCCATGAGTCTGTGGAGGAAGAGAGATGAAGTTGAAACCCTGCAGCAGGCTGACAGTGAAGCTACTGAAGCTATTCTACCGACCCATCTGGTGCAGAAAAACTCAAGCAAATTGTCCCACATTCAGCAATAGTCTAAAGGTGGTAGCCCTCGTATTGGCCAAGGTGCATAAGGAAAAATGTGCACTGGGAGGTCACAGGGCAAGGCGTGATTAATTAGGCACTACTAGAAAATCTCAGCAGTTACTCAGTGAGCATGCTCACAAATGATTTTTCAGTTGCTTACAACTGTATTAGAGAGACAAGGTGAGTGAGGTAATCACTTTTATTGGACCAGTTTCTGTTGGTAGAAGAGAGAAGCTTTGGAGCTACTCAGAGCTGTTCTTCAGATCTGGGAAAGGTGCTCAGAGCTAAATACAAGGTGGAACAGATTGGTTACACACATTCAGAGAGACCATTCACGGTGAAGTGGCCTGTTAGTACCTCTCCAGTCATAGTACAAAAAAGGAGGTTAATGGGTTACAGATTGTTGTAATAAGTCATAAATCCATTGCCTTTATTAAAACCATGATTTTTAGTGTCTAGCAAGCTATGACTTTAAGCTCCCAGATTTATCTTTTGAAGGTTTTGTGCGGGTTTCCTTTGAAAACAAGGTATGAACTGCAGTGACAAGCTACATTGCAAGTGCAGCTGTGGATGTACACTTCAGTGGGCTCTATTCACACACCAGGTCTCAACTTCATCTGTTTTGAGCGATTTGTGTGAAAAAAGTGTGCAAATATTTTTTTACAATGGTACAAGTATGCTTTTCTCAGCCTTGCTTAATGCATATGGCTGCACGGATTTCCACCTAAGTTTAAAAAAATAAAACAAAACAAAAATTCATCTTTAGGCTGAGTAGAACATGGAAAATTTCAGCCCAAAGTGAAATTTTAGGACAGTTCTGAGCAACTGAAAAATGGGGTTTTGCAACCCTCTGCTTATCAAGTGACTAATATAATTGGCCAGAATCTCATCTGGTGTAAATTGGCATAACTCCCTGGACTATAATGGAAATGTGTTGATTTACACTAGTAGAGAATCTGGCCCAACACGTATAATGAAAATAGGTTTCCAGCACTGCCAAGCTGGAAATTTGGCTCCCTCAGGGGCAAATACTTCACTTCAAAGGCCGGGAGCCCCAAGTACTAGCAATCTACTGCAGTTCTATCCCTGGCAAGGGAGTGAGGAAAGAGTGGTGGAGAAGAGGGAGGACTGCAGATGTATGGAATACAGAATTCCTTGGGGCTAATTGGGACACATTTACTGTCAGGCCTGGTGAATGGCTAGTGGATCCATCCCTATACAATTAATTTTGTGACCATTCCCCTTCTAGAAGGGGTATGATTCTTCCCTGGGAGTTGCTACAGCCCTAGAACTACAGTAGATTATTAGAGTTTAAAGCTAGAAGGGGGTATTAGATCATCTAGTCTCAACTCAATATCACAGGGGCTGTCCACAATTTATTTAACACTGTTTTTTCAAGAGTATGCCCTTGTTAACTGAAAAAACACATAGAATTAAGGAGTCACCCTGTAATATGTCACATAATTCATGGACAGCCCCACAGACCATTACATTTCACCTAGTTATCCTTACATTGCGCTCAGTAATCTGTGTTTAATTAACACATGACTTCCAGAAAAGCAGCCAGTCTTGATACGAAGACATCAAGAGATGGAGAATCCATCACTTCCTTTGGTAGTTTGTTCCAGTAGTTAATCACCCTCATTGTTAAAATTTTGTATCTAACTTAAATTTGTCTAGCTTCAGAGTCTCCAGGCATTGGATCTTGTTAGGCCTTTTTCCACTAGATTAAAGAGCCCTTTAGGACCAGTATTTTCTCCTCATGAAGGTACTTATACACTGCGATCAAGTCACCTCTCAAACTTTTTTTGATAAACTAAACAGACTGAGATCTTTGTCTCTCACTGGAAGACATTTTCTGCAGACCTTGAATCATTTTTGCGTCTCTTTTCTGGGCCCTCTCCAATTTTTCAACATTCTTTTTAAAATGTGGACACCAGTATTCTTGGATTGGTCTCACCAATGCGAAATACACAGGTAAAATTACTTCCTTATTCATACTCACTACTTCCCAGTCTACACATTCAAGAATCACATTAGTTCTTCTTGCCACAGCATTAAGGACACATGTTTAATTGCCTGTCCACTGTGACCCTTAAATCCTTTTCACAGACACTGCTTTTCACAATACAGCTCGCTCATCCTGTAGGCATGGCCTGCATTCATTGTTCCTAGATGTATAACTGCATTGGGCTGCACGTTTTACATTTTGTTTGAATAAGACTACAATACCAAGCAGGACCAGTGCAAGGATGTTTCGCGCCCTAGGCGAAACTTCCACCTTGCGCCCTCCCCCATCCCTGAGCCCCCGCCCTGAGGCGCCCCTCCCCCCCCACAGCAGCTCCTCCTCTCTGCCCTGAGGTGCTCCCCCTGCAGCAGCTCCCCACCCCCCATCCTGAGGCACCGCCCTGCCCCAGCTCACCCCTGCTCCTCCTCCACCCCGAGCACACCATCGCTGCTTCACTTCTCCCGCCTCCCAGGCTTGCGGCGCCTAAGCTGATTGGCGCCGCAAGCCTGGGAGGCGGAAGAAGTGAAGCAGCTCACCCCTGCTCCACCCCCTCCCCAAGCACGCCATCGCTGCTTCACTTCTTCCACCTCCCAGGCTTGCGGCGCCAATCAGCTTAGGTGCCGCAAGCCTGGAAGGCAGGAGAAGTGAAGCAGCCACGGTGTGCTCGGGGAGGAGGCGGGGCAGGGGTAGGGGTGAGCTGGGGCAGGGAGTTCCCCTGTGTGCTGCCTCCCCTTCCCCTTACTTGCTGAAGGCGGCCCTCCCCGCACTCCTCTGCCCCAGATCCCTCTGCCTAAATGCCGGTGGCTGCCGAAGAAAATGCCGCCTCCCAAATCCTAGCGACCTAGGCAACCGCCTAGGTCACCTAAATGGTTCTACCGGCCCTGATACCAAGTGATCCAGACCACACTATGACTGCACTGTCCTCATCATTATTTACCATTCTGCCAATCTTTGTGTCATCTGCAAATTTAATTAGCAGTGATTTTACATTTATTTCCAGACCATTGATAAAAATGTTGAATGGAGTCGGGACTAGTACTGATTTCTTCAGAACCCCACTAGAGACACCCCATTCAATGATGATTCCCCTAGTTTTTGAGATCTGTCCACTAGCCAATGCATTCTCAATGCGTTCATCATGTGCTCTATAGATATTGCATAGTGTATTGTATTTTTAAATCAGAATGTTGTGCAGTACTAAGCCAAACACCTTACAAAAGACTAAGTACATTACATTTACACAGTTGCCTTCATCAACCAAAACTGTAATCTCGTAGAAGAATAAAATCAGGTTTGTTTGACAAGACCTGTTTGCCATAAAACCATATTGACTGGCATTAATTATATTCCTACTATTTTTTAATTCTTTATCAGATGAATACTATATCCGCTTTTCCTTTCTTTTGACTGGCACTATCAGACTGACCAGAATGGACATTCTGCTTGCACTTTTTAATATTGGCACAATACTGGCACCCTTCTGTCTTCTGGAATTCCCCCACTATTCCACATTTAGTAAAAATTAACATCAGCAGGCCAGAGAGCTCCTCAGCCAACTCTCTGTTAGTTGCAAGTTATCAGGGCAATATTTGCCACAGCATAGCCTGAGGGGAAGAAGTCTATCTTTCCCTAGCACCCTAAAAATTTCCCCAGCACAACACTCATCTACATATTCCAAAACATTGAATGCACTTTACAAACTACAGCTATCCCTGCATCCACCACTAAAATGCATCCATCTCTGAGGTGGAACACAGTGGTGCTTAGCTGTCGTACAGTAGTGTTGCTGTTCTCAGTTTTAGGAGAGGAAATGAAGACTTCTATGCCATATATAATTGAAACTACAGGGGAATTTGGATAGGGGAAATGTAATTACTCAAGTTGAAATCTAACCAGCACATCAAGGATAATATCTCTAAAATGTTACACGTTTTTGAGGAAGAATTGCGTCTGAAAGATGTAGTTATTATTCATTAGCATTATATATTTTACCAGGGCTGGATTAATCTTTTCGGCTCCAATACCTGAACCGTGACCCTCTCCCCTGCTCCACCGATGTTCTACCTCAAGGCCACATCTCCGCTCAGACTCTTCCTTTTGAGGCCCCACCTGTGCTCTGCCCTGATGCCCCACTCCCACTTGGCCTCTTCCCCTGAGCCCCTGCCCATTGCTCACATGGTGGGGAAAGGGTAGAGAGGAATGAGCAGGGGCAGGCCAGGATCAGAGACGAGCAAGCTCTGGGTGGGGCTTTGGGGGGAAGAGGCTGAGTGAGGCAGAGCCTCCGGACAGAGTGTGGGCGGAAAAAGGGGCAGGTCCGCAATCTGGATGCCAAGGCCCCTTCTGAGTGTGGGCCTGGCACCGTGGCACCATTGACACCATTGTAAACCCAGTACTGTATTTTATTAACAGATTGAACCTGATTCTTATGTACACTAAGAACCCTTCACGCTGCTCTGGCAGTGTAAAAGGGAGTAAAGTATATTGTCATGGGGGTAAGAGGGAAGGTTCTCTCATAGATAGGAAACAAAAGGTAGGTATAAATGGTCAATTTTCACAACAGAGAGAGGTAAATAGTGGTGTCCCCCACTTGTCTGTACTGGACCAGTCCTATTCAACATATTCATAAATGATCTGGAAAAAGGAGTAAACAGTGAGGTGGCAAAATTTGCAGATATTACAAAACTACTTAAGATAGTTAAGTCCAAAGTGAAGAGCTACAAAAGGATCTCACAAAACTAGGTGACTGGGCAACAAAATGGAAAATGAAATTCAGTGTTGATAAATGCAAAGTAATTGGGAAAAAATAATCTAGACAACTAGACATATAAAATGATGGGGTCTAAATTAGCTGTTACGACTCAAGAAAGAGATCTTCGAGTCACTGTGGATAGTTCTCTGAAAACAGCCACACTGTGCAGCAGCAGTCAAAAAAGCAAACAGAATGTTGGGAATCATTAAGAAATGGATATTAAATAATACAGAAAATATCATATTGCTTCTACATAAATCCATGGTCATCCCACAGCTTGCATACTGCATGCAGATGTGTTGCCCCATCTCAAAAAAGATCTATTGGAATTGGAAAAGGTTCAGAAAAAGGTAACAAAAATTATTAGGGGTATGGAAAGGCTGATATCTGAGGAGCGATTAATAAGACTGGGACTTTTCAGCATGGCAAAGAGATGCCTAAGGGGGGTTATGATAGAGGTCTATAAAATCATGACTGGTATGGAGAAAGTAAGTAAGGAAGTGTTATTTATTCCTTCTCACAGAAAAACTAGAGGTCACCAAATTAAATTAATAGGCAGTGGGTTTAAAACAAACAAAGGAAATCTTTTTTCAAACAATGCACAGTCAACCTATGGAACTCCTTGCTAGAGCATGTTGTGAAGGCCAAGACTATAACAGGGTTCAAAAAAGAACTAGATAAGTTCATGGAAGATAGGTCCATCAATGCCTATTAGCCAGGATGAGCAGAGATGATGTCCCTAGCCTCTGTTTGCCAGAAGCTGGGAATGGGTGACGAGATGGATCACTTGATGATTACCTGTTCTGTTCATTTCCTCTGGGGCACCTGGCATTGGCCACTGTCAGAAGACAGGATACTGGGCTAGATAGACCTTTGGTCTGAACCAGTATGGCCACTCTTATGTTCTTATACCCAATTTAAGGCCCCTTTACACACCTAGAGCAGTGAAAATGAGAATCAGGACCACTATGTTTTACTTACCTGGCCACCCTTCCACGCAAGTCCCCAAATCCATGTAGGTATTTATGGTCCAAACTTTGAACAGCAAAAGTTGTTCCTGTTGTAACATTATCTCTTGTTCTTATTTGTTTCTCCAAAACCTATAAATTCATAGTCACATCCTCTTAGCTTGTTTAGTTTACCACTTCATTATTCATTTATTAGTATTTCAGAGCTTAGCAAAAACATCCTTTAAAGAAGGAGTTGTCAAGGTTTTCATTTCAATTTCTACAGCACAGCTGTACTCCTTTATAGTATCTATCTAAATTACATGAATAAAAACTACATTGCAAGAACATTAAGGTTGCGAAGTCAAGCAATCAAAAGTCAGGAAATCCCAAATGAAGGTTGCCTATGAAAACTTAATTTGCCCCCTTTGTGCATATGCATTATGATTCAGTCTATAATTATATGATCACATGCTATTTTTTTCCACAGGATCCAGGCTGCATTCAAGTGTACAGCATGACCTGTTTTATCCTCATTGTTCAATGTGTGAGCACATACCGGAATTGCTATATTGTATTCAAACCCTACTCTGAAGACAGTTATTAATTTTCTCATGTGCTTTTCAAAGGTGTTCCTCATTATAACATCCGAGTGCTTCTCAAATATTAATTTATTTTAAAAACATCCTGTGAGGTAAGGGTGTGGTATCGCTCCCATTTTACAGATGGATAACTAAGGCACAGAAAGTTTAAGGTTAAAAAAATCTACTTATTTTGGGTGCTCAAAATTTTGGAATCTAAGATATGGGATAGGAGGCTGAAGAGGATCCTAATGGGAGCAGGAAGAGATCTACTGATTGTCCTTCATGTGGCAACAAATTAAATTGCTAGATTTTTGCTGGGCCGCATCAAGGAAGACTACACCAGACCAAGAAAGACACTTAAGGAAATGGGAGCTCAGGTGATCTTCAGTGGAATCCTACCTGTCCCTAGAAGAGGACAATGAAGATGAGACAATATTACAATGGCTCAGGCAGTGGTGCTATAAGGAGGGTTTGGGGATGTTCGACCACTGGGAAGCATTCACGGACAGAGAACTGTTCTCATGAGATAGACTCCACCTGAGCAGGGAGGAAAATAGACTTCTGGGATAGAGGTTGGCACAACTGATTGAATGAGCTTTAAACTAGGAATCTGGGAGATGCTTATGTAATCTCCATGCCTGATTCCAATGCTCACTTTTATAGTCAAGTCAACCTTTCCAGTGGACTCTTCTGAGGATTACCCCTCAAAGCAAAGTTTATTCAAACCATAAAGAAGGCGACATGGAGTCTGGTGGTGAAGTTGGCTCCATGCTCTTTCTTCATGTGTATGCTGAAATGCAGATTTGTCTTGTCTCCTGTCATTTCCCCCTCCTGCTGCCTCAAGGACCCTGTATACTAGTTATATGTAAACTGAAGTAAACACACATTCCTTTGTTTAGGACAGAACTGTTTAACAACTTTTGACTAGTCAAGACTGTGTGGGTTTGAACATGTGCTAGCAATTTTATATGTGGGTATTAATAACTTTACATATAATTTTGCTACACACATTTCACCATGATATTATTGACCAGCAAGTTATCAGTTTTCAGTTGATAGCTCCCAAAGCATATTTTGTATTAAGACTATTACAATGGTGTGTACAGTGTGAATACAGGGATGCTTTCGGTCACAGAAGTTACCAGTGGAGTTCCTCAGACCCTGGTGCTGGGACCAATCTTACTTAACATTTTCACTAATACCTAGGCACAAGAAGTGGGAGTGTGCTAATAAAATTTTCAGGTGACACAAAGTTGGGATATATTACCAATATGGAGAATCACAGAATATCAGGGCTGGAAGGGACCTCAGGAGGTCATCTAGTCTAACCCCCTGCTTAAAGCAGGACCAATCCTCAGACAGATTTTTACCCAGTTCCCTAAATGGCCCCCTCAAGGATTGAACTCACAACCCTGGGTTTAGTAGGTCAATCCTCAAACCCAGAATATCATGCAAGAAGATCTGATTGACTTTGAAAATTGGAGTAATAGAAATGGGGTGAAATTTAACAACGCACTTAGGGACTAACAACAAGAATTTTTGCTATAAGATGGAGATGTATCAGTGGAAGCAACAGAGAAGGAAAAAGACCTGGGTGTTTTGGTGAATCACAGGATGATTAAGAGCTGCCAGTATAATGCGGCCACAAAAAAGACTAATGCAATCCTTGGATGCATCAGACGAGGTATTTCCAGTAAAGATAGGGAACTGTTGTTATCATTATACAAGGCATTGGTGAGACCTCATTTGGAATACTGTGTGCAATTCTGGTCTCCCTTGTTAAAGAAAGATTAATTCAAACTGGAACAGGTACAGAGAAAGGCTACTTGGATGATCAGAGGAATGGGGAACCTCCTGTATGAAAGAAGACTTAAGGAGCTTGGCTTGATAAGCCTAACAAAATGAAGTCTGAGAGGAGTTATAATTGCTTGCTATGAATACATGAGAGGGATAAACACCATGGGAGGGAGAGGAATTATTTAAGTTAAGGGCATATGTTGGCACAAGAAAAAAATGTATATCAAATGGCCATCAAGAAGTTTAGGCATGAAATTAGACAAAGGTTTCTAACCATCAGAAGAGTGAAGTTCCAAGGGAAGTAGTGAGGGCAAAAAAAATCCTAACTTGTTTCAGTACTGAGCTTGATACGTTTTTGGAGGGGATGGCATGAAGAGATTGCCTGCAATGACATACATCCTATGTGCAACTGCTACTTGCAAATATCTCCAATTGCTACAAGATGGGACACTAGATGGGGAGGGCTCTGAGTTACTACCAAGAATTCTTTCCCAGGTGTGAGGCTGGTGGGTCTCACCCACGTGCTTATGGTCTAATCGATTGCCATATTTGAGGTTGAGAAGAAATTTTCCCTAGGTCAGATTGGCAGAGACCTTGGGTTTTTTTAGCCTTCTTCTGAAGGATGGGGCATGGGCTTCTTGCTGGTTTGACCTAGAGTGTATGGTGGCTTGTCTGTAACTTTAAGTCTTTAAATGAAGATTTGAGGACTTCAGGAACTCAGCCAGAAGTTATGGGCCTATTACAGGAATGGGTGGGTGAAGTTCTGTGGCCTGCCATATGCAGGAGGACAGACTAGATGATCATGATGGTCCCTTTGTGCCTTACAGTCTATGAGTCATCTAGGACCTGACTTTTTTTTCTGGAGACTTAGCATTATATAGCAGTTAATATGTCCAAAGCACAGCCCTGTGATTTTTTTTTTTAACATGGGCAAAACATTGTATTTTTCATTAGCCTTATTCTCAGAAGTGGCTATTCCATTTGGCTGAAGATTTGTGTGTGTGTATATATATATATATTATATATTATATATATATAATATAAAGCTGAGGCACATACCCAGCATGGGACATTTGAGCTTGAACAGATAAGGTTTGGCAAAGTTATAAGTAACTAAAAACAGGATCATATAATGAGAACTGGCAGGCAACCTTAACATGAAGCTGTGCTACCAGCCCCATCTCTGATGCTGTCTGTCTGATATAACTAATAAAGTTGAGTAAACATTTTAGGATGAGTTCCAAGTTGAGCAGGAGCTAGGACATATACATTAAAAACTTCCATACTGCACAAACATAGTAGCAGTTTTTTCAAGCTATCCGTTGATTAGAGCTGAGTAAAGCTTTCTATGTAAAATCAGAATAACTTGAGATTTGTCTGTTGTCAAGTTCCTGGAGCTTCTTCAAACATGCAGTGCTTAATGCAACATTTTTGAATCAGTAAAATTATCATTGAAGCTGGGTATAGTTTTATCTTTGTTACACAGAATTTAGCTAAATTTTTGAAGGCAGCTTTTGTGATGCATTGTAGATATTGAGCTGACTTTGGTTATATTGTGGAAGTGATGTTAACGAAAGTCACGTGGCCCTTACTCTGAATCCCCTGACTGTCTGAGCCCATCCCATGTATTTCTGAGAGTTAACAGAATTTTTTTTTAACTCACTGTCAGTGAGTCAGAAAAAATTATAGGGCCTGATTTATCTTTGCCCTCTGGCCCTTTTTAATACCACTTAGATTGGTGCAAAGCGATCATAGGGCAGGCATAAGGGCCCTACTGCCACCAGGGAATGCCTCTAATATAAATGGCCCCTACATCAGCTCTGTAACATCTCTGCAGCAGAAAGAGGCATTCTAGCACTGGCTCGAGAGAGATGGCACATGGGAGAACTGAGGGGGCTGGGAAACGCGGAGAGCAAAATGTAATGACAATCTTTTCATTCTGTCTGCGCAGCTCTAGTGACAACGCGCATGGCATGCACGCGAAATAGTGAGCCCTGACTAGACATTTATTTTTGTTCTTTGGTAGAAAAATGTTATTCTCAAAAGGTCAAGTGTATTAGCACAGCTCAAATGATTCATTTGTAGTATGCCTAACAAGGCACATGTGGTGTGATAAATCCACAAATGTGAAATGTTGAATGAAAGACACCTGCTCTTTGGTTGACAAAAGCAGTATCTGTCTTTCATTTATTAAGATGGAAAGCACCAATAGCCTATTTATTGAGAGAAATCACTACTCCAGTTCTTCATCTAATTCCCTGGAGAGTATTAAATTCCCACAACTTGCCAACCTTGGGGGAGTGAAATATATTCAAATAACTACACCTGTGAAAGATGTTCAATGCTGGTCAAAGTCAGCGTTCAATCACTTTTAAGTGTTTCTTTCACTAATGGTTTTGTTGTGTTCCATCTGACAAACACTGATTGCTTTTGTCCTGCTCTTTCTTATGCAACACCAGCCAGAACTGTTTGATGACTGTATTGTGGTTACCTCTTTTGCTGAGCATTGTTAATAATGTCATCAAAATGTCAGGATGGTTCTGGGAACACAGTTTGTTAACTTAAATTCTTCCTATCAGTTGCCTTTTCCAAGATCTGAATTATTAGTGACTATTACATTCTGTGATGGAGTTAAAAAAATGAATTCCCCAAGATTATAACAATTATAAAGTGCTCAGATTTGGGGGGTAGAGGGTAAATTACTTGATTTATATAACTTTAAAAAAAAGGCTATGATTTATGAAGATTTTTAGCATATATATGCTCACCCCGGCTCCATATTTATTATTATTAATAATAATTAATAATTATTATACTGTTTGTATTGTGGGAGCACCTAGTAGCCCCTATTATGGACCAGGTCCCCCTTTTCCTAGGCACTTTATAAACAGAACAAATAAATTGTAAGCTCTTTGGGGCAGGGATTGTCTCAGTACAATTTCTGTGGTGCACCAGGGGAAATGAAGGTGGGTCAGTGAGTATATAGGAGTTATGGGATGGAAGATGAGTTATTTGGTTGCAGATGCCTGCATGGGAGGGATGGGTGCTATCCAGGTGGCCTGGGTTGTGAGGGAGCTCTGAACCAAGGCTTGAAGGGCTCTATCGAAGGCCTCTGTTGCTTTATTGCCCCATGGAGCTGAGGCAGCAATGCCAGGGAACCCTTCAAATTCTAGTGCTCTGGTGCAGAGATACTGGCTTCCTCCAGCACAGCTGCATGGAGTGCAGGACTGCTGAGGCAGTGGCACTGAAGGAGCCAAGTGCCCTTGAATTAAGGCACCCGTGCTTCAAGGGCTCCCCGTGGCACTGTTGTCTTGGTGTGCTGGGAAGCTGGGCAGCTAAGGCTGCAACAAATCTGGGGACCAAATTCAAGCACTGAAGTGTGGAACAGAGGAGTTTTAAGTGACAATTTCAGTACAATTAATCTTGGAGTTGCTATCAATTGTCCATATTTCTGGTGAGTGCCACTGAGAACTTTATTGTCAGCATTTCTTGAGGGTTCAATAGTTTAAATTCTCAGTCTTCTAATTTAATTACTACAGTGTCAAGCTCTATTAACTGTTTTATTTTTACTTTCACAAGCTTTTGCATTTCCTGGTTTCACATGGAACTGCAAGCACCCCTATAGGGCGAGAGAGGGTGTTCTCTGGTCAGGGAGGCTCCAGGTCCCAGCACGCCAAGCGTGTGTTTGGGACGGCAAGCCGTGGGGGGTGCTCTGCCGGCGCCCCAGGGGCGGCAGGCAGGCTGCCTCCGGCGGTTTGCCTGTGGAGGGTCCGCTGGTCCCACGGCTTCAGCAGACCTCCCGCAGTTGTGCCTGCGGGACCAGCGGACCCTCTGCAGGCAAACCGCCAGAGGCAGCCTGCCTGCAGTGCTTGGGGCGGCAAAATCCCTAGAGCTGCCCCTGTCCCTGGTCCAGCTGAAATAATGACAGATTAGAAATCTGATGAAAAACTTGATCCTGGAAGATATTCAGCCCTAAAGAGTTTGGATACAAATCTTTAGAAATTCACCCCATGACAAAGCCCTAAACAACTATGGGTTTCTCTGTTCACCAGGCCAACCAATATTTTATGTCTCCATGTGTTTTTAACAAGTCCAAGCATGTTCCAGCTTCTAGTGAGCAGAATCTTTGAGCCAAATTCTCTCCCTTTCCCAGGCCGTTTGTGCCACTCTGGAAACAAAATGGGGCCTGAATCTGTCTGTATATGGCCAGTTGTAAATGCCCCTTGCATAAGGGAATCAGGGAACTGTAATTAGCTCCCTGATGTCCCTGCTGATGCAGATCTTAGCCACAGAAGAAAATCTAACCTTTTGAGAAGGCCAAGAAGCCTCTGAGAACTGCACCATGCTCAATAACTGGGGCAGAAGTGGGTAGCTGGCCTCCCAGAGAGAGCAAAGATATATTAGTATTAGCTGCTTATACAATATTAAGTATCTTTCTATAGTTGAAAAATATATTAGTCCTGCCTGAATCATAGGAAAGTAGAGATGCAACAAATACCACCAGCTCCAAGAACAAATGCAGACCTACCTCTATATCATGGCTGAGCTTCTTAACTATGCTTGTAATAGTCTGTATGTGGTTTTCCAGCAGTTGTCGTGCTGTTGTCTCCCCCTGTTGATGGCCCTTACTTCCTTGAAGATAAGAAACAATGTCATCTTTGATTCGAAATGCCTGATCTAGGAGAACAGCTGTGGTCCTCTCCTGACTGGACAACCGGTTTTCTAGAAGATTCACTCTGTTTCCAGGAATCATGGGAATTGCAGGAAGGAAAGCTTGTCCCCTGTGCAGAAAAACACATTACAGGGTAATGTCTGAATGAGGCTGAAGACTGGCCAGTGTACATTAGGTTTGAAATGTGCTGCATGTTACACTTTCATATTACAATATTTACAGTAAGGTCAAAATTTGACATCAAGAGTACTGGAATAATAATAGTTTCTCTTTTCCTTGCCCTGGTTCTGTATTATACAACTAGGGTGACCAGATGTCCCAATTTTATAGGTACAGTCCCAATATTCAGGGCTTTTTCTTATATAGGTGCCTATTACCTCCCACCCCCATCTCGATTTTTCACACCTGCAATCTGGTCACCCTATATACAGGCTCCATGATAATAATAATTCACGGAAATCTGCCTAGATGATGAAGTAATGTGACTAGCTGATAAACCTTTTAAACAAGCAGATTAATCTATTAGTGGGGCCCTACTAAATTCACGGCCACGAAAAACACATCATGGACTCTGAAATCTGGCCTCCCCCTATGAAATCTGGTCTTTTGTGTGTTTTTACCATATACTATACAGATTTCACAGGGGAGATCAGCGTTTCTCAAATTGGGGGTCCTGACCCAAAAGGGAGTTGCAGGGGGGTTGCAAGGTTATCTTAAGGGAGTCACAGTATTGCCACCCTTACTTCTGCGCTGCCTTCAGAGCTGGGCAGCCAGAGAGTGGCGGCTGTTGGCCAGGTGTCCAGCTCTGAAGGCAACGCTCCACCAGCAGCAGCACAGAAGTAAGGGTGGCAATACCATACCGTGCCACCCTTACTTCTGCGCTGCTGCCTTCAGTGTTGGGCAGCAGGAGAGTGGTGGCTGCTGACTGAGGGGCCAGCTGTGCAGGCAGCAGTGCAGAAGTAAAGGTGGCAATACCATAACTTGCCATCCTTACTTCGGCACCACTGCCAGCAGCAGCACAGAGGTAAGGGTAGCAATATTGCAACCATCACCCCCTCCACACACACACACTAACTTTGCGATCCCCCCACAACTCCTTTTTGGGTCAGGATCCCTACAATTACAACACAGTGAAAATTCAGATTTAAATAGCTGAAATCATTAAATTTACGATTGCTAAAATCCTATGACCATGAAATTGACCAAAATGGACCGTGAATTTGGTAGGGCCCTATCTATTAGCAGCACTCTATAGATTGACTGAACATAAATACCTACAGTCATAGAGCAACAAGAATGTAATGGGGGTGGGTCAATGCTAATTTTGACAGTCATTTATTTTTGGCCACTTAGCTGGCAGTGTTAATTTGTTAATTGTATGAGTTAAAAACAAATTCTGTCAGCCTGTAATGGAGTGTCCATCCCACACAAGCCCTGAGTGGGTAAATGTGGGCCAGAAAGGGCCAATTAACCTTAAACGTTGCACTTGGAGGCAGTGGCAGATTAACAAATTTGCCGCCCCTGGGACCTAAAAAAATTGCTGCCCCCCCATGCCAGCTCACCTGCGGCACGCCTGGGAGGGAGGGGGGAGTTGTGGCGTGCTCGGGGGATGGCGACGGTGGCGCGGAGGTGAGCTGGGGCAGGGAGTGGCTTCTGCCCCCCCGGGTTACTCCCCGCGCCCGGGGGTCCCAGCTCACCTCTGCTCCACCTCCTCTGAGCGTGCCACTACTCACTTCTCCCTCCCTCCCTCCCAGCACTTTCACACAGCAAGCCTGGGAGAGAGGAGGAAGGAGGGAAGCGCGGCACACCTGAGGGAGGAGGCAGGCTGGGGATTTGGGGAAGGGGTGGAGTTGGGGAGGGGGTGCGAGCAAATTTGCCTCCCCTGCAAATTTGTCACCCTAGATCTAGGCCTTGTTGGCCTAGGCAATAATACGCCGCTGCCTGGAGGGAAGCCAGGGACTGATAAAAACTAATGGAAGATGAAGCCCAGTAGGGGGAAGATTTGGGCTAGGATGATAAAGCCAGGAAGTGACAGCAGGAAGGAGGCTGCAGGGTGGAGGTCTACAACCGCTCCCTAGAGTGAAAGGGAGTTGGCTAGAGACAAGGAGGAGGTTAGGAGGAGAGTAAACCTGGTGGTTCTGTCATGGATTAGGGATTCTTCCAAGAGGCTTAAAAAGATGGAGTACCCACAAGGAGGTGCTCCTGCGGTGAGTGGACCCCTTTACACAGGTCTGCAAATGTACCTTGTAATTTCAGTCCAGCAATGTTCTTTCTCACTTATGCTTCTTCACCAGTATTATATTCTGCAACTGGAATTTAGGGCCCTGTCTAACTCCCATTGAAATCAATGGAAGGAATGGCATTGTCTTCAATGTGGGTTGGATTAGACTCATAGTCAAAAGTTCTGTTGATGATGCATAAATCAGAATAGCATATAGCTCATGCTCCCGCTCCCTGCCCCTATTCTAACCCCTTCCCCAAATCCCCGCCCTGGCCCCACATCTTATCTGCCTCCTCCCTTGAGCTTGCCACATCCCTGCTCCTCCCCACTCCCTCCTGGAAACTCCTAAGCACTGCCAAATAGCTGTTTGGTGGCGGGAAGTGCTGGTAGGTAGGCAGAGGAGTGGGGACACATCACACTGGGAAGGGGAGCGGGGGAAGGAGTCGGCGACTATGGCGGGCTGCAGGAAATAGCTTTGCGGGCTGCTTGCGGCCCATGGGCTGTGTGTACAGAATTGTGATGCTTTGGGGATCACCTAGAACAATAAGAGGTTCTGTCACTCCCAGTCCAGAATCTTAGGGCCCTTTGTGTTGGGTAGCTCTGGTTTCATTCCTTGACACCAGGAGAGACCCAACAAGCACAAGGTCTCACCCATGCTCTTACCAGCTTAGTTACTCTTTGCAGGGTGACACCAACAAGTCCTGAGTCTCCCTAAATCTGTCCTCCTTAAGTTCTTAATTTCCCACACCCTGACTGTTCCCCCTCTGGTTCATCACCCCCAGTGTGTGAAACCAGCCCCCCCATCACCACTTCAGTTTTGGGGGGACACTCCACACAGTTTTCACAACAGAGAGGGGGGCTGGTTTTCACACACTGGGGGTAAAAACAAACAAAAATTTATTTAATAGAAAAGCCAGAGGTTCAGAGATTATAGACATAACCTCAGACTTTACACTTCCACATGAGATAAAATCTTTTTTCTAATACAAGTTACCCATTGCTTTTGAACAGTTTCCCAGCATACCCTTTAACCTTAGGGAGGCTCAGCATTTCATGTACAGCATCTGCCAAGTAACTGTCCCTCAGTTTCTGGATGTCAAACCACAGACACAAGTCTGTTTTTTAAAGGCTTTTGTCCCTTTTGTTTTTTCCCCTCTTGGAAATGGGATGTCTGTGTCTTTTCATAACTTTAGAGGGTCATGGATGTCCTTTCTTGGGCTGGACAATGGATGGGTACTTGAAGTGGTTTCATGTAAACAACTGGCCTGGGAGGTGTCTCTACTTGTCTGATCGCTCACTGTCCTGTTGTAAGGTGCAGTCAAAGCTTTATGAGCTGTGACAGACCCAGACCAGTGGGGTACAGGAGTCTGGTAGAGGACAAATATACTGGTCACTGGATGAGTAGTTTTCTGTTCCCTGAGTGACCAGAGCAGGGGCTGCACTAGAGTAATCAGGAACTTGCTAGAACCAATTAAGGCAGACAGGCTAATTAGAACACCTACAGCCAATCAAGGCAGGCTAATCAGGGCACCTAGGTTTAAAAAGGAGCTCACCCCAGTCAGGCAAGAAGGAGCCAGAGGAGAGGAAGTGCCTGTGAGGAGCTGGGAGCAAGGGGCACAAAGAACTGAGAGTGAGAGGCTGTGCTGCTGGAGGACTAAGGTGTACAAGTGTTATCAGACACCAGGAGGAAGATCCTGCGGTGAGGATAAAGAAGGTGTTTGGAGGAGGCCATGGGGAAGTAGCCCAGGGAGTTGTAGCTGTTATGCAGCTGTTACAGAGGTACTATAGACAGCTGCAATCCACAGGGCCCTGACTGGAACCTGGAGTAGTGGGCAGGCCTGAGTTCCCCCCAAACCTCCCAACTTCTGATCAGACACAGGAGGAGTTGATCAGACTGTGGGGAAGATCACTGAGGTGAGCAAATCTGCCAATAAGCGCAGGACCCACTAAGGTAGAGGAGGAACTTTGTCACAGAGCACAGTTCTCTATATACACAAATACATCAAATCCTCTGATTATTAGAGTTTAGAACATTACAAGCTTTCATAAAAGACCTAACTCAACATGTTTTTATAGCACAATAACATTGAAAACAATCAGTCAATTCAACTGCTTATTTTTTGGGGTTCAAATCCCTTGTTCTACTTCAAGATGTCTGGACCCTGATTGTCACAAGCTTGTAGCACAGCAGGCTCAGATTAACTGAGGCCTCTAAGATGCTACTGTAATACAAATAATGAATAACAGTAATAATTTGTATATCCCAACCAGCCATTCAATGCAAACAATCAGAATGCCCTCACATGACAAAGCCTTGTGCAGCTGTGTGAAAATGGAGGAGTTAGTCCCATGAATGCCCATGGACACACAAATCACAGTCTAGCAAAATAACACATATGTGGACCTTTGACAAAATAGTACATCTTCTCTGGGTGCCCAGTCCAACTTCCACTGAAGGCAATGGCAAAACTTCTATTTGGTTAGAAGATAAGGCTTTTCATGAAAAGTGAGAAGACTGTGATAGAGAGGATGGTATGGACTGCATATGGGGCTCAAAGGATGTATAATGCCTGGTACAATGGGGTCATGATCCATCACTTGGGCTCCTAGGTGCTACCACAATACAAATAATAGTAATATTTAATAAAGTTTTATAATAATACCTTTATTCAATGTCAAATGAAGACCAGAAGGAACATCTCTACTGAACAGGTTACAGAAACACAAGGCATGGCATAATTTCATATTTTTCTTGTAAATGTGTGTGATGGATCAGAGAAACCTCACACCAGCAGAAAAGGGGTTAAAGAGAGCCTATGGGCCCAGATAGCCCCATCTTGCTACACCTGCAGCCAGTGCCAGGCCTGGAGGGGGAAGAAAAGGAGAGAAGCTGGCTCAGTTCAGGGCTGACTGGTGAAGAGGCAGGAGATATTCCTGCCTCTCTACTGGAGGAGCATCATCACTACAAACCTGACAGACAGGACAGCTGCTGGGGGAGAAGCATTCCTGACTGGGAGAGACTGCTGAAACTGGGGAACACCCAGCAGTGAGTGAACTTTACTATTTTGACTTTGAGGACATTGTGGGGCCTACATCCACCCTACCCAGAGGACCTGAGGCTGTGGCAGGATGCAGCAAAAGCTCCATGAGGGGGCACTACTCAAGTTGAGCCTCTACAGACAGGATGATAGGGGCTATGCCCCAAGGTGTAGGGACATAGGTAGGATCTTCCCAAATCTGGACCTTAGCGTCCAAAAATCTCGGTGCCTAGCATGAACCTCCAAGCTTAATTACCAGCTTGGATCTTATCTCGCTGCCACCATCCAAAATTTCCAGGGTTTTGGCCCCCTCTGGTCTTCCCAAAACCTTCCCTGGAGGGACCCCAAGACTCAGAAACCCTGAGCCTACAACAAAGGGAAATAACCCCACTTCCCTTCCCTCTCTCTCTCCCACCCAGACTTTTCCTCTCTGGGCTAACCTGGGGTATTGATGCAATCTCTTTACATCACAATACCAAGAAGCAATCTCCTCTATTCCACAAAGAGACAAACCCCAATACAGGAAACAGAAGAGATTCTATCTCTCCTCCCATTAGCTCCTTCCCGCGACTGGGACACTAGGAGAGTTAAACACAGACCATAGTGTTGTCCCCTCCCCCCTGTCTTTCCTTTCTCCTTAACCAGAGCAAAAACTCAAACAGGTTTTAAAAAGAAAGCTTATATAAAAAAGAAAGAAAAAGACATAACATATTCTCTGTAACAAGATGACAATACAGGCTATTGCTTATAAGAAAAATATGAATAAACAGTCTGAGTCAAAAAGATATCCAATTTGAACATATCCAGGAAGTTACACACATGTAAATACACTCAAAACAACATAAAAGCCTATATTGTTTTTCTACTTGTACTTACAAGTTGGACACAGAAGATTAGAAAGAAGAAAGAAGCTCTCATAGCTGAGAGAACAGACAAAAGACCAGAGTCCAAAAATTCCCTCCCTGACTTTTGAAAAATCCAGTTTCCTGATTTGTTCTCTGGTCAGGTGTTTGGTTCCCTTTGTTAACCCTTTACAGGTAAAAGAAACATTAACCCTTAGCTATCTATTTATGACAGGGGGCACTACTCAAGTTGAAACTCTACAGACAGGATGATAGGGGCTATGTCCCAAAGTGTAGGGACATAGGTAGGAAGTAGCCCAGGGCAGTGGACTTGAATTCTCTATTCAGAGGATCCTCCTGGCATTGCTTCCCATGGGGTCCTGGGCTAGGACAAGGTTGAGAGTGAAGGCTGGGGTCTCCCCACTGTACACCCTTAAGGGCTGAGGCTCAGATTCAAGTGGAGGCCAGAAGATTCCCAGCCTAAGGTCAGGAATTAGGCACCCCTGCTGCCTGGTCAGAGAAACCAGGGGCCAGAAGTCAAGTATGCAAACTGCTGGGCAGACAGCCCTTCAAACACTGTATCATAATGTTCTTATTTTTAAAAAATGCCAGTCTGACAGTCCTGAAGACTGGAGTCTGCTGTTTATCTGCAGAACAAGTACAGCCTGGGCAGTAGCTGTGCAAGCTGTCTCTCTCTGTCCTGTCGTTATGCCTCATCCCTCACCTGGAGTGACCATCTCTTCCTTTGAGAAGGTAGTTCAGCCTTTGCACCCTCTGTAGGGTGATAATTGATGTCAATTGTGATGGTGAGTGTTTGGTTAATGCTGACACTTCTCCATTGGAAACTGGACTGAAATCCCAAAACTCTTTTCACATAAGACTCCCTAACAGCCTTCAAATGGAAAACATTTCTTGTAATTACTGATGTTGACTGGGTTTGAACTGGGAACCTGGACACAAAACCCCTTATGTTCGATTACCAATCCCTTGAGTAATTTAATATCTCATCTTAACTTTACTCACACAGTTGCATAAAGCCAAACAGAACATCAATGAAACAATGTAGTTTTAATGCAGAACTGTTCTATAATGCATAGTGTGGTCAGAAATGGTAGGTCTTCTGGACTTGCACAATTTGTACTTGTTCTAGTTAATGTCTCTTTTGTTAGCTAAAGAAAATCAATCCAAATAAAACTTGGCCTCGGATCAAGGCTTCATTTACCTTTCTATGGGCAGATTCTGATATCAGGTCTGCTTCTCTAAAGACCTCTACATGTACGAGAAGTTTATTCATTTTAGAGGCCTGGCTTGTTTACAATTCTCATTTACTGTCATAGTGAAAAATGGGGACCATATTGCATAATGGTCTTGATGTCATTGTTACCTCAAGGTTTTTATACTGGGTCCATCACCATGGTATCTGAGCACCTGTGTGGGTACACTACTAATCTCCACACATGCAACTGCTTTAGAGTCACCTGTGAGGAAGATTCCATTCCCTGTCCTGTGAAGAGCTCCCACACAAAGAATTAGTACTTGGGCTTTGCACAGGGATGGAAGATTTTTGTGTGTGTATAAGCTATACCTCTCTCTATTCACACACACACACACACAAAACTATTTTCATGCTACTGCAGATGGTGTCCTGATCCCCACAGAACACAGCTCTATGGGGTACAATGATTGGAGTCTGACCACCTTTCTCAGGCTTGCCGCCTACCTACCTTAGATTACTCTGCACAGAAGAACTGTGCTAAGTCTGCTGCCACTCAGGGCTCATCTGCTTGAGGATATGGGAACACAAGACTATGGCCAGAATAATAATTTCATACACACACTGAAATGCAACCATCTGTGGGGTGGAATGAACCAGATATTTAGGAGCATGCAGCAAAACTATTCAGCTGTCTAGAGGTGGAAGGGAGGAAGAATATCATATCCATTTGAAATGGACTTATAGATAAGCCCAATCTAGAATTTTTCCAGACACTCTTATTCTTGTAAAAGGTCCAACGGGATCTTTAATTACTGCAAGTGAGTCAGAACCTTGGATTTACATCTCATCGAAAAGACTACTTGTATCATGTACCTCTTAATTTACCCACAATGGCATAGGTACAGTATGTACCCTAGAACATGGTTTAAGATGAAAACTGTAATTTAATAATAAATAAAAATACCCAGATAGTAATCTGGAAAGAAATCAGATTCATTTTCCCTTATTGTGATCTTCGCTTTTAGATTGCTATAAATAAATGTCCTGCTATAAAAATAACTTAAAGAAAGAAGAGGAGAAGAAAGTTCAACTGTCCTGCTCAATCAATATAGAAAATGCAAAGATGACAGTTTACTGATTGATGTGTGCCTAAGGATAATCCACAACAAATTTTATAACCATATGGACTATAAAGATAGTCTGCAACTGGCTCCTGGGCTGTGTGTACCAAAAGCTATTTTACATTTAGCTGCGCAATTATGATTTAAAAATAAACACAACCATTGCCAGCCATGAAACAGCACTGGAAGTAAACACTTATTGTCAGTCACTGCTCTATAACTTTAAATATCAAACTGACCTCTTGAGGTTGTGTATGCTGTGCTTTATCAGTGACTGCTGAACCTAAGTCACAGAAGACTGACTGAGAATCGTTCAGTGTAGGTCAGACTTATTGAAAATCTTATTTAGTTTTATAAATACATTGCTCTTTCCCACATACCATCTTGTTTAACAAAGAAAATGGCTCCTATTAATTTATGAAAATGAAACTCTAATAAAGCCTGTTGACATATTAGCTGTTTGACTAGAGAAGATTTAGGGTTCCACTTACTAAATCTCAAAGAGTTTGCTAGTTAGACGTTAATTATTTGATATTTGGAGCTTTATTATTTCATTTACCTACCTACCTTTCTGATGACTTATCTAGTCATTTGCCAAGAGTCTGATGGGAATTCCTCAATATGACAAACTGAAAACCCAAGGCTCTTTTTCCATTTCATATTTTTTTACACAGAGATTTCCATTTTGTCCCCACCCCAGTAGGAGTCAGATGATGGATTGGAAGCAATACAAGTTACAGATATCTTTTAACTAAGATTTGAACTATATGGGAAAATGTTTATTCTATTCTCTGTTCTGCTGCTGGGTAGCCTAGGACAAGTCACTTCCCTACTCTCTGACTCAGTTTTTCTAGTTGTAAAGTGGGGGATAATGTTCCTAACTTCCTTTGTAAAGCACTTTGGATGGAATGCATGATGTAAGAGCTAGTTTTATTATTTATTTATTTTATAATGGGTAGCTGTTGCACTATGGTATCTGAGGAATGTGAAAGAGCTGTACTAATTTTATGAATGCTATGTATATATCTCTGGACTTCGTGGTTGAGTTCCTGGCTAACAGGTAATGAAAAGTTAAATTAGTCTTGGTTAACTTGGGATTACTGGAACCAAAAGCTAATGACTAGAGACAGCCCTGACTACCAATAGTCAAACATACAACTGAGGAGATAATTTGACATTTATCTCCCCTAATATAGAACTGGGACCTAACAGGTTCTGTAGGGGAAGGGAGGGTGGTAAGAAGGACCCAGCTTGAATCCCAAGAGATTTTTGTGTGGGAACTGTAAAACAGAGTCTGGAAGCAGTTTAAAATGAGCCTCTGATGAGCCAGGGGAGACAGCCTGCAGAAAAGCAGGCTGGAACTTGATCCCCAGAAAATGAAGGGAGGAACAAATGCTAAGTTTAGATAAGACAATGTGTGTTTATGCTTTTGCTGTGATAGCCCTCTTTTCTCTGCTTGTTATGTCCTGTGGATAAATAACACTTTGTTTCGAACAAGCTGCATTCTCAAACTGTTCACAGCTCCTGGAGAAAAGTAAATGGATCAAAGCCAGCTGGTATTGTCCAAGTACTAAGGGTTGGTAAACTGGGGTGCTGATGCGTAAAAGTGGGGTGAAATGTGGGATTCCAAGCTGGGTGAAGTGCAAATGTAGGTCTGTCACTTGAAAGAGGTGACCACTGGGAGCCAGAGAAAGGTGAAATGTAGAGCTCACTCCTGAACCATATCAGTATTATTCTGCTGTTAGTAATTATGTAGTATTGCACACTAGAACCATGCTGGGTAGATGGCTGAAAGGCTGCAAAAGAACAAGCCATGACCCAGCATTATAACACACAAAGAAAATCTACTTCCCTCTTCTATCAAGATTGCTGTTTTACATCCTTCATTAAGGGCCTGATACTGCAAGAAGCTTGAGGCCTTCAGAAAACATTAGACTCTTTCACTTTGCCCTCCTCAGGCAGTGCCATATTCCACTGACTGGTTCTGTTTGAGCAGGGAATGGAATTGTCAACCATAGCCTCCAATCACAGAGCTTTTGGCATCTTTTAAGTATCTTGGGCCCAAGTCATGGAGCACTTTGAAGATATGCTGTGAAACTTTGAACTAGGTTTGAAATTCTGTGGGAAAGCTCTGAGGTGCTTGTGGCAGCCTGTTTTGCTGAGGAGATGCACTGCAGCATTCTGTATTAGTATGAGTTTCCTAAATCCTGCAGGCTTCATGCCCACTACACTGCATTGCTGTAATCCAGCCACAAGGTGACAAAGGCAGGTCTTCACCTGCCAGGATGGGAGAGAGTCTCCTAATCAAGCAGAGATGGCAATAGCATCTATGCATAATGCTTTCTGTGTGAGAGCTCAGCATAGGTGAGGAATCCATGAGTACTCCTAGACCATGGAGTGAATTGATCAAACAGACTGTACTGTAGCTGCAAGCTCTTCAAAATACTTTCCTCTACCTACCAGCATCACCTTGTTTAACTGGTTCAAGAGCAAGAAACAGCAAATTGCATGATCAACTTGGATGTACGAATTCAGGAATGCAGTCTAGGTACAAAGGCATAGGCTAGTGAAAAATTATGTTTATTATAAAAGAAATATACTCCTCCCTGAGGCATCAGGAGGAGACTGGGACAGTAAAATTAGGTGGTAGAGGAAAGATGTCAGAGGATCAGCTATACTGCTCTCCCTACATTAATTAGGAATCTGAGAGATCTCTAGAAAGCACTAGATCTCCCAGTGTTGCCCCTCCCTCTCTGGCATCATAGTCATGATGTCATTGAAGGGGTACAGATGCCAAAATGTACATGTCTGTGATCCCAAACAAAGCTGATCATTTAAGATCACATAGCTTCTTTGGAAGATGGGGGTGTGGGAGAGCAGAACCTCAGGGTTCCCCTGGGTCATTAGTGACCATTGCCCTAACCTGTCAAACAGAATACCTTTAAGAAAAACAATGGGAAAACCGAGACATTTTCTGTTGGGAACAATTCTGCTAATATGTTATATTCTGAATTTCTTCCTTTATTAGCATGAAAACAAGATTTTTGTTTCATTAGAATTCATCTGCTCCTGCTACTTATTTTCTATCTGAACTAAAAATTATTCTTCAGTGACATCGTAATCATTTCCACAACCGTCAATTATGATACAATTGTAGAATTCTGACAATTCTAACTTCAAGCAACCAAGTTTGAATAAAAAATTAACAAAAGAACACATCAAGTAATTCCACATGAGAGGAATATTTATGGATGTAATACTAGGGGTAGTTAATCAATTTTCCATTACTTCAAGACCTTCTCTCACTTCTGCAAAAAAGAATAATTTAGCATGATGGTACTTCACGGTCATGAGCAATAAACATGTTCCTTATATTCAACTCCTATGAACCTTGAATGTTCAGTCTAGAAGCAAATACTTCCTCATTTTGCTGTATATTAAACAGAAAGCAATGAAGGATATGGTTTGAAAGGAACCTCTTAACATTTACTGGCTAAACAATTGATGGGGAGGACACATTTGATATCCAACCATAAAACACTTTATGTACATGGACCATCTATTGCCTTGATCCCCAAACTGGCATAATTAACAGTACCACATGACATTTGATTTTCCAATTATTCCATCTTTCTCTATGTCTAGTTTAATCCTCATTAAAACCTGGAATCACAATGATTTCCTGCTGACCGAGTGCTGAGTAACTGCAGAGCTTTGCATTCTCTCTGCCATAGGCTTCAGCATGTTATGGAAACAGTGCTCCAAACTTTGGAATCCTCGATGATGGGACACAGGGCTTGAATGATTCAGGCAGTGCAGCTCTGTGGCGGACATTCCACTTGGAAGGGCATTGTGAGGACCACTGTTGCCTTTCCATGTGAGTGAATTCCTCTTCCAGCCCAGCTGCTTTGCAGGCACCAGGATGGGAGAATGAAAATTGTAACTATCTGCTAGGGTTGCCAGATGTCCGGTTTTTGACTGGAATGCCAGTCAAAAAGGGACCCTGGTAGCTCCAGTCAGTACTGCTGACTGGGCCATTAAAAGTCCAGTTGGCAGCACAGCTGGGCTAAGGCAGGCTCCCCCATCTGGCTCCTATGTGTACGTGCCGCCAGGTGGCTCCACGCGCTGCCCCCACCCCAAGCGCCAGTTCCGCAGGTCCCATTGGCGACGGTTCCGAGCCAATGGGAGCTTCAGGGGTGGCACTTGCAGATGGGGCAGCGTGTAGAGCCCCTGACCACACCTCTGTGTAGGAGCCAGACAGGGGATATGCCGCTGCTTCTGGGAGCTGCCTGAGGGAAGCACCACCCAGAGCCTGCACCACTGACCCCTTCTAACGCTCCAACCCCCTGACCCAGCCCTGATCTCCCTCCTGCCCTCCAAACCCCTCAGTCCCAGCCCGGAGCACCATCCTGCACTCCAAACCCCTCATCCCAAGCCCCACCCCAGAGTCTGCACCCCCAGCCAGAGCCCTCACCCCCCTGTACCCCAACCCCCTGTCCCAGCCTAAAGCCCCTTCCCTCACCCCTCATTTCTGGCCCCACCCCAGAATCCACACCCCCAGCCCAATCCACTGTCTCAGCCCTGAGCTCCTCCCCTACTCCAAACCCCTTGGCTCCATATCCCAGCTCAGAGACCCCTCCTCAACCACAAACCCCTCATCCCTCGCCACACCCCAGAGCCCACACTCCCAGTCGGAGCTCTCATCGCATCCCAACTCACTGCCTCAGCCCAGAACCCTCTCCCGCACCCTGACCTCATTTCTGGCCCCACCCCAGAGCCTGTGGCCCTATCCTGGTGCCCGAACACACACACACATCCTGCACCCAGCCCCCTGATCCAGCCCTATGAAAATGAGAGAGTGAGTGAGGGTGGAGAGAGTAAGCAAGAGAGGGGAGGGGATGAAGGGGGCGGCCCTCGAAGGAGGGGCAGGGCACAGGGCAGGGCAAGGTGTTCGGTTTTGTGTGAGTAGAAAATTGGCAACCCTACTCTCTGCACTTGTGAACACAAAGCTGAGCCTGGAAACTGAACCATAATCTTTCATCAGAGTGTGGCTCACTAACCTCAGGGCCAGCCTACTTAACACATTGTTATTGGCAGTATTAGAGTGCAAAATATGCAGTACAAGGCTAAAAAGGAGGCTTAGTACAATGCTTAAAAAATAAAAATATTCCTTATCAAGTCTGAAAATAGTATCTGTCACTCAATTGTTGCATGACTGAGTTCATTCACATGGAGAAATCGTAAATCATTTATCCCATTTGGCTTTTTGAAATTTATATCTGGGTAGAAGTTAAATGATAACCTAATGGCAGTTTGCCAATGACCTTGCATCCTGAAAATAGTTTTTTATGAGAAATCCTGTAGTTTGTGCTTTTGATTCAGTCTTGCATTTCCTTCATGTCAGCAATGATTACTTCATTTCAATTAATCTTTAAATGGCTCCAGCTCTGTTCTGAGGTTCAAGGACCATTTCCTGTTATATGCTAGAGGAGGAGGGATTATGCAGCAATCATTGTGCACAATCAAGTGTGCACAGAATCATTTATGAGGCAGGCACAATTCCTACAGGCAAGTTCACAGCAGTGATTTCTGCTTTCCCTTTACTCCTCCTTACTCCAATCTAGTTCTGCTGGCTGATGTGCCACCTATGGCAACTTCCTGCAATATTCTAGATAAACTTGATTGAATTACACTAAACCTTATTGAATTAAGTTTGAGTTTTAGGAGTTTATATATTAAAAATGAAAAGCGTATGTATTATTTTGGGATTGTACATAACTTATCTAGCAGGAAAACTGTCAATGTAAACATTGGGAAGCGTTTTGAGCTTCAAAGGATTATTTTAAACATTGTCTGGCTGACTATCTATTCTTGATCAATGCAGATCAAAGACCCAAACTGTATAAAGATGCAACTCACGGATTCATGGGTGTGCTTGTTCTAAGCTAACAACTGTTGTGAACTTGTGACCACAGAAAAAAACTCCTTGGTAGAGTTTAAGGGACTGCTCAACTGCCAGAGCCCTTGTTGGATCTGCGGGTGATCCCTGGTAAGTTTATTAGCATGCATGTAGATACTACTGTTTTAATGTTTTTTCTGTAATGGTTTCACCTTAAGAATAAATGTGCTTGCTTAGAAAGGGCTAGACAGTAACTTGTACCCATGGGTGATTATTACACTGTTGGTAGCTTCTGAGGAGAAAAGCAAAGGAGGCCTTCTTGGTACAATCGAGAAAAAAGTGCAATATGGGGCTGTTGAGAAAAAGGCTAATATCATTGGGGTGTGTTAACAGGAGTGTTGCAAGTATGACACAAAAGGGAGTTGTCCCACTCTTCTCGGCATTGGTGAGGCTCAATTGGAGTATTGTGTTCAATTCTGGGTGCCACATTTTAGGAAAGATGTGGACAAATTAGAGACAGTTCAGAGGAGACCAACAAAAATGATAAAAGGTTTAGATAATTTAACCTAAGAGGAAAGGTTAAATTGGGCATGTTTAGTCTTGAAAGAAGAAGACTGAGTGTGGACCTAATAAAACTCTTCATATATGTTAAGGACTGTGTGATGGGGTGTATCAGGTCCTTTGAGGCCCTCTGCTGGAGGCTTTGTGGTCCTACCACACCATGCCCAGGAAAGAGCAATAGAAGTGGGTCCTCCAGGCTGCCTAGAGAAGCTGCAGGGAAGCTGCCAATTGGAGCTCAGCAGGTTCATGTAAAAGGAGCTGCTGGATAGAGCAGATCAGTTGCTAGATGGAGTCAGGGGAGCAAGACTGGTGCTCCTGGCTAGGTGCAGGAGTTGTAGTACCTGGACAGAGGTGCAAAGAATGTGCTCCTGGCTGATGACTGGGACTCAAGCAAGCCTTCAGCCCTGACGTAAGGGTGAAGCTGAAAATGCTGGGTCTAAGAAGGGAAGTGATCCAGGGAAATGCAGCAGCAAGTTAAAAGGAAGCAGCTAGGTTGAGACCCGGAGTAGTGGGCAGGCCTGGGTACCCCCCTTCTCCCCTCCCCCAGCCACAGGTGGAGTGGCCTAATCCTAGAGAAGGTGTCAGAAGACCTCAAAGAGAGCCAGTATTTATCTGAACTGTTTTGTTTTGTATGGCTACAGACTGGGCATGACTCAGCTCTCACTGAAAACTTGCTCAAAAACTTTAACTATCAACAGGGATCACCGCAAGTGAAGCAAAGCTGAGAGAGTGCAGGTGCAGACACACTCGTCCAGCAGGGGCACTCACATGAGATGAGTGGCCCTGTCACAGGCTGTTATAAAGAAAATTGTAATCAATTATTCTCTGTGTCCACTGGAGGTGGAGTAACAGCAAGAAAGATTTATGTTAGATATTAGGAAAGTTTTCTTACTGTAAGGATAGTTACGCTGTGGAGTAGACTTCCAAGGGAGGTTGTGGAATCCTTTTCATTGGAAGGTTTAAAAGTAGGTGAGACAAACCTGGCATGGATGGTCTAGATTTACTTGGCCGTGCCTCAGACCAGAGGGCTGGATTCTGACTTCATGAGGTCCCTTCCAGTCCTACACTTCTATGATTTTATGATATCTTCCATTTATTCCCATATTCAGAATTCTATTATGAAGTCTAATATACCTTAATTTCAAAAGAGCAAGTCAGCTCTTGTGTAGAGACATGGACCATGGAAGCAACCAGTTGAGTGATTTTTATTCCATTCTGAAGAAAATGGTATGATATAGTACAGGCAATACATGCAATAGAACCTGAGCCATACAGAGCAATGGTTCTCTTCCTTTCTTCAATGCAAATTCCAGCATAGGTTGCCCTCAGATTAAGTACCACTGATGCAGAGCACCAATCACAATTAGCAAGTATGTACCAATAAATCTACGTTGTTCTCTGTTCCGCACAGCAGTGGTAGTAAGTACAACAGAGTGAACAGTGCTTATATCTGGATCTCTGCAATGCATTAAATAAGCACATGATTGGAATAAACTCCCATTCAAGTTGTGGTAACAGTTGTGATTTTAAGTAATTGCAGACTTACTTGTCAGGGTAGTTAACCAACTCAGTGGAGTTCTCTGACATTTTTGCTTGAAGAAAATCTTACCTAAAGCAAAGGTTAAAGTGTTTATTTGTGGTTTCCATGCACGTAACTCAAATGAGCTTACAATTTATACAGTCCATATTTACAGGACAGGGCTTCATACATGAATATAGATTTCATAGACACAGCAAACATTCCAGAAGCTATAGCAGAATCAGAAGAGTATTGAGCAGTTTCTGATTTCCATTCAGGGAGAGCAAAAGGCAGGACTTTTACTGTATCTGATCAGCAGATAATTCCCCTAGCTAAGGGGAACACAGACACAAAGTCAGGAGAGCCAGCTCCTGCACCAATGTCAACTCCTGCACCCCTGTCCCAGAAGAAGGGGCATGTTGGAGCAAGTCAAGAAGGGGACATGGCAGAGCTCAGCTCTATCATGATCCTTCATTGGCCTCTGGTCCCTCAGTGACCAGTAGTGCAAGTTAGAGCACCAAAGTCTTGCACCAAAGTCAGGTGTAGTATAGATGGGCATAGTCCATAGGATGAGAGAATGTGTAGAATAGCTGTTATTGTGTAAGGATATAGAGTGTAGCTGTGACTTTCTGTACAGGGACTGTGCGTGAACTGTAGGTCACAGTGAACAACAGGCTCTGGTTTCTGTTGGGTAAGAGTTATGTAATCTTTAACAACAAATACCTTGGCTGTTAATACACATTATCATTAAGTTAATCAAAAGATCAAAATAATAAGAGTCTTGACACCACACTCTTCTACACATTGCCTTGAGCTGAGTGGAGTTCAGACAGAGAAGAGAGTATGGCCCTACCTTTCACAATTGTGACCTGGTGAGACTGAATCCTCTAGACCCAAAGGCAACTAACAAGAGAATACGTGAATACTTCTCGAGAGTCAAATTGAATTTGTTTTCACTGCCAACAGCTAATGACTGTCCTATCTGGATAAAGGGGTTAGAGCTACCTGATACCTCTATATTAACATAGTACTGGCATGTATCCTGGGTATTCACGTTAACACTTGCTCCTTCCTAAAATTATTGTTCCTTATAACTACCAACATATAAAGGGAGTGAAAATTTGTGAAGTGGTTTGTTCTTAGTTCTTACATATGATCTGTGAGCTGTCTCTACTTTTGCGCATTGTATAGCATTAAGCTCATTGTTGGTGCTAAACAGATCACCATAAAGAGCTATACAAAATAAAAATGGGATCATAAAACAGTCATAGAATTATAAGAGAAGGAAAACACTCTTTTGTTAGTAAGCATTTATTACGAGAGTGAACAAATAAGATACATATAATTCCATGCAAAGGCTATATTAAAATAAAGAGCTAAAGATTATAAATTTAATCCCTCAAAAATCAGGAAATGAAAAAATAAAGGACTTCCTGTTCTACCTCAGACTCAGGAAGAGAAATATGTCTGTTCATCAACCAGTGGGTGTCCTGCTTTGCATTAAATGCTAGGGCAGTTGCTCCCATTCTAAAAGATGCTTAGAATTAGCATCTGTTTCCCTGGAGATGCTGTGATGTCATTTTTCCAGTTCTGTGGGACATAGTTGAAACTCTGAAGTTCAGTGAGTAAAGCATAAGACCAGTTACAGAATTTTTAACCAATTGGATTGCATTACATACCCGTGAATCAGATCCCATTGATGAGTTGAATTCCTTCAGATAGTACATTGCACCTCCTTAAAATGAGCTGTTCAAAAATACGCTGTGATACAGCTGTATTTTTGTGAGGAGGTGAATTCAGTTTTATTTAGTGCTTATTCCATTGCTCTTTAACTGTGTTTCTCAAATAGAAACAGAACAGCTCTTAGACACAAACAGAATTTTAGGAAAAATAACAACTAAATCCAGACTGAACCAATAGTTTTGAACTATGTACAGCTCTACCCTGATATAATGCGACCTGATATAACACGAATTTGGATATAATGTGGTAAAGCAACGCTCGGGGGTTGGGGAGGGGGCGAGGCTGCACGCTCCGGTGGATCAAAACAAGTTCATTATAATACAGTTTCACCTATAATGTGGTAAGATTTTTTTGGCTCCCAAGGACAGTATTATATCATGGTAGAGGTGTATATAATTTTTTTGTCTCTTTCCGTAGAAAAGAAAGAAAACAGCTCACATGGAATTCCATTTAGTTCATGTGTATAGAATGAACTAGCCCCTTAGGCGCAGGGGTAATTAGCTGTGGCAAGCACCTACGCTAAAATGTAACCTGTGTTGGGGAGAGCTAGTGCAAGACCTTCCACAACACTTAAATCCCAGGTTGGGATTATCTGTGGAGAAATTGATGGAGCATCCACTCCAGTGTGCCTCCAAGTTCCATGTATGCTGCAGGAGTGGTTTCTGTAATAGCTTCACCAAGGGCTGCGTAGAGCATTGCATTAGGAGAAGGCCAAAGGCAATCTAGGACAGAGGCCATGGGATCCCTCTGTGGCTCCACCATCATACTATGCAGACAACACAGAGAGACTGCAGCCAGTGTTCTACCCCAAGTTCCAGGACAGCAAGGGGAATGGATTTTACCTCCCCAGCCCAACTGCCCTGCACTTCACCTCCTTGGAACCTGATGCTTTGGCTTCTCTGGCCTTAAAATCCATGGGACCATTGTGGTCATCTAGTGTGACTTTCTGCATAACAAGCCACTCACTAATTGTGGCAGTGGAGGGAATTATTCTTTTCTGCTATAGTAGCAAACACAACAAATTGTTATCTGTATTTTAGAAAGACATTCAGTTTCAAATGCAGGTGAATTGAACTTCACCTTTATGTAACTTTATCCTCTCCATATATAGTACACAAACACCGTAAGGCAGCAAAGAGACAAAGGAAAGAGCTCTCCTGAGCAGATTTCAGACACATTGTTGGAGTTGTGCTGAAAAACTTGCACTTCTTGGTTTCCAGTCTTCAGGTCCTCAGTTTCTATGGCTGTCAATCCAGCATCTTTCACAAGCACTAGTACAGTAGAAACTCAGTTATCAACACCAGAGTTATGAACGGACTGGTCAACCACACAACTCATTTGGAACTGGAAGTATGCAATAAGGAAGCAGCAGACACCCACAAAAAGCAAATACAGTACAGTGCTATGTTAAACATAAACCACAAAAAAGGGAAAGGGTTTTGTTTAAAAAAAAAAAAAAAAAAGATTTGACCAGGTAAGGAAACCATTTCTGTGCTTGTTTCATTTAAATTAAGATGGTTAAAAGCAGCATTTCTTTTGCATAGTACAGTTTCAAAGTTGTATTAAGTCAATGTTCAGTTGTAAACTTTTGAAAGAATCATAATGTTTTGTTCAGAGTTACGAACAACCTCCATTTCTGAAGCATTCACAACTCTGAGGTTCTACTGTAGTCATTTTTAAAGAATACGAATGAAAAGGGTTGATTAAATAAGGTAAAAGCAGAAAACCATTGGCTGACATGAACCAACACAGATCATAGGGAAAAGAGAAGAGTAACACAACTGGTGAAGATGCCTAATAATAATTAAAAGACGTGCACGTGTGTGCACACAAACACACACAGGACAAATTCTGCTCTCAGTAAATCCAGATGCAATTTTATCACAGTCAGTGAGGTTGCACACACCGCAGCCCTGTCATCAGAGTCCCAGAAGAGATGGATTCCCAAGAGTTATTTTGAATGCAAAACCCTTTTTCTAATGTTACTAGATATTAAATCATATTGTAGCAGGTAGTTATATACCACATCTGCTTGTTTGCAGTTAATTGCTTGCACTGTCACCTTATTTACTGTGCATATGACTTAATAGAAATGCTATGACTGTATGATGAGAAACAAGGTTTCACTAATGATTTCTGTAAGAAATAACTGAAATATTACTGCATACATATAACCATAACACAGACAAGATAAATTCTCTTATAAGGAAGGAAAAATAATGTGAAAAAATATTAGCAGGATATTAGAATTGCATACTTTGACTTTGTTATAGACATTACACCAAGATAACCAAACAACTTTCTACCAGATGGACACTGAAAAACACTGTAACTGTCCTATTTGATGTTAGCTACTGTAAGCCTTTGGAGGGCCAGTGAGTCCAGCATTGAGAATACATTCTCTGTGTAGATATCATACTTTACCTTGAAGCTGACATTTTCTTTGTTCTTCTTTTAACCCTTTAACTCGTTCCCATTAATTGTCTCAGCCCAACTGTGCATGGGAGCCCCAAATGCTGTTGTCAAGGAAGCAGCTAACCTCTCCCAAACACAAATTCCCCATACCATCGTCAGTCCATTTGCAAGTTGGCTGGGCAGCTCAGAAAAATGGAATACTACCCAGGAATACCTGCTGGTAAACTCTCTACAATTCTGCTCCAATTTCTTGGAGCAAACACAGTATTTTGAAATGAAAATAAAATCAGAAAAGACTGTTGGACTTGCAGAAGACACAGGAGTCACAAGTTCCCTGAGTCTCTTGGATCACTGTTGCTGAAACACTTGTGTTTACTCTTGTTTCTAGGTAACCAACATGCCTATTCAGATAAGGAAGTGTACAGGAAAATGAGCTGTTGTATTTGTTTTATGCTGAAAGTCACTGATGAGGATTCTGCAGAATAATGTTAAAGGATCTCGCATGCTTTTTGTGGGAGGATGCCCTGGATTTGGGGAGAGAGCACAGGGAGCCTCTGTTCTCTTGCAGCAGTACAGGTGTTAGGCCAAGTAGTAAAGCAAGTGTTAAATGAGGATTGCAGCGGTGGTAGAGGGTGTCACATTGCTATGGTGAAACAGGAGAGAAGTTGAACTGAGATGCAGATCATAGAAGATCAGGGTTGGAAGAGACCTCAGGAGGTCATCTAGTCCAACCCCCTGCTCAAAGCAGGACCAACTCCAACTAAATTATCCCAGATAGGGCTTCGTCAAGGCTGACCTTAAAAACTTCTAAGGAAGGAGATTCCACCACTTGCTAGGTAACCCATTCCAGTGCTTCACCACCTTCCTTGTGAAAAAGTTTTTCCTAATATCCAACATAAACCTCCCCCACTGCAATTTGAGACCATTACTACTTTTTCTGTCATCTGGTACCACTGAGAACAGTCTAGATCCATCCTCTATGGAAGTTGAAGGCTGCTATCAAATACTCCCTCACTCTTCTCTTCTGCAGACTAAATAAGCCCTGTTCCCTCAGCCTCTCCTCATAAGCAGGGGCGGCTGTAGCTTTTTTGCCACCCCAAGCACGGCAGGCAGGCCATCTTTGGTGGCTTGCCTGCGGGAGGTCCGCTGGTCCTGCAGCTTCGAGGTACCTGCCGCCGAATTGCCGCCAAATCCATGGGACCAGTGGACCTCCTGCAGGCAAGCTGCTGAAGGCTGCCTGACTGCTGCCCTCGCAGGCACCAGCAGGGTGCCCGCCGTGGCTTGCCACCCCAGGCACTTGGAGCGCTAGTGCCTGGAGCCGCCGCTGCTCATAAGTCATGTGCCCCAGCCCCGTAATAATTTTTATTGCCCTCTGCTGGACTCTCTCCAATTTGTCCACATCCTTTCTGTGGTGGGGGACTCAAAACTGGATGCAGTACTCCAGATGTGGCCTCACTAGTGTTGAACAGAGGGGAATAATCACTTCCCTTGATCTTCTGGCAATGCTCCTATAATGCAGCCCAATATGCCATTACCCTTCTTGGCAACAAGAGCACACTGACTCATATCCAGCTTCTCATCCACTGTAATCTCCGGGTCCTCTTCTGCAGAACTGCCGCTTAGCCAGTCGGTCCACAGCCTGTAGCAGTGCATGGGATTCTTCCGTTGTAAGTGCAGGACTCTGCACTTGTTCTTGTTGAACCTCATCAGATTTCTTTTGACCCAATCCTCCAATTTGTCTAGGTCACTCTGGACCCTATCCCTACCCTCTAGCATATCTACCTCTTGCCCCAGCTTAGTGTCATACGTGAACTTGCTGAGCGTTCAATCCATCCCATCCTCCAGATCATTAATGAAGATGTTGAACAAAACCAGCCCGGACAGACCCTTTTGGCACTCTGCTTGATATTGTCTGCAAACTAGATATCAAGCCATTGATCATTTCCCGTTGTGTCTGACACTCTAGCCAGCTTTCTATCTACCCTATAGTCCATTCATTCAATCCATACTTTTTAAACTTGCTGCCAAGAATACTGTGGGAGACCGTATCAAAAGCTTTCCTAAAGTCAAGTATCAGAGGGGTAGCCGTGTTAGTCTGCTCCTAAAGTCAAGGTATATCATGTTCACCACTTTCCCCATATCCACAGAGCCAGTTATTTCATCATAGAAGGCAATCAGGTTGACCAGGCATGACTTGCCCTTGGTGAATCCACAAAGGGCAAATCATGCCTGGTCAACCTGATTGCCTTCTATGGGACTGAAGTGAGGCTGACTAGTCTGTAGTTCCACGGATTCTCCTTCTTCCATTTTTTAAAGATGGGCACTATATTTTCATTTTTTCCAATCATTCAGGACCTCCCCTGATTGCCACAAGTTTTTAAAGATAATGGCCAATGGCTCTGCAATCACATCAGCCAACTCCCTCAGCAGCCTGGGATGCATTAGATCCAGACCCATGGACTTGTGCATGCTCAGATTTTCTAAATGGTCCTTAACCTATTCTTTCACCAGTGAGGGCTGCTTGCCTCCTCCCCATACTGTGTTGCCCAGTGCAGCAGTCTGGGAGCTGACCTTGTCTGTGAAGACAAAGGCAAAAAAGCATTGAGTACTTCAGCTTTTTCCACATCATCTGTCACTAGGTTGCCTCCCCCATTCAGTAAGGGTCCCGCACTTTCCCTGACCACCTTCTTGTTGCTAACCTTCTTGTTGCTGCACAAAACCCTTTTTGTTACCCTTCACTTCCCTTGCTAGCTGCAACTCCAATTGTGCTTTGGTCTTCCTGATTACACCCATGCATGCTCAAGCAATATTTTTATACTCTTCCATAGTCATCTCTCCAAGTTTCCACTTCTTGTAAGCTTCCTTTCTGTGTTTAAGCTCACCAAAGATTTTTCTGTTAAGCCAAGCTGGTCACGTGCTATATTTGTTATTCTTTCTGCATATCGGGATGGTTTGTTCCTGTGCCCTCAATAAGGCTTCTTTAAAATACAGCCAGCTCTCCTGGACTTCTTTCTCCATCATATTAGCCTCCCAGGGAATCCTGCCCATCATTCCCCTGAGGGAATCAGTCTGTGGCTCTCCTTTCTTACTGTTGTCAGGATCCTGAACTCGACCAACTCATAATCACTGCTGCCCAGGTTGCCACCCACTTCTGCTTCCCCTAGCAATTCTTCCCTGTTTGTGAGCAGCAGGTCAAGAGGCACACGGCCCCTAGTTGATTCCTTCAACACTTGCACAGGAAGTTGTCCACAACACTCTCCAAAAACTTCCTGGATTGTCTGTGCACTCCTGTATTGCTCTCCCAGCAGATGTCAGGGTGATTGAAGCCCCCTATGAGAACCAGGGCCTGTGATCTGGAAACTTGTTAGTGTCGTAGCCCGAAGGCCTCTGGCCTAAGATGGCGTCTGTATGGCCAATTGCCGGTCATCTAAAGGTCACACTGGTACTGTGTGCAGCACCGTAGGGCAGTGTGCAACCTTAGAGGGCCGTGTGCAGATTCCCGCCTTTTTACCTGGTCACCTAGGGGTTAGGCTAGGGTCGTGTGCAGTCTCCTGCTCTTCTGCCTAGCAACCCAAGGGTCAGGTTAGTGCTGTGTGCATAACACCAGCGTGCCTTGTGCAAAGGAGCCCAATCTGACCAATCGTAAATGCAGTTCAAAGGGTCGGATTAGGGTGTGTGCAAACTATGCTAGTGTGCTGAGTGCAGCTTCTAGTAGCTTCTAGTGTGCCGTGTGCAAAATCTGCCCACGTAGGGGGCAACAGCTCAGAACCTGGAGGGTGGGGAGCTAGGGACCAATCAAATCTTGCCAGGTGTAAAACAGTCCCTGGAATAAAACCATGCCTCGGGTCAGGATCTGTAGGAGTATCCGCGAACTGACTGAAGGACCTGATCAACCCTTCAGCCAGGGGTCTCCTCTGGATATAGCCGGCTCGTGTCGTGTTGTTTATTATTTTTTCCACGGATTGCTTATTATTTTTCCACGGTATTTTCCACGGATTGCTTATTTATTCTATGGTATTTTTCCACGGATTCGGTATGCTTCTGGTGTCTGTTCTGCTGGTCAGCTGCGCCTGGAATACGGTACTTGCCCTCTAACTGTCTGTGCTTCGCCTAACCTTCTCCTCGCTTCTTCCCTTTTTATTTGGTATACCACTGCATATGCTTCTGTCTGTCATTAAGTTCTGTATATATGGTACCAAAATTGAGTTGTTTTAAATAACTGCTATTGAATTTAATTTGGTGTCTTCAACACTAATATTTGGTTAAGTGTGCACACAGTTCATTTAATTTGGTGTATTCATTTACTTTTTACAAAAAGCAGTTGATTTTGAAGTATTTGGTTATGTGTTAATAGATGTAAATAGCTTGGTTTAAATTGTGTACAGGTTTCTTATGCTCAGAGTACTGTTAGTTGATAGAAGTGCTCCTCCCCAGCTCAAGTTGTGATTTTCTCCCTGTTAATAAACGGCCATGTGGTGTTTAAATTGTCAGTCTGTTTTGGTCTTGGTTTTTTCCTCACTCGATCAAAGGAACTTCACCAAACCCGCATTCGGGTCGGACAGTTAGTTGTCCAAAAAAAGCCTCGTCTACCTCATCCTCCTGCTCCTGGTCTGGTGGTCTACAGCAGACATCCACCATGACATCACTCTTGTTGCTCTCGCCTCTAAACTTAACTCTAAACAGGCTTTTCTCCAGTTCATACTGGAACTCTGAGCAATCATACCACTCTCTTACATACAGTGCAACTCCTCCACCTTTTCTCTCTCACTTGTCCTTCCTGAACAGTTTATACCCATTCATGACAGTGTTCCAGTCATGTGAGTTACCCCACCAAGACTCTGTTATTCCAGTCACATCAGAGTTCCTTGCCTGTGCCAGGACTTGCAGTTCTTCCTGCTTGTTTCCTAGGCTTCTTGCATTTCTATACAGGCGCCTATGTTAACTAGCCGATTGCCCCACTTTCTCAGTATGAATCAGGAGGCCTCCCCTGTTGCACCCTCCTCCTTGAGCTGAATGCACAAATCACTCTCTCCCAGTTGGGATTTATTGAAGGGGTTCTAGGTTAATCCAATTGACATCAATTTGGGAAAAGTCTCCAGTTTTATTCTTTCAATGCAGCTTTATAAGCAGTAAATTCAAAAATACAAAAGAAGTAGTACAGAGCATTGAGGGTAGCTTTTCTTTCTCCACTGCTCTCTGCCGAGCTTTCTAGTCCACACCTCTCTCTCCTATGAGAGTTCCACTCTCAGACCTATCAAGTATAATACATCTTCTAGGGCACTCATGCGTGCAGGCTGCTGCCTCTTATGGATACTCATGCAAACCCTGGGTCTGTAGGACTGGCCTGCAATTGCATCTTGTGACTGACAGGCCGCTGCAATGCCTGCTCTGCAGGCTGTGAAGCTATGTGTGTCTCACTGCTTCCCCTTGCTGGATGTGAGTGGGGAAGTAGAGCTGGGAGGAGCAAGCAAGAGGTCCAAGGGACAGACAATGTAGAGGATCCAGTCCTGGCCCCAGGCTCCCTGCTCGCAACCAGCTGCCTCCTCATCAGACACTTCTTCCCACCTCCCAGAAAGCCCATCTTCTGTGCAGATACCCCCACAAATCTAGCTGCCCATGCTCAGGCACTCCAGTATAGCATGCTGCCAAGTTTCACGAAGCTCTGTGTTCTCCCTCCACTGATGCTTGGGGCAGGGTGGATTGACCTGAAAATGAAGTTTATGGCTGAATAATTAGCAAATTATGTAATAAGCTAATTGACATATTAGTAAATTTGCATTAAATGTCATACATGTAGCTGCACAAAATTTAGCTGCTATACCTCCTCCTGGGCTTGAAGTCTCAGTTGCATATAATCTCCCAGCTGGCAGTAAAACCCTCAGATGTCTTTGAACACTCAATAACCCCCCAATCCCTTTACTGGTTGAACGAGGTGTTCTTGAACAGGCCCCGCATCCCTTCCAGAGGGTTTCCAAAAGATGTACTCACCCATTCACAGAGGGCCTGGCTAAAATATACATGACTCTCCTCATCCCTAAGGAGGGAGCTCCATGTTGGTGGGAGAGTTGTCTAGCCATTTGCCCCACCCCTGGCATAGCTGCTGTGTCCCGAGGCAGGCACAAGGGGCAGTGCATGCTGCTTCTTTCTGAAGGACCATCTGTAAGGAGCTCTGCTAAATGAATTATCTGTGGCCCACTGAGTCTCTTTGCGTGCATCTGGATTGCCCAGGGAGAATGGCTTGGGTCAGCTCTGCCTGAATACTACAGCTCTGTCCACCCAGCTTCCAATGTGTGTCTGGCAAACAAACAAAATGTTGCCCTCTCTCTGTAGTCTCCATGGACAAGTTGAGTTATTCATTAATCACAGATGCCCATGTGTGATCGCTGTGGTATCTCACTTAATGTACTTCATTTCACTGAGTTTGTTTATAGCTAGAACAGACTGAAGTCAATAATTTAGCAGTGCTGCTGTCAGCCTGACAGTACTTAGAAAACAACACTAAGTGATCATGTGTTGGAGGGAGATGACAATGTGACCAGTCAGCTATTAAGATATGAGTAATATACATGTAAATATGGTAAAGGGGTTCAACCCTGTATGCAGATATATGATTTAGGGTGGGTTCAGGGTAAATGCAGTCTCTTTTTGTTGGAGAGGAGGTAGCCCCTCCCTCTGAGAAAGTGAGAGGAGGTGACCCCTTCCCTCAAAGGGAGGGAAAGTGACATCTGGAAAAGAGGAAGATGATGGAGGGACAGAGGCAGGATGTGCAGTGCCAAAGGGAGAGGGAGAAAAGGCAGAGAGAAGGATGGAGGGAAACCAGTAAGTGGAGAGAATGAGGTTAAGCAGGACAGACAGATACGCGGAAGGGGGTCCCATTTACTTTAAAGCTGGCTGGTCAGGTCAGTCTGGGTTTGATTTGTTCCTGAACATCTGTTCCTGTTTGTTCCTGATCATCAGTTCCTGTTGTCTTCTATCCTTGATCCATGTGGTTCTAGAGATCTGTCAGATCCCATAGGTCTGTTCTAATGTGCACTCCAACAAGCAAGCATCACTGGAATCAAGTCAATCTTCTCAGGAAGTCACCAGAGTCACTTGAGGTTCAAAGACTGACTTGAGCATTAGACAGAACCCAGTGAGATATTTGGGGAAAGGAGAACCTTGGACTAAAAAAAAAAATAAAAGAATAACCTATAAGATAATAGCTTGTACATACAGAGATGGTTATAGATATATTTCTTTATTTAGAGGGTTATATTTAGTTAAGTACACTTAGTAATAAGTTATAGAGTGTGTGTTTGAATCATTATACATTTTTATTATAGATATTCTTTGTCCATTTAATGTCCTTGTAGGTAGGTGGAATCTAGTTCTGTTTGTTCTGGTTTAAATAAATCCGCATCATGTTGTTTAATTTGACAACCCATTGTATTAGCTTGGCTATCATTAAATAACCTTTTATCATGGTGCAACATCCCTTGCCCCTCACCCAGTGCCCTCTCCCCACAGATCTCTCCTGCTGGGTTAACTATACTACCACTGTGTCAGACCATTACTAAATCTTGGTTGGTGGTTTTGGCATGGGATGACCTGTGGATGTATTTCAAATTATAACACAATAGCCCTACTCTGAGAGGTCTGTTTACAGATAGCTATAAAATAAGAGAACCAAACTGACTATACCTCTCCACAGCAGCAAATTCATCTGGAGGATGTAGGTGTTTTGCTTGTGTTATGTAATATTCATAGACTTGACAATATCTGTTAAAGCAGGAGAAATGCAAAATGACAATTATGACTTTCTGGCTTTTTATTGTTGTTGCTGTAAGTGGAGAATGACTATGGAATCTTTACAAACATATACAAAAAAGCAATAGCTGAATGTATAATAAAAAAACCCTTGTGGGGGGAGGGATAGCTCAGTGGTTTGAGCATTAGCTTGCTAAACCTAGGGTTGTGAGCTCAATCCATGAGGGAGCCATTTAGGGATCAGGGCAAAAATCTGTCTGGGGATTGGTTCTGCTTTGAGTAGGGGGTTGGACTAGATGACCTCATGAGGTCCCTTCCAACCCTGATATTCTGTAGCAGATGAGAAGAAACATTCTTGGATGATAATAAACAATATTGTATCTTGATAAAAATTGAATAGATTAAAAAAGCTGTAGGTCATTCTGTGGCTTTGTAAAAATAATATGAGTGGTAATTGAACAAAGCCACCTAAACAACAAAAAATTGCACCAAAAATGAATACATGGTACCTGATTTTTCAGGTCTACTCTAGAACCTTTGCTTCAGTTGCACAAAGGGGCCATAAAACAAGCTTAGCCAACTACCTAGAGGCTCCCCTAGCATAAGGGAGAATCTGAGATGGCATAGAGGCCACATAGCACCATCTTTCTTGAAACCTTCCAGCATATGGCCTGGAAAAGGATGTTGTGGCTGAGGCACATCTGCAGAACCCTGTGCAGATACCAAATTTGTATCACTAAGGGTTAGGAGCATGTTGTGCAATGGTAGTAGAACCACTCTCTCACCAGCCCAACTCTTTCTCCAGCCGTTCCCCAAAAGACTTCTCCATAGCTCAGGCTATGGAGCTGTACTTCACTAACATGTGGTATAGCTCTTCTGTAAACCTTCCTGGTATCCTGATTGCCTTGTGCAGTAAAACCTAAACAGTTTTGCTATGTCCCTCTTTGCACCATTCCATTCAGGGTCCTCCATACCCATAATTCTTTTTCCTTAGTGAAAAATCTGCATAGTACTAGCAGTTTGTCAAATGGCCTTACCATAATATACATGGAAGTATTCAATCAATAATGAAAAACAGTAATTACAAGGGACATTCATTAATTTCCTGCTAATTCCACCCCCCCTCCCAATTTCAAACCTCCCTTATCTCTGTACCTAGAAATTGTTTTGTTATATGTGAATAACTGTTCTAAGGTTATCTTCCTATCCATTATGGAGTAGAGATTCTATTTATCGTCTGTTAGTTCAGATGGTTCAATCAGAGCAGTAGTCCTTAGTTGATCTCTAAGGTCTTGTCTGCACTGGAAAAAATGGAACCTGTAACTCACTACCAGAGTCTGCTAGTGCAGTTCTAAAACAGTGAAAGCTGAAGTGTAAGTAAGGTGTTTTCTATCACCATATCATCTGACATCTGTGTCTGTTTATGCTAGATTTTCCATCATTGCTACTCTTAGTGGTGCTAAGGTCCCATTTTTTTCTCCGTGTCAGTGCAGCCCAGTAAATAGGAGAACTAGCTCTCCAGGAGATGTGAAAGGTCCTCCATACAGACTACACCACAATAGTTTAGGGCTGATTTCTCTTTATACCCTGTCTCATTTCCAGATATCTCATGTCCATAATTTGAAATATGATGACTCTCAAGGACCAACTGAAGAGATATCCCAGATACTTCTCTCTCCAATACTCAGTATCAACTGCTGGTAGCAAAGGGGACATTTTGGCCGTTAAGACACTAGTCAACTCTTCCTGATGGTCTGTCAATAAAGCACTGTTTAATCTATAAACTAAATTGAGGGTTCAATATGATCAGTAACTCATCCCCACATTCAGTTCCAAATCTTACAGGGAACATTTATAAAGAGAAAGATGATAGAACGCTACATTCATCAACCTGTAAGGCAAAACAAAGGACAATCTTTTTCTTAAATGTACATAATACATTTTTAGAGTTAAGCAATATTTTCAACAAAGTAGATACAACATTTTCTTCTTTTCCTAACTTCTCAAAACTTGAATTCAAGACTCTGTTTGCACTTCTACAGCTGGTGAAAGTCCCAATCATGCAATCCTTAGTCAGGAAAAACTACCATTGAACTCCTTTAGCTGCAGCTGCATCCTATACAGACACAACAATTGGGGGGCATGATCAGAGACAGGGGAGGAGTCAACCTCTGATGATGATTGCCTGTCATTAGAGCAACTCTCTTAAAAATAAAGGATCAAAGCATAACTTTTTATTTACCTCCATGAGAGCAAATACAGATTGAACTTCTTTCTTTGCCTGTCTGTAGGGAATGCATATGCTGTCTGTCCATGAGTCTGTCCCTCTCTATGTGGCACTTTCTCTGTTGTAAGTTATACAAAGCTGCTTGTAAAACAGATATTTTTTTAAAAAAGGAAAAAGAATCTGAATGTATTCCAAGCACTGAAGAATATAATTACCCAGTTCTATGGTAAGTAAAACCCAGTGAGTAACAGTGAAGGCAATTTAAGAGCCAGTGGAAGGCTAACCTTTTGACCAATTGAGAAAACTCCATATTGAAGAACGGCTACATTAGACGATAATACTGTCATAGGTTATTGTATTCTGGTCTGGCGGCAAGAAAGAACACTATGAACTGCAAGGGTACAGGCCTTCTGTGCAGATGGTCCTGGCTTCATACAGTCCTTATGTTCATCTACCAGGTTTGGAAAATATTTGTAACAACCTAACAAGAGAAATGGATTGGGCATTCCAAATTGGTCTGGAAAGGAAATTGGTCTATACAAGGAAAGACCAAAGCGAACCATTCTAGCAATAAAAATAATCTTTTTTAAGGAACTGGATTTCCTTCAAGATCAAAAATCTTTATCACTCAAAGCAAGTGGCAGAAATTCCTTTCCCAGACAGAAGACGTAAGGGAAAAAGACTGAAGCTGCCTACATATTGCACCATAAAGTTTCAGATTGTGGTATGACTGCTCTTGTGATTTTTATCATAAATCTTATGATTTTTTAATGTTTTATTCTGCAAGCCTCAGCTGCTGGACTCATGATGTTGGATTAGAATTGATATCTTTTTTGATGAGATTACAAGCTTGGTTGATAGAGGTAATAGTGTTGATGTAATATATGTAGACTTCTAAAAGTTGTTTGACCAATGTACTTGCATGATAGTTTTACATCATTCTAGTTTTTTCATCAAAATAACATGGCACACATTAAATGGATTAAAACTTGGATAACAATAGGTCTCAGTGTAACTGTAAATGAGAAATCATCACCAAGCATGTGTGTTTGTAGTGGGGTCCTGCAGAGATTGGTTCTTGATCCTACGCTTTACATTTTTATCAGTGACATGGTATATAAAATCATCACTGGTTAGTTTGCAAATGACACACAAATTGAGGGAGTGGTAAATAATGAAGAGGAGAGGACGCTGATTCGGAGATATCTGGATCACTGGTAAACTGGGCGCAAGCAAACAATATGCATTTTAGTATGGCTAAAAGTAAATGTCTACATCTAGGAACAAAACTTATAGTCCACATTTACAGGACTAAGGAGTGGGGGACTCTAGCCTGGGAAGCAATGACTCTGAAAAAGATTTGGGGATCATGGTGGATAATCAGTGTGATGCTGCAGCCAAAGCTAGACAATTCAGACTGGAGATAAAGCATAAATTTTTAACAGTGACGATAATTAATCATTGGAACAATTTACAAAGAATCATAGTGGATTCTACGTCACGGGAAATTTTAAGATCAAGATTAGATGCTTTTCTAAAAGATCTGCTCTAGGAATTTATTTTGAGGAAGTTCTGTGGTCAGTGTTATATAGGAGATCAGACTAGATCAGCAGTTATCAACCTATTTACCATTGTGGGCTGCATATGCAGATCTCTATTTGTTATGTGGGTTGTAGCCACACAATATATATACTACCTGTGTGGCGCTGAGGATGTCACATGAGCTGCAGCTGTGTGCTGATTGGGCCATAAGCGGGACATGGGTCTCTTCTGGCCTCAGAATTAATGGGTACATCTACACTGCAATTAAAAACTTGCAGCTGGCCTGTTCCAGCTAACTTAGGCTAAGAGGCTGTTTAATTGTGGTGTAGACATTTGGACTTGGGCTGCAGCCTGAGTTCTTGGACCCTATGAGGTGGGAGGGTCCCAGAGCTTAGGCTGCAGCCTGAGCCCAAACATCTACACTGCAATTAAACAGTCCTGCAAGCATCAGTCAGTTGGCATGGGCCAGATACAGGTCTCTATTTGCAGTGTAGAGATACTCTATGAATCTCAACTTTCATTTTGAAAAAAGTACATTTCTAGGCCTCTTGGTTGCAGAGAAAAGCTAAAAGTGTGAAGCGAGTTCACCAAAAGGCTCAAAAACCAAAAAAGCAAATAAAAAGAATTCAACATTTTATCTTTTTTTTTTTTTTTTTTTTTTTTTTTTTTTTAAGAAACACACGCTCATGGTTTTGGAAGGCTAGACTTACTATTTTTGAACATTTGGGACTGGCAATACGGCCTCCCTGTTACTGATAAAAGTCTCTGTGAGTATTGTACTTTATAAACATAGCTCCAAAATACTGTACTGGATTTGTAACTAGATAATCAGAACAATTTAGAACATCATCCTCCTTTAAAAATAAACACACAGGAATACCTACCTTAAGCAAAACTTTCTATAACCTAAAAAGGTAAAAAGCCATAGTCTCTAAGAAATCTGGTAGGGACTTTGCTTTTGCTAATCATTTTAATTGAAAGATGCTACAACAATGGGTGGTATTATAAAGGTTGCTAAGGTAGATAAATAACTAGAATATTTTGGTTTCTGTGATGCTTATATGCATCATTATTAAAGTTTTTCAGCTGCAAATAAAAACTATTGCAGAAATTAGATCTTAAGTGGTTTTGGAGAAAAAAAAGCAACAGGTATATTAACATTCTAAAAGGTATACTAACGTTGAGAGAACATATATTTGCCAGTTGCCCTTAAAGTTGGGATTGAACTAGAGACTGCATCCTTTCTCTGTATCTCAGAGAAGCAGCACTTCCTCCCACCACTCATATGTTATAAAAACAAGAAGAAAGTGAAGAGGCCAGACACGCTGGGCTACACATGTAAATTTGGAGTAAGTCTATTGGGTTCAACAGTGTTAACTCAGTGCAAAACCAGTGGAGTTAGTTCCCCAATGTAATTGAGAACAATTGGCTCACTGTTTCTGAGACAGATGTGCATTTAGGGATGCCATGTGTTTTTCAAAGGTTCTGAGTTCCCATGAAATGAGGCCCATTCTGGCTTTTACAAAACTATATGCTCAGGAAGGCTGAAGTGATTCTGAGGAGCAGTCCTAAGGGATGCATTGGAAACTCATGGGTTTCTCTTTGCGAAGTGACATAAAGTCTCAAGTGCCAGTGGATCACCACTTTCTCTACTGATGGTTTGTTTGATTTAATATTTTTGCCCATAACAATTATATTGGGTGACTGGATGGTTAACAGAACTGGCTGGAGATTGTTAGTTCAAATTTGATCCAGGTTGAAAGGGATCAACAGTTTTTACTATCTGATGGCTATTCAGTGGCCTGTGAATGAGGATGGCGGTGTCTGTTAATTTCCTAGAGTACAATCTATTTCCTCAGTCCATTTCATATCATAAATACCACTATCACCGTTAGAATTCTTGTTAGGAATCATAACAGAGAAGATAGCTTAAATAGGTACAGACTGCTAACCTTTTACGGTGGTCTTTTTAGGACAGGGTTGAGATATATTCTTAGGGCAGAGTGGGGAAGCCTGGCTTGTCGCTGACCATGCCTATCTATTTTGTGGACTGAGACTTTCATCTCTCAGGCTGCCAGCCAAGACCTTTCACAACTCTAGTCACTTTTTTAAAATGACAATAAAATAGAGCATGGTACATTTGACAAGAGATATTTTTAGACAGATGGACTCTACATCTCTTGTACCTCAAAAGACTCTCTAGGGCTTGGTATAGCTTTGAAATAACCATGTGTTTCTTGAGCAAGTTCCTCTTGAGCACTGTACTTTAGATTCCTGTGTGATTATATTTAGTCTGGGGATGAACAGATGGACCATTCAGATTGGCTTCTGTACACTAGATTCCCGCAATATTAAAATGATGTATGCATCTCAGAATGGTTTAAATGGTGATTGGGTATACCCTTGGGGAAAAATAGTTTGTTTTTTATCATTCTGAGTTTCATTAATATAGTTTCACCAGAATACCTTTACATCATTCATATCATGAATCATACAACAACCATATCATGATTCTGTGATATTCCCTTTTTGTCACAGGACATGTTCCTGGCAACATATCACTGTGCCTCATTCCATCAGGGTAAGTAGCATCTAGTTGTGTGTGTGTGTGTGTGTGTGTGTTTGTAGTCCTGTATTTATATTTGTGTTTCTAGTATCTCTATTTATGTGTATTTAAACTTTTTGTGAGTTTTTTAATGCCTCCCGGAGCCATTCATTTGAACTTCTTCAGGTAATTCATTCCGTGATTAGTGGAAATGTTATAAGTAGTTCAGATTTCATGCTATTTTAGCCCTGTAAATGACTCCATGGACCCTCAGTTACTGAAAAAGCCAGTGAAAACCAAAAGTACAAGTATATATATATTTTTATATTTATTTGGGTAGTAACAAATGTGAGCTTCCTAATCAGTTAATCACATAATCAAGAAGAAGATGTGGATGAGACTTTTTTTAAACAACTAACAAAATCATCCAAGCACAGGACATCTGTTGGGAAAATAACACAGCAAGGCACAGATTATCCAATAAGTTCTTGGAATGTATTATTGGAAACAATTTTCAATTTCAGAAAGTGGAGACAGCTACCAGGGGAGAGTCTGTTCTAGATTTGATTTTGACAAATTGGGAGGAACTGGTTGAGAATTTGAAAGTGGAAGGCAGCTTGGGTGAAAGTGAGCATGAAATGATAAGAGTTCATAATTCTAAGGAATGGTAGGAGAGAGAACAGCAAAATAAAGACAATGGATTTCAAGAAGGCAGACTTTAGCAAACTCAGGGAGTTGGTAGATAAGATTCCATGGGAAGCAAGTCTAAGGGGAAAAACAATTGAAGACAGTTTGCAGTTTTTCGAAGAGACATTATTAAGAGCAAACTATCCCACTGTGTAGGAAAGATAGGTAGTATGACAAGAGACCACACTGGCTTAACCAGGAGGTCTTCAATGATCTAAAAATCAAGAGTCCTACAAAAAGAAAAAGTAGGTCTGTGATAAAATGAAATGGGGGGTGGGAGGATAGCTCCCTTTTGTTGATACCCAGCCAGACAGTTGGCTGTGGAATCCCTTTTGGTGGTTGTTCTTTACTTGCCTTACCTGTAAAGGGTTAACATGCCCACAGGTAAAAGGAAAGGAGTAGGCACCTGACCAAAATAGCCAATGGGAGGCCTAGAACTTTTTAAAATTGAGGGGAAAAACTTCCCTTTGTGTTGTGGTTCTCCGGGAAAGAGGAGAACAGCGAGCAGTTATGCTGTGAGAAGCTTAAACCAGATATGAAAAACCATCAAATCATACGTAGAGATTGCTTATCTGAAACCCAGATATGTAAGTAAATTAGGGATTTCACCCAAGCTGCCTTCCACTTTCAAATTCTCAACCAGTTCCTCCCTATTTGTCAAAAAAGGGATAGGAAAAAAGGGGATAGAGAATAAGAAGGAGAATATATTATTGCCCTTATATAAATCGATGGTATGCCCACATCTTGAATACTGTGTACAGATGTGGTATCCTCATCTCAAAAAAGATATACTAGCACTAGAAAAGGTTCAGAGAAGGGTAACTAAACTGATTAGGGGGTTTGGACAGGTCCATATGAGTAGAGTTAAAGGGCTAGGACTTTTTCGCTTTTGAACGAGGAGACTGGGGGTGGATGATGATCGGTATCTAAATATGGTTGATGTGGAGCAGTGATAAGGGCAAAGTTATTTACTTATTCCCTCATCAAGAACTAGGTGTCCCAATAGGTCGTGGGGTCTGTGGACAATAAGTAAATATGAGTCAACAGTTGTCAACTGTGGAAAAGCAAACTTCTTCTGGATGGTTAGCGGATGATTGTAGTAGAGTGAGAGTATTCTACTCTATTCAGTGCTGATTAGGCCTCAACTGGAATATTGTATCCAGTTCTGGGCGCCACATTTCAGGAAAGATGTGGACAAATTGGAGAAAGTCCAGAGAAGAGCAACAAAAATGATTAAAGGTCTAGAAAACAACCTATGAGGGAAGATGGGGTTTGGGACTGGCAAGGGGGGGTGGAACTTTTCTTGTTTTAGAAGCAGCGCTGACTAGCGATTATTTCCCCTGCCCTTGATCTCGGGATAGCGTCGTTACCTAACCAGAGAGTGAGAGGGGAATTGAGGCTCATTTTTTTGGGAGGAGGGATAGCTCAGTGGCCTGCTAAACCCAGGGTTGTGAGTTCAATCCTTAAGGGGACCACTTGGGGATCTGGGGCAAAATCAGTACTTGGTCCTGCCTGGTGAAGGCAGGGGGTTGGACTCAATGACCCTTCAGGGTCCCTTCCAGTTCTATAAGATAGGCATATCTCCATATATTTATTTAGATTGGAAAAAATTGGGTTTGTTTAGTCTGGAAAAGAGAAGACTGAGAGTTGACATGATAACAGTTTTCAAGTACATAAAACGTTGTTACAGGAAGGAGTGAGAAATTGTTCTTAACCTCTGAGGATAGGACAAGAAGCAATGAACTTAAAAACTGCAGAAGGGAGGTTTAGGTTGGACATTAGAAGAAACTTCCTAACTGTCAGGGTGGTTAAGCACTGGAATAAATTGCCCAGGGAGGTTGTGGAATCTCTATCACCTGAGATTTTTAAGAGTAGGTTAGACAAACACCCATCAGGAATGGTCTAGATAATACTTAGTCCTGCTATGAGCGCAGGCAACTCAACTTGATGACCTCTTAATGTCCCGTCCCATCCTATGATTCCTCATTATTTTCAGACTGTTAAGTTGATAGACTTGAAAATCAAGATTGGAGGTAGACCTCATATATGAAAGAGAGAATGAGAGTGAGAGGGAGGGAGGAGGAAAAAAGATTTTAGGAAAGTTTTTGTCAGTAACTTAAAGACAATATATATTATATCTGGTTTTAAAAAGAGGTTTTAAATGGGGTTTTTGTCATGACAAGAACAGAAGGGCCTAGAAGAGAAAATGAAGTCTTGGTATCTTAGAGAGAAATTAGTTATAATGAGTGAGTGGAAGGGGTGAGTAGCTGAGGGGGAGAGGATGGGACAGCATAGACGTCTCATTTCTTACTGAATGACAAGAGAATAATACTGTTAAAGGTATTATTAGTTTTACTGGATTGTTTTCAGCTCAGTTGCAAGCATAAACTGTGCCCTGAATGCAAGAGCAAAGAGAGATAGTGCCATGGAGCAGAAAAGGATCGTTAAGGCTAGTTCTGGGGCTATAGACTGTTCTAGGAGTCAAGTCTGTCCTGATCTAAAGCCTCCCTGAAGGTAGTGGAAAGATTCCAATTGGCTTCAGTAGGCTTTGGATCAGGCTTCCAGAGAGAGAGTAAAGGAAGAAAAGATCAAAGAGAATCACTAAAATGATTTGTAATCACCCAAGAGATTTTTCCGTCCAAGAGTGCTGTTGATATTTATTTTTTTTCATGATACACAACTATGTCTGAATTCATATTGTGCCTGTGGCTGCTCCAGCTGAAATAAATATCAGTACTCATACTTTAAATTGGAGCAACACCCATACTTAAATCCCTTAAACTGGAGCAGGGGTAGGCCCATTATTTGCAAACCTACTTTTGAAATTCAAAGACAACATTTCTGATCATTCTTAAATTGATTGAAAAAGAAAAAACATTGATATAATGGTGGTGATCATAGAAGAATTGGGTTTTCTTACAATCAAATAAACAAAAGTCATGCACCTTAATATCAGAGCGGTCTGGTATTAATGATTAATCAGCAAACTGAGCTGAGGAATATGTGCATTGTAATGGAAGTAGAGATTATTGTGTAGTTATCAAGGAACCTGATAGCTGGAGATAAAATATTGTACTAATGAAAATTATTGGAACATTAAAGTGATCCCTTAAAATCCCAGTCACTCAGGAGTGGCACCAGGGTTTTTGGCATCCTAGGCGGGGGTCCTTCCGCACTCTCGGTCGTTGGCGGCAATTCTGCGGAGGGGCGGGGTCCTTCTGCACTCCCGGTCATTGGTGGCGATTCTGCGGGGGGTGGGGGGCTTCCGTGCTCCCGGTCTTCGGGGCACTCCGGCGGCGGGTCCCAGAGCGAGTGAAAGACTCGCCACAGAATTGCCACCGAAGACCCAGAGCACGGAAGGACCCCCTGCCGCCGAATTGCTGCCCCCCCAAATCCTGGTGTCCTAGACGACTGCCTAGGTCACCTAAATAGAAGCGCCAGCCCTGCAGTCACTTGATGTTAACTCCTCCTTGTGGCAAAGATTGCACCATAACACTATACTTCTATGCATAGGAGTACTCGGTCAAGTACAAAGGTGCTTACATTTTTGAGTAATTTGTTATATGATCGGAGCTGTTCCAGTTCATTTTTATGGTCACCTCGATGTAGGGTATTAGTTCCCTATAAATGAGATTTTTTTTTTATTTTGCCATAATTTTAGCCATGCACATGGCACTAATATTTTTCAATGATGGGCACCATATAAATGTTTAAATTAAATACGTGAGTGCACACTGTACTGCTCTGATTACTAAACTGTACTTTCAGAAAGAGAAGCTAAGTGAAATATTGTTTAATTTCTTCCATGATTAGATTATGTAGTGTGGCCAAGTGAATGGGGATCAGGCAACTGCACCCAGCTTCCAGTGGCTGACACACTCCACTTCATCTGATTGCAGTGGAGAACTGGATTCTGTGCATGGAATCCTGACTCCACTGAAGTCAATGGAAGCTTTGCCATTAACTTCAATAGGGCTAGGATTTCTGCCCCCTATCCCTCAGGTGGTCTTAGTTTGCAGCGACCTCTTAACTGTGAATTCAAAGCTATTAGAATTAGGAGATACCTGTATCTGACTGCACAGTATACTTTGTGCATATGCTCTGGGGCATGATGTCACTTCTGTCTTCAAGTAAACAGGCCTGGCTGAGCAAAAGAATGAAGTATATGCCTAAACATGTTTTTTCAGTTGCAATCCAAAATGTATGACCCAAGAATAGTGATTTTAAAACTTCCACTATTGGATAAGGTCTAAGAATCAGGCATAGTGGAGCTCCACTCCAGCAGGTTCCCTCTCACTCCCCTGAATGCTCCTGACATATTCCTCCTTTTCTTTATACCAAGAACAAGAGGCAGTTGCCATGGGGAGCTGTGGAGGTGTCTCCTTCAGCTTCCCACCAATAGAGAGTCTCTCTGCACAAGGTGAATTCTCTACTTGCTATCTTTTGACATTTTAAGGCCACTTTGTACCATTTACCAAAACTGGAGAGTCCCACCCTAGAAATTTTTGCTGGATTTTTGTGCCTGTGTAGCTTATTAAAGGGATATTGTGTTGCTGCAAGTGCATTATATGTGGTACTGGTAGAGAAACCAAGTCAGTGGTAAGAGAGATCAGCTTTAATTTAAATTAACATACAGGAATGCACTTGTTTACATTAAAACTGAATCTAAACTACTGTCTCTTGCATATCTTACTGATTTCTTCCACCCCCTTTCTGTGTACCTCTTTACCTTCTGTTAACAAGAGCAGAACTTTGTGCCATTATGATCTGTTGTAATTTCCTCCTAGAAGTCATAAGGCATATGAGCGAGGTTTATTTTAGAATAGAATGAGAGTGGAAGAAAAGGTTTATAAGACTTGCAGGAAATAGAAAAAATAGTATTTGAATTAATCTTAAGGTTGATGCAGACTATTCTACATTTAAACCTCAGTTTATACATCTTTTTTTACTTTTCAGTTAATCAATAGGGTGTTCTTTAAGATACATAATGCTGAGTCATAGAGAATGAACGGAAGACAGGGAAAATTAATTTACCAGTATGTGTCTAGTTGTTGGTATAGTTAAGCTAAATAACTAACCCTTTTTTGCCCTCCCTGAGCTATATAATTGAGTCTGGACTAGATGCGCTGGAAAATAGATTATGCACTATGTACTCTCAGAAATAAATCCCAAGAGCCTCTGCATAATAATAATAAAATAAGAGGTTGGGAACGTTTTATTTTGTGAGATGGAAAGGAATTTATTCACAATTGTATCTCTACCTAACAAGCCTTATTTTCTCACTTTATTTAGTGCAGGCACTATATGAATTTGGTCCTTTTGGCATTGCATACCACTGTCTCCACTTTTTTCTCATAGAAATCAGGGTGCACTTTTTCAGCTTTAAGAACAGGAGTACTTGTGGCGCCTTAGAGACTAAGAAATTTGTTTGAGCATAAGTTTTCGTGGGCTACAGCCCACTTCTTCGGATGCATC
>NC_133774.1:62521293-62623392 GCF_003597395.2 Chelonoidis abingdonii | reverse complement strand
CGAGCCTCCATCCTAGAAGTCTATTTCCCTCCTTACTCAGGTGAAGTCCATCCCGAGAGAACAGTCTTCTGTCCGTAAATGCTTCCCAATGACCGTACATCCCAAAGCCCTCCTTATAGCACCACTGCCTGAGCCATCTGTTGATCACCATAATCTTGTCACACCTTTGTTAGGCTCTAAGGTGTGACAAGTACTCCTGTTCTTTTTGCGGATACAGACTAACACGGCTGCTACTCTGAAATCAATTTTTCGGCTTTGTGTATTGTTTCAAACAACACATTTGGAAAGGCTTATTGTTAGTAGCCATAATGTTGATGAAAAACAAAGAACATGAATTCCAAAATAAGTTAATCCTAAAAAGATGAGAAGAACATTTTTTGCAATTACTGAGATTATGTGTGCATTAGAGGGAGATATGTATGGTACAATATTCACAATAGAATAATCTTAATACTGTCAGTAAAAGTACTTTATGTACCCATGAGTGAGTCACAAAAATATGAGGCACGTACTGTGAATATAGATGCACTGTTACTGACAGCAGTGTCAAAATAACAGATTGTTTTCCAATACAAGAAAGTATACACTACTTCATATCTGTTATAGTGTTTGTGTAATAAATGATGTTGCACATATTTATGCCCTATATCTATCTCTGCATACATATTTGTAAATATATCATGCATAAAAAAGCCTACATTAAAAGAACATTAAGGTTACAAAGTCAAGCACTCAGAAGTTAGGAAATGCTGAATTAAGATTGCCTGCGTAATCTTACTTTGGCCCCCTTGAGAGTATGCAGTCTGATAGTATTTCATTATACGTTCATGTACTGTTTTTTACACCGCACCCCTGACTCCTTCAGTGTATAGGATGAAGGGTGCTAACTTAGTAAGCGGCTGTTTGACATTTTGTTTTATCCTCATTGTTGAGTGTATGGTCCTGGGCCTGCCTTACTTCATGCTGTTCACATCTTTTTTTAAGACAGAATTAGTAATTTCCTCATGGGCTTGTCTGTGACATTCATTCTAAACATTAATTTATCTTCATGACACCTGTATGACATGAGGAGTGGTATTATCCCCATTTTACAGAGGGGGAACTGAGGGACAGAGAGATTAGTCAATAGTATCCACTAATTTGGGGTGACCAATTTGAGACATCTGGGACCTTCAGAGTTCATAGTATTATACAGAACTTCATGTATTCAAGTACATCCTTCATTGATTTCACTTGCAATTGTGAGTTCTCAGCACTTTTGTGACTTAGACCCCATGGTATCAAGTTGAACACCCAAAAAGTGAAGAACACATGATTAGTGCACTTGTGAAAAAAGTTGTTTTAAATGACTTGTCCAGTATCACATAGGAACTCTGTGACAGAGGCAGGAACAGAATCCAGTTCTATAGGACATCATTCAACTGTCTTAACCATGAGACCTTCCTTTCTCTTCCTGCAATCCCCAGCTGTCATAAACAGATAGCTAAGGGTTAATGTTTCTTTTACCTGTAAAGGGTTAACAAAGGGAACCAAACACCTGACCAGAGGACCAATCAGGAAACCGGATTTTTCAAAGTCTCTCTCAGGGAAAGACTGGGAGGGGGAGAAGAAGGAGGGGAAGGTAAATCGTCTTCTGTTTTGTGTTTCAAGGGATTGAAGCAGGGGAATCTCCTAGTATCCCCAGGGCGGGAAAATCTGGGAGGAAGTAAAGAGCAGGAAGGGAAGTGGGTTATTTCCCTTTGTTGGAGGCTCAGGGCATCTGAGTCTTGGGGGTCCCCCAGGGAAAGGTTTGGGGAGACCAGAGAGTTTATCAGGTACTCAGAATTCTGATTGGTGGCAGCGAGATAAGATCCAAGCTGGTAATTAAGCTTGGAGGTTCATGCTAAGCACCCAGATTTTGGACGCTAAGGTCCAGATTTGGGACAGAGGCTTATTACACCAGCCTCATCTGTTTACTTCTGTGACAAATGAAGCAGGGATTGTAAAGACAACTCCTTCACTACATAATTGTGATTCACCTCCAGAACAGTACTGTCCTATGCACTGAATGAGGCAGGGGACCTGTGGAAAAAATAGTATGTGATCATCTAAAGACTGTATCAAAATGCATATACACAAGGGGGCCTAATTAAGGTTGCTCAGACAGCCTTAATTCTGGTGTTTTGTATTCTTGACTTTGCAAACTTAATAATGTTCTTTTAACATAGTTTTTATGTGTATAATTTCCTAAATTTAAAAAGAAACAAACTTAAAATCTCCCAGAAATTCAATCATCTGGTATCATATTAACAAATACATGGTTCATCAGGAGGTTGGAATCTGTAGATAAGTTAATGGAGTAACCTGATGACAGTAGCAGGCTGTCATCCTCTATATGGATCAGGAATAGAAGAGGATGGAACAGTTTGCCAGTGGGTTTCACAGATATTTGCAGTCCGCAGAAGAATGGTAAGAAAGGAATTTTGGGTTCCATTCCAGGCCCTGGAGGGGAGGGTTCTCTAGTGCTGCTCCGGGCCAATGGGAGCTGCTGGAAGCGGTGTGGGCCGAGGGACTTACTGGCTGCCGCTTTCAGCAGCTCCCATTGGCCCAGAGCATCGATCCATGGCCAGTGGAAGCCGCGATTCGCCGGACCTGCAGACGGGGCAGGTGTAAACACTGGCTGGCCCACCAGAGACTTTCCCTATACAAGTGGTGACCCCTGTTTGAGAAACCCTGCTGTAGTGGATACAGACTCTTCTGCCTGTCCCTTAAGTCTGACCCCTTTTTGCCTTGTTCCCTCCCTCCAATCTGTCCCTGTCTCAGTCTTGTCTCTTTCCCCATCCCACCCACCATGACTCCCAATCCCAGTCTCCTTGCCTAACCGGTACTAGCATCCTGAGAGGCTTCCAGTCCCAGCCTCCCTACCTAAGCACTCTCAAGTCTCCTCTCCCCTAGTCTCAGCCCATCCCTTTGCCGAGCCAGTCCCAGTTTTCCTCTCCACCTTCAGTCCCAATCTCACCACACTTTGTCCCAGTCTATTCAGTTCCCTCCCCCTGGTCTGGTGTTTGTCCCCTGTGCATATGAATCAGATCACTTTCTTCTCGATGCTGCCTGGCCAGCAGCATGGGCATCAATGAGTGCACAGGAGAGACAGGATCCCTGCTTTCAGTTTCAGTGGCCAGTCCCATCTGTCCTAGAGCAGCTGGGAGTAGCCACTACAAATACAAGCTGGTTTTGCCCCTTGGTAGTCCTGGGCTAGACTGAGCATGTTCAGTCACTCTGTGGGGAAGGTGTATGCGCAATATGGTCACAAAAGAAGCTGTGAGGATCTGGAACATGCTTTGTGAGGCTGGATTTCTCAGAGTCTTTAGGACATAAATCAAAGAAATCTCTACTGAGCATATGCAAACTATGATTTGTCAAACGCATATTGCTTGGCTAAATTTGGCCATATTTTCACGGGGATTGGAAAAAGGCACATATCTGATACACCGGCCACCCATTCACAATCACTTGTTGTTCCTGTGATGCTTACACATTGAAAAGTGTTTATGTATTCTTAGCTGGCTTCAGTGCAATAAGTGTTTTGTTCTTTTTGAAAAGAGTTAATTATTTATCTGTACTTCCTGCCTTTTCTGATTCTCTGTGCTGGGAGGAGCAGAGTCAACATCATGTGACCAGACAGTTCACCACAGACTATCAGTAAGTATCTACAGATCATCAACGGTCCACAGATCACAGTTTGGGAACCACTGTGTTCTTTCTTTCTCTTATATAAATTGTGCATAAAAGGAGAGATGGTCTTCTGATTGCATGTTGGAGGGGAGTTGTCTGAGAGATAATCTCTCTGTTAACGTCATCAACATTATATTTAATTATATTATGTTGTTTACTTTCAATATGGGCCGATTATAACTTTAGCTTATTTTGTAAGGATGATGTAACATATTTTACAAATAAATGCAGTTCTTATGGGATTTGTCTAAATTGTGATTTGGGCAGAGATCAGTATTGGGATGTTTTCTTAGAGTATGTCTACACTTCTAGTTGGGGGTGTGATTCCCAGCTTGAGGAGACATATGTGTGCTAGCTGTCATCAAATTAGCATGCTAAAAATAGAATGCAACTGCAGTGGTACAAGTCTTGGGATGAGCTAACTGACCTAAATACATTTCTAGGGTGTCAGATGGGTACATACTCAGAACGGCTAGCCCCATTTGCTGCTTATGGTACTGCTGTTATTGCTACACTCTATGGGTATGTCTACACTACGGGATTATTTCGATTTTACAGAAACTGGTTTTTTTAAAACAGATTGTATAAAGTCAAGTGCACGCGGCCACACTAAGCACATTAATTCGGTGGTGTGCGTCCATGTACTGAGGCTAGCGTCACTAGCACACTAGTTTGATGAGAGTTAGGACAAGTATGTTTCTTTGAGCTGGGAATCACACCTCCAGCAGCAAGTGTAGACACACCCTAAGTTTCATACTGCTGCCTTTTTTGTTTGTATTTGTATCCCCAAAGAAAGGGGGTGTTTGAGAGATCTGATAAAAGCCTGCTTAATTTACTGATCTATTGGAATAGCATTGAACAAACAGTTTCACAGCAACATTCTATATTGATTGTAACCTATGAGTGGACTCTGTTGATAGCCTGGTAGAAAGAGAATTACAGTAGTTTAAATTTAAAATAATAAAGGTATGAAATAGTCTCCATGTCAGTTTGAGAGAGAGCAGTACACTCTGGGTGTGTTCCTAATGTGGCAGAAAGAACATTTGGAGATAGATTTAATATGTTCCTACATACAGAACTCTGTCAAGGACTTTTGACTGATGAAACTGAAGAAACACTGCAGATGTTAAGTGACGGTGGCAGACCAAAGAAGGAAAAAAGAACTAGATAAATGTTCAGGGCCAAAAAATATTTGATTTTTTTTTTTTTAAATTTCAGTCACCTAAATATCAAGTTTTGAGACACACATACTGATTCATATTTAATGAGACTAAGTGATTTTTGTTATCAAAAACTGAAAGTAAACCACAATAAAATAAACCAAAACGTTTGAATAGCATTAAAAGGAACCATGTAGACACCAAGTAATATCATACCAAAACTGGAACCTTGGGAAATACTACCTATTTTAGGTATTTAAAAGGCTCCTTTTACTATAGTTTCTGAGCACCTTATAATCCTTAGTGTATTTATCTTCACAACATCCTTGGGAAGTACTGTTACCCCATTTTACAGATCATAGAATATCAGGATTGGAAGGGATCTCAGGAGGACATCTAGTCCAACCCCCTGCTCAAAGCAGGACCAATCCCCAACTAAATCATCCCAGCCAGGGCTTCGTCAAGCCTGACCTTGAAAAGCTCTAAGGACAGAGATTCCATCACTTCCCTCGATACCCCATTCCAGTGCTTCACCACCCTCCTGGTGAAAAAGTTTTTCCTAATATCCAATCTAAACCTCCCTCACTGCAACTTGAGACCATTACTCCTTGTTCTGTCATCTGCTACCACTGAGAACAGTCTAGATCCATCCTCTTTGGAACCCCCTTTCAGGTAGTTGAAAGCAGCTATCAAATCCCCCCTCATTCTTCTCTTCTGCAGACTAAACAATCCCAGTTCCCTCAGCCTCTCCTCATAAGTCATGTGCTCCAGCCCCCTAATCATTTTTGTTGCCCTCTGCTGGACTCTTTCCAATTTTTCCACATCCTTCTTGTAGTGTGGGGCCCAAAACTGGACACAGTACTCCAGATGAGGCCTCACCAATGTCGAATAGAGGGGAATGATCATGTCTCTCAATCTGCTGCCAATGCCTCCTTATACAGCCCAAAATGTTTAACCTTCTTGGCAACAAGGGCACACTGACTCATATCTAGCTTCTCGTCCACTGTAACCCCTAAGTCCTTTTCTGAAGAACTGCTGCCTAGCCATTCTGTCCCTAGTCTGTAGCAGTGCATGGGATTCTTCCGTTCTAAGTGCAGGACTCTGCACTTGTTGTTGTTTGAACCTCATCAGATTTCTTTTGTCCCAATCCTCTAATTTGTCTAGGTCCCTCTGTATCCTATCCCTATCCTCCAGCGTATCTACCACTCTTCCCAGTTTAGTGTCATCTGCAAACTTACTGAGGGTGCAGTCCACGCCATCCTCCAGATCATTCATTAAGATATTGAACAAAACCATATGGGGAACTGAAGCACAGAATGTCTTGCTCAAGGTCACACAGGAGGTCTTGTGTCAGAGCACCATAACTAACCCAGTTTTTTTTACTCATAAGCCAGTACCATAAACACTAGACCATCCTTCATTGTCTCAAAGGCATCTTAGTAGTGTTACTGATGCCAAACATGCAATCCTTCCTACCATAAAACTTCCTTTTTTGCAATACTAATAACTTAGGGATTTGGCCCACAGAGGAAAACAACTGAGTGTCGAGTTCTAATAGTAACCAATGACAAGATACAATAAGAGCATTGTTACAATAAGAGCATTAGGTTGAAATTTTAATTAGTGTGTGCACATCTAGTCACTGTTACCATATACCAAAAATTGTGTTGTTAGATGCCATTTTACTCAAATTTATTTCTAAAATATAAGTATCACTCTTGTTATAATTGAGGATCTTTTCATTTTTTCCAGAAGCAAAAGATAATTAATTCTGATTTGCATTATGTTTTGTAAACAAATAGATCTGGGAATGAACTACGGAGCAGATTTTGTTGGTTAGACTGTCACCTCCATATTTGATTTTTTTTTTAAATTTTCTTTTTACTTTTTAATATATTTCTGCAGAGAAATGCTTCAAAATATCCATAAAGCTCAATGAAAGCTGTGTAGCCTGGAGCTCAGTGCATCTCACTTTCTGTTCTGATGGTGGTGGATCAAATTCAGAAAAGAGTTTGCCAGTTTAAGAATTTGCTTTAAGCTGGTATAAATTATATCATCTTTTGGCTCCTTGTCTTGCTTGTTACATCCACTTTAGGTCTCTCATGCTTACTTACTGTGACTTACTGATTTAGACTACATCCATTTACCAATGTATAACTCACACTCCATTTTATACTTTATGTCTGAGTTGGCCATGTGAGGTTTAAGGTAGTATAACTCACGCGCTAAGGATCTGAACTGAGCAGTAAACACAAGGGAAGTATAAAAAGGTGTTAGTCTTGGAAATGGCATACTTTAACTACCAGCAATGTAATTCCAATTTCTTAGTATATAATTACCTTTATAAATGATTCCTTTAAACTTTCTGTGCACAGAATGACAGGCTGGCAGCGTTCATATTTAGAATCTGTGAACACAGCCTCTCCCACGTCCATTAGCTCACTTATTCCATCTACCCTATGATTCACTCACTGAGTCTCTTTTTTTGCCTTCTGGCCAGTGCAATGGAAGCAGGCAGAGAAAAGCAGAACGTTTGAGACCTTTCCCCCCGTCCTACTAGAAGAGACAAACAAAACTTAGCCAGTGGAACAGAAAATAGAAAGAACTCCATGCAACCATTTTAGCAGCCTTTTCCCAACTTGAAATTGAGAGTTTAAATCTTTTTGGAGACATGTCTAACTGCATTAGAATTGATTTTTTTGTTGCACTACACTTATAGTTCTAGTATGTAATTTCTATGCTGTATTTGTTGGCTGAACATCATGAAGTTTACCAAGAATGATATAATGTTACCTGGAAGAGAAATTAGGTATGATAATCATGTGAAGTTTTGCTGATTTAAACCATTTACTTTGAAACCAAATTGCTTTGGAAGAATGTCTCCACATTTTTTAAACAGAAATTTTTATTTAAAGATAATGAAACATTATATTTAAAAAATGTGGAGACATTCTTCCAAAGCAACACACAAGGTAGTACTATAAGAAAGAGTCAGGTGGAGAAATCCATTGTTGCTCAGATAATATCTACAGACTTCCCAAAAGTATTTTGGGGTGTATGTGTATTTGTCATAGGTGAAATCTGAAAAGAAATTGGGTTTAATGTCATGTGGTTTAGCTGGGAAAGGCTATGGCCTAGTGGACTAGGCATGCATGTCCCAATACAAACACCCAGGTTCTAACACTGATTTCTATGGGACTTCGGGTAAAATATATAACCTTTTTTTGAGCCTCAGTTTCTATAAAATAGAGATCATGATAGTTACCAATTTTGTAACTTAATTCAGATATGCAGCATCTGCTTATTATCTGCTTATGAAGGTCGGATTGGGTAGAGGTACAAAAAAACTTGCCTCAAAGGTTATTGAATTAGAGCAATTGTTAGTAATCCTTCTCGATTTTTGTTAGGCACTAACAAGGAAATATGACTACTTTACCAGCACATTTCCCCTAAAATTTAGACTATATAATCTATTTAGGAAAAAAATTGGAACTAAACTGTAACAACTTTTCAGTGAAATGATGACATTACAGAAGATTTATGCTTGATCTTAGAAGACCAATGGAGTCTACTGATCTGGAAGTCTCCGCATAGTTGGTTTCACTCTGAATAACATGGAATGTAGAGCAGTCTGTCTGTTGGAATGACTGTCATTCTCTTGAATGTATCTGTTCTGAATCTGTCACCCTTTTCTGTCCTTTTTTCTTTCACAAAACTTTGGATACCACCTGTAGGCATTGGCACTTACTGCATGGGGTAGTGTAGGCTCGAACTCCCCTCCTCATCAACCAGGCAAACAAAAAGGGAATTCAGTTATCCAAGTAACCACAGATATTGGAGCAGATCCCCTTTTTAACTCCAGGTTCTTTGTGCGACTCTGGCAGTGTAAAGGAGCCATAAAGGTGGCAGACACAGCCCCAAGAAGATTCTCTGGCATTGGAAATTCCTTGAGTGACAAAGGTCTACTAAAAACAACAGCCTGTTTGCTGATGATTTCTGAACAGAAGAAATGTTATGAGTAAGAAAGAAAGCAAAAGTGGAATCAGAAGTAGATAATTCTTTATGCAGCCAGTAGCTGTTCCCACCTTTGCATACACCCTATATTATAACAATTCCATAAATGATTGTTACTGAAGTGACTGTTGACTAACTGCATTTCCAGCATTCTTTCCCTTTGCCTGACAATTAGTATAAGCAACTGTCCTGATGGATGAGAGACTGATGTTCTATAAGTTGATCCCAGGACAAATAAAAATGTCAGTGGTAAAGACTGCAGAAAATACAGTTGCCCAAGCAGAGGGAAGCCGTTGTAAAGCTAGATTGCTCCTGACATACTGTAGTGAACCAACAATCAGAAATTCTTCTAGTATTAGGTCAGAGAATGGTTGTCATAGAGAATCAACCCCCCTCAGTTCTCTCTGTAGAAAAATGAACAACTTTCTCCGGCACTGGCAGACATCTGTATTTTCAGTAACCTGGAACCTTCTATCTATTCTCAGTCCTCACATCTTCAAACCACATTCTCCAGGTTGCTTTCGTTCCAACTGGGCTCTACCTGAGTTATGGAATAACTTGAGTCCCAATTCCTGTTCTTTTGAGTGCACTCTTAGAGTTAGACTATTCCTAAGCCAACCTTCTCCAGAACAAATCCACCGCCAAGTTTTATTTTCCTGCCTCTCAACTAACCCATGCTCTAGAACTAATCTCCAGTGCATACAGCAATTAAGGGAGTTCTCTGACAGATTCTGCTTACAACTTCAGAAAGTATTGGCATTGAAGAGACCAACCTTTTTACAGGAACATATATTACTCATGCTGTTTTACAGGGCTTGAACACCATCAGTTAATGTAAAACCAGGTCATTCAGCACTAGCATCAGCTTACCACTAGAACACACATTTACAATTTACAAACCTATTAAACACACTCGAGTAATAGATGTGCTGTGCTTAGCCTAGTCTGTGATGTGTTACTAGTTCACTATCATCCATGGGTCTAGTTTGAAGGCAATTAACCCAGCAATGGGGAATGACCTGAACTGAACTGAGAGAGATGTCATCTTGACTTAATCCAAGCAGACATCATCATCCTCATTCCCAGCATCTAAACAGGCAGAGCAGTCTGGAAATCTGTGTGGATGACAGGTTAGTCAGATCCTTGTAAAAATGCAGAACTCGTGAATAGCCTTTTTTGAACTTTAATTACATAAAATGGGAAATAGTGGTAATGAAAGATGAAGACAGCAGGGTTTGTCAGCATGTGATATTCTGCTTTTATTTAGTAATTACAAACCTATAGTCTAGTCTGTACATATCACTGTCAATCTGGCAAGAAGGGTTGCCAGTCAAGGGGTGGGGAGTTCAGGGGAGCTATTTGCCTGCATGTAGCAGTGACTTTCAGAGTTCTATGTGTACAGCATCCAGACAGTATCCTCTTACAGCTAGTGTACATTCATACAGTGTACTGATTTCTTGTAAACACCTCTTGCTGTAATAGTAGGTAAAGACTTAAATTTTGCACCAACTCTAATTGTGGATAATGTTTTGCAATCATATAGTGCCTTTCATCTGAGAATCTCAAAGCACTTTACAACACCCCTGTGAATTAAGTATTATACCCATATTATTAATGCTTACTATGGTGCTGTAAAGATTAATGGCATTTTGCAAATCACAGAGAAAGGCATGCTCCATGTCCCAATGAGTTTACATTTTGATAAAACAAAACAGAAGGTTGCGTATGGAAGGATGAAGATGGTGCTGACACTAAGTTAGAAATAGATCTGAATATTTGTTAATTAAAATATTTTTGAATTATTAAAATAAAGTTAAAAGGTAGATAGATACTTTTTATTGGCTGCAGTTCATACAGTTGCTTCCATTGGAAATCCACACCACTAGCGAGCCATTAAAGGCAGTGATTGTGTGCAGTTGAGATGCTGGAAAGACTCACTACAAACCTTTAGAATAAATGTGCAGAATATGGGCTTTTTATAATCTATTTTGTGCTCATCTTCTTGAAGGTGATCCAGGAGTCTGTGTTTTCTCTACTCTTCTTCTTCTTCTTTTTTTTTTTTAACGTGAAACCACACTGATCCATTTCATGGTATTCATGAATTTTACAGCACGTTTATCCTTCATGTTTAAAAATATGCACCATAACGTTTTTCTGATAGTGGTTGGGATAGGTGGATTAAATATTTTTGGATAGTTGGTTGGATGGGACACTGGAAATTGTTAGCCCATGAATCAGTTTTTTGCCTGATTTTTATCTTGTGTGATGAGGGTTGGACAGAAGTATTTTGGGATTGATGTGGGGTCGGGAAGATTATTGGTCAAGACAGAATTTGCAGCTTGCCCTGGCTGTTCTTATTTGGGCATTCAACTGCAGCAACTACTTGCTATCAGTTACTACTTTAGGAAAGCTGAAAAAGTTGAAAAAGGATCCAAGTTCATGGAGGTTGTATTTACGAGGGCTCGGGCTCCTCAGTCTCTGTGGGAAGGGAAAGACAGAGTAAGAACATATTTTATTTATTTGTACTGAGTTGAACCCAAAAGAGCTGTACAAACACTTTGGAAGACCTGGTCCCTCCCCAAAGAGTTTTTCAACCCAATTTAACAAAATGGTAAGTGAGTTTGTCTCAAACAGTTGGAAAGAGGCTAAAAGGTTGATACCAACAGCACCCCAGCAAAGAACACTCCATGCAGGTCCCTTATTGGGATGTTTTTGGTGGGGGGGGCAATGGTTTTCAGAGTTTACAGCACTATAAGATGAACAGGACGGTTCATGCCTGTCATAGCTGTTGGATTCAGGCTGTCTGCGGATACAGCTAGTTGACAGTGTATAAGGTACATTCAGGGCATGTTTTCAAGGTTTCCTTCAGAACCATTAGAGCTAGAAACATATCTTTTTAAAAACAAACCTGAGATTATGAAGACATCACAGAACTTCAGGAGCCAGGGCTCTAGGCATGTGCCCACAGTGGGAATATCTTAACCTGCCCCACCCATACTTCCCCCCCCCCCACCAAGGAGGCCCTTTCAACAACTATCCATGTCTTTTGTCACTTCAAGATCAGATTTAGGTACTGCACTGTATGTGGAGGCTGCACACTAACAACTGTGCTAGAAACTGAAGCTAGTGCAGAATAATAAGCACTTTCACTTTATTCCAGTACTCTGGAATCTGTGCTGGATTCCATAGCCTTCCAGGTGAAATTCAAAGTGCAGGTGTAAGCCAGGGCCCTAACTATTTAGGGCTTTATAGGTTATCTAACAGATCACCTCCCTTCCCAGGTACATGATCACAGCTGAAATCAGTGGAGGCACTAAAGGTGGAGTCTCCTTATTTTAACTTGGAATGGCTACTAGCAACTTCCTGAGAAGTGCAAGATTTTGGAAATGAATTTCCCCTTCATCCCTTTTTGGTCCACCATAGCTGATATTTCTTAGCTTTCCAAGCAGACTTCAAAGAAGGGAGTGGGTTAAAGATTAAGAGAGGGGATTATTATATGGGTTATGGAGGGTGGGTATTTTTACTATATTTTGGTGGTGGATATATTTCTGTATGTTTCAAGGTGAGATAAATAGGCCTTTGTATTATAATATATTGCACTTCATGATTTTTTAAATTGTATATTTTAATATATGTAATGGGTACACAGAGCATCAAAGATCTTATAAATCTAAGTAAAATAAATATTGCAATAGTTGCATGATTCACTATGATATTGAAATTGTGTATATATGTTACCACTGGTCAAATATTCTAAATCCAATACATTGCTCATAAAATTTTGTTTGCATTTGATGAATACATTATATGTAAAATGATTTATTGTAGCATATAAGTATCTCCCAGACTTATGCAAATGTTGATTTATTTGGTGAATAAATTCAAAATTATTTTTGAATAAGCAAAAATTAGTAAATTTGTTCAACGAATAATTATCCAGTTTTTGATCAGTGTTTTTAAAAAATCTGTAACATTGATTACAAAAAAGAAATTATTAATAACAATAATTCCTCTACTCCCACCAATACAAAATTTTTCTCACAGATACTTTGAAGATTGGAAAATAACTAACTAATTGTGGCTAGGAACAAATCTATCCAACTACAAGTAACAACTGAAATATGTTTCACAAAAATGTTTTTAAATATGCATGTATGTCAAGTAACAATAGATCATTTAATAATGTTTAACATTGCTTGTTTTTTAATTCATTTTTTACTTCATAATATTGCCTAAAGCATTGTGAAATGTTAAAGACTCTTAACTTAGTTCAACTCAAGATGGTAAGGTTAAAATGTATATTGCAACAAAGATGAAATAACCAAGACTGAGTCTTAGTTTCTGGTCTGAAGCACTGTGAAACAATGAGAGAAAAGTAGAAAGACAAGGAGAATTCTAAGCAAGAGCAAAAAAAGAGGGTATACAAGTCAAAAGAAGAGTGAGACAGAGAGACCAAATAATTTAGGGGGAGTGTAGGCAGAAGGGAAAAGCATGTAGGCAGAATATGAACATGAACTTGAAAAGAGAAGTAAAAGAGAAGACTCGCGGACAGTTAGATTATCTGTAACTTGGAGGAGGAGGCTGCGTCAAATGAGAAATTATCTGTAAGATTTTGGTGTTAGTAAAATATACACATTGTTTTCTATATCATCAGACTTACCATCCAACAGTCATTATTTTGGATTGTTAGAGAGAGGTATCATATAATGTAGTAAGATAACAAAGGCACAACTAGAATAAGAGCATGATACTTAGGAATACTGATAAGAGATTTCTTGTTATTTCCTGGCCCCAGTAACATGACATGGATGAGCATTACAAATGGCTGTAATATTGTCACATAGTAGGTATGAGTAGAACTGAATTCCTATAATTGATTCTATCATTATACCACTACCAAACCCGCAATACAACAAAAGACAGAAGAAGAAGGCAACAGTTTAGTCTCTGGAAGACTTAAACTCCTTGAGTACCAACTGTAAGATAAGGAAAGATGAATTTCCAAGTGAAACAACCTTAGCTCATCTCCTGTTAACAGCTGATGTAAAGAGACATAAAGGAAGCCATTTGCAGTGCACAAATCTCATTGGACCTACGAAACACAGGATCTGTGCTGTATATGTTTGAGCACTAGCTGCTACTAACTAGATATTTACATATATACAGATATAGAGCTCTCCCATAATATCTCCTATGATTAGGGTAGCTATAGTCAGGGGAAAAAATTACTTGCCTTTCACCTTGTGAAGTTCCAACTGCAGTACTGGGCAGGATGGATCCTTCATAACTAGCCATCAAGTTAGTGGTTCCCCTGTTTAGTTAAGCTCACTATAACATTTTTGTGTTCAGAAACACAACACAGAGAGGAAGAAACACAATTGAAGCCTTTCCTTCCCTGAGCTCTCCTCCACATATACGTAATAAAACATACAGTAAAGAAGGTGTCTCCTTTGCACCTTATCTCTTTTAAGTCTCAGTTGTTCTTTGAGTGCTTGCTCATATCCATTCCAGTTAGGTGTGTGCGCACCGCGTGCACATTCATCGGAAGATTTTTACCCTAGCAACACTTGGTGGGTTGGCTGGGCGCCCCTTGGAGTGGTGCCGCTATGGCGCCAGATATATACCCCTGCCGACCCAGCCACCCTTCAGTTCCTTCTTACCACCCGTGTTGGTCGTTGGAACAGTGGAGCGCGGCTGATCTGACCTCCACTTCCCTAGCTACTCGTAGTTCTCATTCGTTATTGTGTATATAGTTATAATCCTTTTATTTATATATCTATATATATAGAGAGAGAGTTATACGTTTTTTCTTTACTAGAATAGTTAGTTTAGTAATAGTTAGCGGGGTTTGAGGAGTAGCCCCTTCCCCGCACCCGGTGCCGGAGCCCATGCCCAGCTCACCGGGTTTCAAACCAGGCTCAGCCTGCCACAAGCTGATGCCGACAGGAGATCTGCATGACTCCTGTTTGAAGCGCCTCGGGGAATCGCTCTTGACAGCTCAGTGCCCCATTTGCAAGGCTTTTAAGCTGAGAATGAAATGGAGAGGGACTTTCACTTACCCCTCTGCCTTCGGCACCGAGCGCTGGTTGATCGGGCGGGCAGAAGCGCCTCCTTGGCACCGGACCGTGCTAGTACTGCCATGGCCTCTCAGCATCGGCCGTCGCCAGCACTGAAGTGGACTCGGCACCGCACCCTCTCTCCGAGGTCGAGAAGGCCTAAGACTCCTCCTGCTTCCGTGCCAACTGCACCGCAGTCAGAGAGCTCGTCTAAGTCGGATCGCCCAGCACCGACACCTGCAGAGGCACCGATGACATCGGCACCGTTGATTTCAGTCTCACGGGGCCATCGAATCCAGTGCCTGACAGCTCCCTGGCACGCGCCGTGGTTGAGCTCCCTGCTCCAACTGCTTCTGTGCCAACTGCACCGCAGCCAGAGAGCTCGTCTAAGTCGGATCGCCCGGCACCGACACCTGCCGAGGCACCGACGATGTCGGCACTGTCGATCCTGGTCCCACGAGGGCTGTCGAATCCAGTGCCTGACAGCTCCCCAGTGTGCCGTGGTTGAGCTTACTGTTCCCTCCACGCCAGAGGCATTCCCAACGGCGAGGGATCTCATTGCCATGACAGAGTCGATGCTGCCTGAACCCCCGGCACCGCCGGTGCAGGTAATACAGTCTTTCGGCAAGCCTCCCTTGATAAGACCATCCTCTGTTGGCACAGCAGAGCTGCACCGTTCATGATCATGGTCCCACGGACGCTCCAGGTCTTGTCGGCACTCTCGCTCCCGACACCACTTGCAGTCCCGGTGCTGTTCTCCTCGGTACTGGTCGCACTCACCGCACCAGTCAGTCTCCCGTTCACCGACCCACTACTCTCAGCACCATTCCAGCTCCCGGCACCACTACAGGCACCGTGATTCCCGTAGCTGCTCTCAACCTCGAGGTCTCGGTCGACCTCCTGGCACCGCTCTGGTTGCAGGTCCGGATCTCGTTCCAGGTACTGGTACGCCTCCTGGTACCGGTCCCCGGTGCCGAGTTGGTCAGGCTCTGATAGAGACAGAGACTCTGCACATGGCTTTTCAGCACCTCCATGGCCATCCAGACACGCATCAGTGTCATCCCACGCAGACAGCTCTTATGCTCAGGACCGCGATTCTGATGTGCCCACCAACAACTTGAGAGCCCATCAGGACCTCCTAAGGAGGGTAGCACTCAATATGGACCTCCAGGTGGAGGAGGTCTCAGAGGTCGAGGACCTGGTAGTGGACATTCTATCACCGGATGCTCCGCTAGAGGCGCCCTACCCGTTTATTCGGACCATCCAGGCAAATGCCGATACTATATGGCAGTCCCCAGCCTCTATCCCTCCTGCGGCCAGGGGAGTTGAGCGTAAATATATGATGCCCTCTGAAGGGTACTACTACTTGTATCTCCGTCCTCCTCCCTGCTCACTAGTCATTCAGTCCATTAAGGAGAGGAGACAGCATGGCCAGCAGGCGCCAGCCCTGAAATCGAAGGAGGCTAGGCGAATGAACCTACTCGGCCGCAAGGTGTACTCTGCAGGGGCCTTACAGCTCTGGGTGGCAAATCAACAAGCCTTGCTTAGCCCCTATAATTATAACACCTGGGCGGCAGTGGGTAAGTTTATGGAGCTTCTCCCTCAAGACTCCCGCCAAGAGTTCGCTGCCCTCTTGGAGGAAGGGAAAAAGGTGGCCAGAACTTCCCTCCAGGCCTCATTGGATTGAGCAGACTCAGCAGCCAGGACTCTGACCTGGGATGTTGCCATGAGGCGCATCTTATGGCTTCAGGTTTCAAACCTCCCGCCGGAGCTGCAGTATACCATTCAGGACTTACCATTTGATGGTAAAGGCCTCTTCGCAGCAAAGACTGCCCCAGGCTGCAAAGCCTGAAGGACAACAGGGTCCTAATGCGCTCTCTCAGCGTACATACGCTGGTGACCAAACGCAGGCCTTTCCGTCCCCAGCCACACCGCTATACTCTGTGCCTAGCCAGAGACAGGACTTTGGCAGGCGGCGCGGCCGAGGTGGTCGCAGACAACCATCAGGACCCCAAGAGGGCCAAGATCAAGGTCCCTAGCAACCACTACTGGGACCAAAGACGAACTTTCGAAGGTGCATCCGAGGGTGGCGTACCAGTTACAGGCCGGGATCCCACTCCTACTTCCTCCTGGCGTGGTCCCAGTTAACTTCAGATCGCTGGGTCCTCCGCACGGTGGAGTATGGGTACCACCTCCAATTTGTTCCAACCCTGTCCCTCTTCAGGGACCACTCTCACAAGCAATTCCTCTTATAAGAGGTGCAGATGCCGATGAACGAAAGGGGCAAGTGGTTTTACTCCCGTTATTCCCTAATCCTCAAGTCGAACGGAGGTCTCAAACCTATCCCAGACCTGCAAGGACTCAACCAGTTTAGGATAAGGTTGAAGTTCCGCATGGTATCCCTGGGAACCATTATCCCGTCCTTGGATCCTGGAGACTGGTATGCCGCCCTTGATATGAAGGACGCATACTTTCACATTGCCATCTTCCCTCTGCACAGGAGATACCTCTGCTTTCTAGCCAACCGTCAGTACCTCCAGTTTACGGTCCTGCTGTTTGGCCTTTCTGCAGCCCCAGGGGTATTAACCAAGTGTATGGCCGTAGTCGCCGCCTACCTCCGCCGACATCGGACATGCGTTTTTTCCGTATCTGGACGATTGGCTTATCCGAGGAGACTCCAAGACACAAATCACTCAGCATGTGGGCATCGTCAAGGACCTATTCACACCTCTAGGCTGGATGATCACTATAGAAAAATCCACTCTGGTTCCCACGCGGAGGTTAGACATCATAGGAGCAACAATCATCCGAGGTCTGCAGACTTTCCCAACGACATCTGCTCGCACTTGTCTCGGTCTCCTGGGTCCCATGGCTGCCTGCAAGTTTGTAACCAAACACGCCAGGCTCCGCCTCCGTCTTCTCCAAGTTTGGCTCAACTCGGTGTACCGCCCAGACAGGGACCCAATGGTCACGATAGTCACCATTCCCTCGAGCACCGTAGGCTCCCTAGAATGGTGGCTAACTCCCTCCCTGGTGTGGGCAGGGATGCTGTTCCATCCGCCCCAGCCCTCAATGTCCCTGACGATGGACTCATCATCTCTCGGCTGGGGTGCTCACCTCGGTCACCTTCGAGCTTAAGGTCTTTGGTCTTTTCAGGAGCTGGCATTCCACATAAACGTCCAGAAATGAGAGCAGTCCGCCTGGCATGCCAGGGGTTCCAGCAGCAGCTGCGAGGCCATGGTGTCTCAGTGTTTACAGCCAACACAACAGCCTTGTGCTACATAAACAACCAGGGAGGGACATGGTCCTCCCCCTTTTGTCAAGAGGCCATCCATCTCTGGGAGTTTTGCATAGCCCACTCGATAAATCTGGTAGCGTCCTTTCTCCCAGGCGTTCGGAACGCCTTAGCGCTTTGGCTCAGCAGGTCTTTCCTGTCTCACGAGTGGTTGATTTGCCCCAATGTGATGCATTCTGTTTTCCAGAAGTGGGGATTTTTCTCCACATTGAACTATTTGCTCACAGCGAGAACAGGACGTGCCAGATGTTCTGCTGCTTCCAAGGTCTCTCCCCGGGATCAATCTCCGACGCTTTCCTGATGCTGTGGAAGGGCCAACTCCTTTATGCCTTCCCACCATTCCCGCTGATTCATAGGGTCCTGCTGAAACTCTGCAGGGACAGAGCGCACATCATTATGATCATCCAGGCAGCACTGATACAGTACATTGCTCGACCTGTCGATAGCCAACCCAATTACCCTGCCACTCTACCCAGACCTCATAACTCAGAACCACAGCAGGCTTCACCACCCGCACCTGCAGTCTCTTCACCTCACGGTGTGGCTGCTGCATGGCTAAACTGGGGTAGCAGCAAGCCTTCCACCTGGTCAACGTACCTAGCCGAGTGGAAGCATTTCTCCTACAGGTGCGAAATGCTTGATCTTACTCCTACTGAGGTCTCGATCCCCTCTATTTTGGACTACTCCTGGCCTAAAACAGCAGGGCCTAGCGGTATCATCGCTGAGGGTACACTTGGCAGCCATCTCTACCTTCCACCCAGGCTGAGGTGGGCGTTCCGTGTTCTCACACTCTATGGTTTTGAGGTTCCTCAAGGGCTTGGAGCGCTTATACCCTCAAGTATGCCGCCCAGCCCCAACCTGGGACTTCAATCTGGTTTTAACCAGACTTATGTCTCCCCCATTCGAGCCGATAGCCACCTGCTTGCCGCTACACCTGTCTTGGAAGACAGCTTTCCTCATAGTCATTACATCGGCCAGATGAGTCTCCGAGCTCAGGGCTCTTATGGTGGTTCCGCTGTACACTATGTTCCACAAAGACAAGGTGCAGTTACAACCACACCTGACTTTCCTCCCTAAGGTGGTTTCGGCCTTTCATATTAACCACACTTAACGCAATGGGAGCAACAGTTGCACTCTCTGGATGTCCATAGGGCGCTCACATTTTATATTGAGTAGACAAAACCATTTCGTAAAACGCCCCAATTCTCTGTCGCGGTACCAGACCGAAGGATAGGCCTACCTGTTTCCTCTCAGAGGATCTCATCTTGGGTGATGGCGTGCATCTGCACTTGTTATGATTTGGCTCATATTTCCCCAAGCCACATCACCGTGCCTTCTACCAGGGCTCAGGCTTCATTTGCCGCCTTGCTGGCTCGTGTTCCTATCCACGAGATCTGTCGTGCAGCTCCATGGTCCTCGGTCCATACCTTTGCTTCGCATTATGCTCTGGTTCAACAGTCAAGAGATGCTGCAGCCTCTGGCTCAGCAGTTTTTACATTCTGCCACATTTCACCCCAACCCCACCGCCTACGTAAGACTTGGGAATCACCTAACTGGAATGGACATGAGCAAGCACTCGAAGAAGAAAAGACGGTTACTCAGCTTTGTGACTGTTGTTCTTCGAGACATGTTGCTCATATCCATTCCAAACCCACCCTCCTTCCCCACTGTCGGAGTAGCCGGCAAGAAGGAACTGAAGGGTGGCTGGGTCGGCAGGGATATATATCCGGTGCCATAGCAGCACCACTCCAGGGGGCGCCCAGCCGACCCACCAAGTGTTGCTAGGGTAAAAATCTTCCGACGAACGTGCACGCAGCGCGCACATGCCTAACTGGAATGGATATGAGCAACACATCTCAAAGAACAACAGTTACAAAGATGAGTAACCGTCTTTTCTTTATTTTAAAATATAGGTGACATTTTCAGTTGGGCAACACTTGTTATGTGCCAGGGCCTACGTATCTGCAGCATAAATCCAGCTGTGTTGTGCTTTGTAGTGGAGATTTAAGCAGAAGTGAGGTGGCCAGAAAACATTAATCATAGGTAAGGCTAAGTTTTTGTCATGGATATTTTTAGTAAAAGTCATGGACGGGTCATGGGAAATAAACAAAAATTCTCAGCAGCCCCTGACCTGTCTCTGACTTTCACTAAAAATATCTCCGACAAAAGGGGAAGGTGGGTTCAGCACCCACTGCTGTTGGAGCTCCAGAACTACAGCAGGCAGGCAGACTCCCCACAGCTGCAGCCACAGCCAGCAGCTCGGGGATCCTGCAGCTATCAGCTTCCCGGGGCGATGGGACCCAGCAGTAGTCCAGCTCCATAGGCAAGAGGACCCTGGAGCTCCCCCTCACTGCATCGGTTGGGGACCCAGGAGTCTCAGCAGCAGTTGGGACTTTTAGCGAAAGTCAGAGACAGATCATGGGCTGCTATGAATTTTTGTTTATTTTCTGTGACCTGTCCCTGACTTTTTACTAAAAATATCCATGACAAAAACTTAACCTTAAGCATAGGTACTGCTGTTTGAGGCATTGTGGTATTCCATAACATGGGAGGTTGTTTTAACACAGAGATTCTCCAATTTTTGTAGCTCTAACCAAATTCCTAATGCAGAGACAGTCTCCATTCCCATTTAGAATTGCACAGCCTTCCTGCCCTCCCATTTGAAAATGTGTAATACACCTGTAGTAACTAGACTGCTGCTTATGGGTAAAGGAAAGCATTTGTATCTTTTTATTGGAATTATACTGGTGGAGACAAGGAACCAACACTATATGACTGTTAGCTTTCTGTGGACCACCAACAAGCACTCCACAGACCAGTTTGAGAACCTCTGCCTTAGCATTACTTCAGATGCATGTGCAATAAGAAGGTTCAAAATCTCTACTAAAGTTTTAATTATTTTTTATGTAAAGAAAAGTGAGTGCTGAAGACTTGTAGATAAAATGTAACCTTATGGTTGTAAACTACAAGTAGTTATCAGTGGGGAATGGAGACAGCAAATAACCACCTCAAAAAGTGTGAGATACTTTATAAACATTTAAGGTAAACAAGGTCACATGAGAGTGTACATTTTTTCAGGCAAGCAACACACACCTTGGGTACACACCAGGGGCTTCAACACATAAGAAGTGTGTATAAATTGTACACCTTTGACAATTTGGATTTAATGACACGATTGTTGCACTTCTTGTAAACCATTTACAACATAGTATGTCACAACTGAGTTTCCTGAAGAAGGCTACCTGTTGAAAAAAGTCCAACAGAGGCTTGCCTGATCTCAGTAAGAAGGTAATGCAAATTTGATGAATAATGAAATTGTATTTTAAGACATGCAGTTGTTTGTAGTGCGCAAAGGAAATAATTTTTGTTATTGCTACAATTTTTAAGGACTTTTATGCTCCCTTTATTTTATCATTATTAGAACAACATATACTGGCATTGTGAAGTGTGATGTTCACACGCTAATCAAAAATTTTTAGGGGATGTTGCTGAAAAAAAATTATTTTGCTATCATAAGGATACTGGTTCTTCACAATATATAGGATATTAAATGGATAATCAATATAGAAATCATGCTTAGCATACAGAGATATTAAATGCCAGAAAAACATAGCTAGGGTCAGATTTAAAAAACAATCTCTTTTTACATGGCTAATGGGATTAATAATGGTTTATAGGAAGACTTCTTCCACCATTAGGTTACTGGCTTGAAAACAATTCTGGTGCAAGTTTCATGGGCTAAAGTCCTCTTTGGTGACATAAGTGGAATTAATTTGTGGCAATGGTACTGGTACATTTGATACTGACAAATTTAACACCACAACTGGCACCATTGTTGACAACCTTTTGAGACAAGGAGCTGAATGGGATTTTTAAAGAAACCTAGTAGCTGAAAGCCCATGTTAGTGCATAGGTCTAATCTGTACAAGTACATGTGTGTGTTTTTATAAAAAGCCAAAAATGCTAAAAACTTCAAAACTGGACAGCAGCAGATTGTGAATTCCAGTGATGACTGAACCTGGTAATATTGTGAACAAAAAGAGTTCTCAATCATGCATGTTGCTGTTTCCATCACTTCATACTAACTCAATAGACATTCTAGGCTTCACAGTGAACTTTGGGGTTATTGTGTGTGCTGACTGTGTTTTGTGACTGGGGGGTTATTCTGGGAGATCTATTGCAAGTGGCAAATATGCGGTGCATGCTGTGGTGAGGGGTGTGACGGGTTGGATAACAGAAAAAACCCCTGGGGGCTGCCAACTGATGTGCCAAGAGTACTACTGCCCCTGCTTTCCCTGTCAGCGTGGGACTCCAGCATCCTGTGTTGTTGAGCCAGACATGCCAGTCTGCTCCAGCACAGATCCAGGGTCTGAACCACGTGCCTCAAAGCTGCAGACTTAACTGAAAGCAACTTAAGAAGTGTTCCTGTCTTAACACTCAGATACCCCACTCTCAATGGGGTCCAAACCCCAAATAAATCCGTTTTACCTTGTATAAAATTTATACAGGGTAAATCATAAATTGTATGCCCTCTATAACACTGATAGAGAGCTATGCACAGCTGTTTGGGCCCCCCCCCCAGGTATTAATATATAGTCTGGGTTAATTAATAAGTAAAAAGTGATTTTATTAAATAAGAAAGTAGGATTTATGTGGTTCCAAGTAATAGCAGACAGAACAAAGTGAATTATTAAGCAAAATAAAATAGAACATGCAAGTCTATCTCTAATACAGTAAGAAAACTGAATACAGATAAAAACCTCACACTCAGGGGAATTCCATCAAGCTTCCTTTTACAGAGTAGTCTCCTTCTAGTCTGGGTCCAGCAGTCACTCACATCCCCTGTAGTTACTGTCTTTTGTTCCAGTTTCTTCCAGGTATCCTTGGGGGTGGAGAGGCTCTCTCTTTAGTCAGCTGAAGACAAAATGGAGGGGTCTCCCAGGGGTTTAAATAGACTTTCTCTTGTGGGTGGAAACTCTCTCCTATGCAAAGTCCAGCTCCAAGATGGCTTTTTGGAGTCACATGTCCATGCATGACTCAATTTTTACAGACAGTAGCCATTGTTCACATGCTACCCGGAAGTCCTCAGGTAGACTTGTTAAATGGATTGGAGCCTTCCAAGATTCATTGTCCTTTAAGTGTTTCTTGATTGGGCACTTAATTTGCACATTCTTTTCTCAAGAAGCTGACCAAATGCTTTATTAAGGCTACTTAGAAATCAAGCAAGTACACAGCAAATATTCAGAACTTCGAATACAAAAATGATACATGCATACAGATAGGATGAATAGATTCAGTAGCTCATAACCTTTACAGAGATATGTTACATGGCATATGTAGCTGTAGCAAGGCGATGGGATACCCCACTGAGGGACGAGCCTCACTTAGCACCTATGTGGGTGGAGCCAGTGGGTCCTGCACCCGCCCCCCAGAGGTCACGGCACAGGACAGCAAGTAGAAAAGCCACGTTGCAAAGCTCAGTTGAAAGTCAGCCACCGGAGAGGCCAGATACTTGTGGCTTAGCTCCGGGTTGGGGAACGCTGGCAGGCCACGGCTAATTCAGACTGGCTGGGCCAGCCGGGCCTACTCCTTGCCAGCTACCCCGAGGAGCAGCCAAGCCTACCCCTTGCCAGCTACCCTGAGGAGCAGCCAAGCCTACCTTCTCCAGTTACCCAGAGGAACCGATGATGCTGGAAACTGCCAAAGACACCAGCCAAACCCAGATACCTTATGAGGGGGAGTCTGGAAGTAGCCCGGGGGCAGCCAACCCTGGCCGGGCTGTGACACGGTCAGAACCAAGGTCAGCGTGTTGAGGTCAGGATCCCTACTGACAGAACAGTGAGTCTTCTGCCGCTGCTAAGGACCCAGGCTGGGACACAGTGGAGTGGGTGTGCCTGCATCCCCCCTGCCACCCCACTCACGGGTGGCAGTCTGTCCCTCGCACCAGATGCTCAGAAGCCTGAGCTCCTGACTATGTGTTTGCTGCCCTGCCCTGACCCAGGGTTTGGGCCCAGAGCGAACTAGTGTGAGGCAGTGGGATACACCACAGCCCCACTGAAGGATGAGCCTCGGCCGAGCCCTTCTACAGTAGCATAAAACATATTCCAGTTATGTCATATATACATTCATAAGCATATATCCATGAAGTCTTATGGGGTGCACTGTCACAAGAGGCAATGTGTATTTGGGCTATGTGTGAGTGCTGGTTATATTGTGTATGGGTTGTTGTGCTGGGAGACTTGTGCTTGTAGCTGTTTCCATCACTTTGCACTAATTCAACAGAGATTCTATGCATCAGCATGACACGCAGATGACACACAGGTGACAATCCTGAAATCTTATTATATAGCTAAGTATGTACTTCTATGGCAAGACGCTGTGACTGAAATGTTTTATTGTTAACTGTGACAAAGTACTGGGAATTAGCAACTAAGCCAACACTCTGTGCACTTTAAAGCAGTTAGCCCCCCCTTCCCCTTCCTGATGAAGGAGAGAAGTTCCTAATTACCAGATCAGATTAGGGCTGGGAATATAATAAGATAATTACACATTAACAAGGAAACTGAATAAAAGAGGACAGGAAAGGGGTGGGGAGGAGAAGTGGGGTTGGAGGTTAGTGGGGCCTGACAAAAGGGAGTTCTCTGGGAGAAGACACCTTTCTCCCCCTCCAACCTCTTGTTTGTAGACAGGGTAGTAAAGCTGAATAACATTGTAAATACTGAGACTGCACTAGTATGTAAAAGGTGGTTGAGAGAAACACTAAATAAACTATAAAATGGTATCTTCAAAAGGGAGAATCTCTGAGTCATTTGTGTGAAGCAAAGAGTCTGGGAGCAGGGGAATCCATCACATAAATGACCTGAAATATCAATACAGATGCCCCCCCCAACTTACGCAATTATTCTGTTCCGAAAAGCCTTGCATAGCTCGAATTTTGCATAAGTTGGAATCATATACCCATATGTTATGCAAAAATTTCCGCAACTCAAAAATCCTATTTCTGGCTTATGGAACTTTTTCCATAAGTGCAAATTTGTGTAAATCAGGTCTTGCATAACCCAGGGAGCATCTGTAAATAAAAACTTTAACAAATAAAAAGTTCACTTCCAAATGCAATCCCTCAAATGAATCCCAGTTCTTCATCTCTCTGTAAGAACCCTGCACCAATAGCCCTTGGCTCCTTTTAATTTTGATCATTCCCCCTCTTGAGGTGGCAGATAGTTTTAGGATGGGAGAGGAAATGGAAGAATCTGCATGGCAGTACAAAAATGTTTAACTTCAACTGGAGGTGAGAGGGCTTATCACCTCATATGAGTAAGAAGTCTGTGCAATGCCTTTGAGGAAGCCCTGAAGTAGTGTATTGGAATGTAACCATGTTCCTTTTCTTTGACATTTACATATGTTAAGTGGGGAAGCCACAGAGATACAAAGAAGTCTGAAGAATAGAAGAAAAATGTATTCAAGTAGATGTCAGATGTCAAATAAAAGACCATGGACACAATTTTAAGCTGTAAAAGGTCCAGAACATTGTTAATAACTAATAAATAAGGCGAATTTATTTGTACAAGGTCCAATTCTGAAAAAGGAAGCACAGCCCAAGTCAAAGGGCTTGTTCACATCAAATTGTGGATTCAGGGCAGGAGAGGTGAAGGAAAGACAGTCCTATTAAAGTAAATGACAGTCTTTCTATTTACTATTGCTAGTGATGGCTCATATATGTAGTGCCAGGCAATTAACATAACTGGCCAGTTGCTAGCTACTGTGGATAGGGATAGAAGAAGAAGATGGCACCTATTGCACTCCTCCTATGCAGAAGTGTTTTAAACATATGGATCACTGGTCACACCCATTTTTGTGGGCATCTTGGTGGGCTTCCCTCCATTTCAAAAGCCCCTTGAGGAGAATTGCTGTGGATGTCATATCACAATATACTGGGCTTGTGGACTTTCCCTGCATGAGCTTTCTGCCCCTTTATACAAGCTATTCAGCAGAAATACTGTTCTAGGCCCTGGGATTTGTAGTTATTAGAGGAACTATCACAAGTATCACTATAAGTGACTAAACCTATAGCTAAATAGTTTAAACAGAAGGCTAGAAATTTTGCAAAAATATCAGAGGTACAAATATTAACTCAAAGGAGAGTAACTGCCAATAAATGTATCTAAGTTCTCATTACAATTTATCCTAAAATCTCCCATGTTACTTTGTCAACATTAAAAAGGGAGCTATTTTGTATTAAGAATGCATTTTGAAGCCACACTGTCACACATTAATGTCTGAGACACGCTTTTCCTCACTACATCTGTAAACCCAGCAATAGGTTAAAATAATTTATATAGCATGAAAGCCAAGGTATTTTGCAGAGCTAATAAGAATTCTAGAGCTTCACAGCAAACTTATCTTATCTTATGTTGTTTTCAAGATATCTATATAAATTTAACACTTGGTGATATTTGCTGAGGAAATTGTAATTTGCCATCTGAGACACTCCCATTTTAAGTCCCTGTTTTCAGTTGCTTATAACTTTGCCAAATTTGAACCATACTGACTGAAATTTTCCATGACAGGTATCTGCCTCTGGCTGAATTTTGTTTGAATGTTTTAGCAAAAATGTTTCAGCCATTTCCAAGAAAGAGATTAGGAAAGTGCTCTCTGAAGACTTGATCCAAATCCCATTTCAGTAAGTAGAAGTCTCCTGAGTGCCAAGTTAAAATGCCACTGTGGTGTAAAGTTCTGCCTTCCCATATTCAGGGTATGGCTACACTTGCAGCTGTACAGTGCTGCCGAGGGAGTGCTCTCACGGCAGTGCTTTGAAGTGCGAGTGTGGTTGCGGCGCCAGTGCTGGGAGAGAGCTCTCCCAGTGCTGCAGGTACTCCATCTCTCTGTGGGGATTAGCTTACAGCGCTGAGAGCCGCGATCCCAGCGCTAGGGCACTGTTTACATTGGTGCTTTACAGCGCTGTAACTTGCTGCACTCAGAGGCGTGTTTTTTCACACCCCTGAGGGAGAAAGTTGCAGCACTGTAAAGCGCCAGTGTAGCCAAGGCCTCACCTGCAATTTCAATATGAGTTGAGTGTACTCATGAAAGAGCAGAATTATTTCTTAGCTAACAATTTGTGCCATATGAAGTCCACAGAAGTTCGGCCACCCACCTGAACTCTATAGCCGGAGAGGCTCCTGGATCATAAGGGGATCCCTCCTCTGCCACCTCCCAGCATAGCTATGTATCTGGCTACCTAATTCCCTCCTTCACCAGGAGCATATTTTATTATACTGTTCCAGCAGATTGTCAGATGTGGCAGTCAGGTTCTGGAGAATGATATTGGGGTTTTACTCATTGGTACCCTGGCATCCCACCACGAGGCAGCTTCCTTCAATAATCAGCCAGCAAAGAGACTTAAAGGTGTTGCATGGCCAAAAGACATCTCCTTGGCTGACAGCTACAAAACAGAGCTTAGCTAGAGACAAACAGGCTGAAGTTATCAGCAAGGGAGGAGGAGGAAGCCCTGTGTAAATCCAAACCCTTCAAGCACGTTACATTTTGTATAGTTCTGTAGTGAGGCAGACTGCCCCACTCCTTGGGAGAGTGGGCTGGGGCAGGCCAGGGAGCCTATGCAGCCCAGGAGCCAATTAAAAGAGGGCTTATAGTGAGCCAATCAGGGCCCAGATTGTAGACAGCCAATCAAGGCCAGGCTCAGAGGTATATAAAGGCTGCCCAGAGCAGGAGCAGTCAGTCTATCCCAGGCCTTTGACAGGGGTGGGTGGGGCCGGGCCTGGTCTGGTGGAGAGGAGACAGAGAGGAGAGGAGACAGAGAGAGTGAGAGAGTGAGAGAGAGTGCGTGCGTGCGTGCGTGCTGGGCAGGCTCAGGGAGGCTAGAAAGTTCTAGCCCCTAGCCACCAGGCTGCAGGCCTTGAGGGAAAGAGCCTAGCGGGTGCAAGGGGCCTTAGGGGAAGTGGCCCAGGGAAACAGGCTGAGGAGGAAAAGGAGGACAGCAAGGCTAACGCCAGAGGGTCCCTGGGCCGGGACCCAGAGTAGAGGGTGGGCCTCGGTCCCCCCCACCCCCTTCCTCCTTGCAGTACATCCAGCCACTAGCCGTAGAGACCATGCCAGATCCCTGCCAATAGGGATTAGACTCTGAGGGCGGGTGGTTGCAAATGAAGGCTTGACTGGAGGCTTGCTGACGATCGATCCCTGGAAGGGGATGCAGATAGACTGAGGGGCACTGCCGGAGGGCAGTGGCCTCGAAGAGGACGCCGCCGAGCAGGGAGCAACGCGGGTCCAGAGATGCCGACAGAGGGCAGAATAATGGACGGGACACCACCAGGAGGAGGCGCTTCACTGGAAATGAGCTAATTCCCAGGAGTGACCAGCAGGAAGCGCCAGGTGGTGAGTCCCCACCCGTTACAAGTTCCTATTTGCAGTTAGGAATCCTTGATCGTTTCTTGCTGCACTGGAGCCATAGGGTTGTAACTCCTGATTCCTACATAACTCCAGCCAGAAGGTGAGAAAAGGTTAGGGATATGAACGGGTCTGTTCAGAGTTGAGGGGAATCTCATTGTCATCCCAAATGGACCTCTACCCCAGGCAGCAAGAAATGGTCCCCTCCTCCACTTTGTGCACTATTCCGTTCAGGTACGCAGCCAACTCCTTCAGGGAGACAAAAGACTACAGAATTTGTATCCGCTATTAGGCTCTGAGGCCAAAATGTTTAGACTTGGGCACCTAAAGTTAAGCACCCAAATCCATATTTAGTCAATTAAATACATGGTTTGATTTTTACAGTATCTTTTAATAAAGGGGAGAAGGAGAGCTTAGTGGTTTGCACATTGGCCTGCTAAACCCAGAGTTATGTGTTCAATCCTTGAGGGGGGTCACTTAGGAATGTATGGCAAAATCAGTACTTGGTCCTACTAGTGAAGGCAGGGGGTTGGACTCAATGACCTTTCAGGTCCCCTCCAGTTCTATGACATAGGTATATCTCCATATATTTAAAATTGGGGGGGAAGGATCACTCAGTGGTTTGAGTATTGGCCTGCTAAACTTAGCATTGTGAGTTCAATCCTTGAGGGGGCCATTTAGGGATCTGGGGCAAAAATCTGTCTGAGGATTGGTCCTGCTTTGTAGCAGGGGGTTGGACTAGATGACCTCCTGAGGTCCCTTCCAACCCTGATACTCAGCAATGATCTGGAAGAAAGAGTAATCAAAATGAGTAAAGGATGTTAGGTTATATTAAAAATCAATAGAAAATACTACTGAAAATGTTATATTACCATTATGCAAACTGCTCATACACACTCACCTTGGCCCTCATTCTCCACTGCTTTGTGCAGACATTTATACCTCTGCAAAGGTGATGTAAAATGCTAACACATGAGAATGCTAGGGTTTTGCACTCACTTTGCACAGCTGTAAACAATGACACAGAATGCAATGGATGAAGAAAAGGTTAAGAGAGAGGCAGTACATGTGATCTTATTTTGCTTTATGATGTTGAAATTTGAAAACTCCACAACAGGGAAAAGAAGGAAGTCCACAACATAGTCATTATCTTCAAAAACTAACATCTCTTATCTCTCCCTACTAGAGCAAACTGTAGTGCATAGTGAGAGGAAGTAACGAAAACCCTCAAGAACTGTGACATTTTTAAAGAAGAATATCCCACCAGAAGGAGAAAGGTGTGTGTGAAGGGAAACAAATTCAGGATAGTCCAGACCAAAGTAATACTGGAAGTAGAAAAAGGAAGAAACTGTTAACACCAGTTTTGAATATGTACAAATTTTGGGAAAATGTGTTCCAATCTTTGCTATTGGCTTCTATTGCTACAGTACCTGAAACAAAAATCCCAGATCTTGGGAAATACCCTTTAACATGGGAAAGGTCAAATCTATATCCAAATTATGTAGCCTGAACTAACCAGAAGGTAAAATATTTTTTGTCCAACATTAATCTATGTATATTTCAAATTTTTCCTAATGTAGCTGGATTTTGGGGGTGTAGGGAGAGGTATCAGAATTAGAAATTTCAGATCTATATGAACCTAAGAATAGGGAGAAATAGCAAATCTATGAGTTGAAAGCCAGAAACATTAAAAATGACAGTTACAATTGTTAGAGAAAACTGCTAACTATATTAAAAACAAATCAATCTAAGGGATTGATTCAAATCTTATAGCAGTGGAAAGATTCTTATTGACCTCTGTGGGGCTTTGGATCAACCCCTAAGTGTGTTAGAAAATAAATTTATGCAATGCAAGTACATACCATGTCAAAAAGAGCATTAGTTTCCAAGTCACTGATAACTCAGAAGAAAATTATCTTGTATCCTTCAATGTACAGGATATCAGACTAGATGATCATGATGGTCCCTTCTGACCTTAACGTCTATGAGTCTTGAATGGTTACGGATAAACGTCCTAACACGTAAAGCACAAGATGGTGTATTAGTTGGTGACTCCCCAGACCACCAAATCACACCAAGGAACAGGATGACTGCCTCCTTATGCACCTATCTATAATGTGTAGGGGGAAAAAAGCTGTGTTATCATTAGGGATTTCAATTTATGTGACATATACAGGAGATATCATGCTACCAGTACTAAACATTCTTGGAATTTCTAACATTATACATGACAATTTCTTAACTCCAAAAGTATTGCACCCAAAATGGGGGAATTCTTTTTTGGACCTTGTCTTAAATGAAAGAGGAATTGATTTCAGAACTAAAAAATAATGGTAGTTAGGTACAAGTGATCATGACTGGATTATATTTAAAATGTCCAAACAGAATAAAACCCAGACCAGTAATATATATACTTGGTGCTTCAATAAAGCTAATTTCAAAAAGCTGAAAACAATTATGAGCGAAATTAACTGAGAGGAAGAACTTAATCAAAAAAATGTGACTGATAATTGGCAACCACTTGTTAGATGCCCAAAAAATCATAATTCCACTATGAAGGAAAAATGAAGTACTAGTTAAAAAACTGACCTTATTTAGAGGGAAAGTGAAGGCAGCTATAAAAAGTACAAAAATAATATATAACAAATGGAAAACAGGGAAAGTTGATAGTAATGAATATAATTCAGAATATAGAAATAGTAGAAAATTGATAAGGGATGCAAAGGGACACAAAGAGAAACCTATAGCTGGCAGGATAATAAGAAGGGTATTAAAAAATATATTAGTAACAAAAAGAATCATGACAATGGTAGTGGTCCATTACTAGATGAAAATGGTAGAATTATTAATAATTCCAAAAAGACAGAAGTGTTCAATAAATATTTCTGTTTTGTATTTGGAGGAAAAACATGATATAGTTTCATCATATGATGATAACACTCTTTCCATTCCACTAGTATCTTGGGAAGATGTTAAACAGAAGGTACTAAAGTCAGACATTTTTAAATCAGGGCAAGGCCCAGATAACTTGCATTCAAGAGTTTTAAAAGAGCTGGTTAAGAAGGTCATTGGACTGCTAATGTTGATTTTCAGCAACTTCTGGAGCACTGGGGAAGTTCCAGAAGACTGGAAGAAAGCTAATTTTATGCCAGTTTATTAAAAGTGTAAACAGGATGACCTCAGTAATTATAGGCATTTCAGTCTGACATGAATGCTGGGCAAGATAATGGAGTAGGTGATATGGGATTCAATTAATAAAGAATTAAAAGAGAATAATGTAATTAATGCAAATCAAAATTTTATGGAAAATAGATCCTGTCAGATTAATATATTTGATGAGATTACTAGTTTGATGGATAAAAGTAATAGTGTTGACATAATATACTGAGACTACAGTAAGATGTTTGACTAGGTTACTACACAAAATTTTGATTAAAACACTAGAATGATAAAAAACTAACATGAAACTCATTAAATTGATTTAAAATAGATAAATAATAGGTCTCAATGTAACTGTAAGTGGGAAATCATCATCGAACAGGTGTGTTTCCAGTGTGGTTCCACAGGGATCAATTCTTGGCCCTACATTATTTAACATTTTTATTAATCACCTGAACAAAAAAATGAAGTCGTCATTGATAAAATTTGCAGATGACACAAATTAGGGGAGTAGTATATAAGGAAGAGGACAGGTTAACTGATACAGCGTGATCTGGATCACTTGATAAGCTGGGCATAAGCAAACAATATGCATTTTAATATGGCTAAATGTAAATGTATACATGTAGGAAAAAAGATGTAGGCCATATTTACAGGATGGGAAGCAGTGATTTGGAAAAAGATTTTGAGGTCATGGTGGATATCAGCTGAACATGAGCTCCCAGTGTGATGCTGTGGCCAAAAGAGCCAATGTGATCCTGGGATGCATAAAAAGGGGAATTTTGAGTAGGAGTAGAGAGGTTATTTTACCTCTATATTTGGCACTGGGATGACCACTGTGGCAATATTGTGTCTAGTTTTGGAGCCCACAATTCAAGAAAGAGATTGATAAATTGGAGAGGGTTCAGAGAAGAGCCACAAGACTTATTAAAGGATTAAAAAATATGCCTTATAGTGACAAGACTCAAAGAGCACAACCTTCTCTTTGTTAAGCTAAATGGATTAAGGGGTGACTTGACAACAGACTGTATCTAAAATAGGGAACAAATATTTAATAACAGGCTTTTCAGTCTTGCAAAGCAAGGTATAACAGGGTCCATGGGTTGGAAGCTGAAGCTAGACAAATTCAAACTGAAAATAAGGCATACAGTTTTAACAGTGAAAGTAATTAACCATTAGAACAATTTACCAAGGGTTGTGGTGGATTCTTCATCATTGAACGTTTTTAAATCAAGACTGGATTTTGTTTTTAAATAATTATTTTGGAAGTTCTATGGTCTGTGTTATGTACAGGAGGTCAGACTAGATGTTAACAATGGTCCCTTGTGGCCTTCGAATATATGAATCTATAAAAATGTCACTTTTTTATTTTTCAACTTGAAACAGGTTTGGGTTAGCCTTGTGTGACTTACAGCAAGAACTAGGTAACACCTCAAAGAGTACTGAAGACTGCTTTTGTCTCACAAGATTTTTCTTCCTTTCTGACAGTAACAGTGAAAACAAAAAAGTAGTTATCTACTCTGTATTTTCTCTGTCTCTTGTTTGAATTACCAAGTCACTCTGTATTTGTCTCAATTTTAATCTATAGAAACATAGAGCAGGCATAGCAACTAATGACAAAACATGGAAAAATATTTTTTTCCAAATATGAATTATACATTTGCATTGTATAAAACCTTATTTGCACATTGTGAAAATATTTTTTTGGTGTGAAGTCCCATATGCCATTGCTCACTCTTGCTCATTCAAACTAGGAATTTTAACATTAATGTGACTTCTGCTTTTACAAAGGCATGAGCCTTCTTGCTATGATCCTTCTTCCAGATTTAGAATAAGGTTTCAAAAGGTAATTTAGCTCAGAGGATTCTACATGTACAATAGCTCCCTTTCTTATGGACCTGTTTATGAAGAATTGCTTCTGATTAATGTCAGATTATGCCGTCATGACTTCTTGCAATTTTGCCATGGATCATTAGACTGCCTTCCAATCTTGGATCTGCTTAACTCTGAGGATGGTGTAAATTGCTGTAATTAAACAGCCTGACTCACAAGACCTTTCACTATATACCTTCCAACTTCTGCAAAAAATGAGACATGGCCCTTCAGACAAGAGTCTTTTTCATTGTACAACCTTCACAAATTCCTCCCCATAGCAGGTCCATCCTGTGCACTGAATGAGGCAGGGATCCTGTAGAAAAAAGTAATACGTGATCATGTAATTAACAACTGTTTATGCATAGGCAGCCAAATTTACATTGCCCAGGCAACCTTAATTCTAGCATTTCCTAACTTTTGAGTGCTTGACTTTGCAATAATGTTCTTAACATTTTTTAGGTATAATTTCATAGGTTTTTAAAAAAGCAAACTGAAAAAGCAGAAATTACATCATGTGGAATCCATCATAGTCACACCTACCTAGTTCATCAGCAGGGTTGGAACCTTTTGATCAGTGGTGGGCAGCCTGCGGGCTGCACGTGACCCGTCAGGGTAATCTGCTGGCGGGCCACCAGACAGTTTGTTTACATTTGCAGGGCTGGCTGCAACTCCCAGTGGCCGTGGTTCACTGTTCCCGGCCAATGGGAACTGCGGGAAGCGGCAGCCAGCACGTCTTTGCTTTTCATGTGCTATAATATATATTCTGCTTACTGTATTTTTCACTGCATGCATCTGATGAAATGAGTTTTAGCCCATGCAAGCTTATGCCCGAATACATTTTTAGTCTCTACAGTGCCACAAGAACTCCTCGTTGTTTTTGCTGATACAGACTAAAATGGCTACCACTCTTATACCACATGAGTTTGCATGATTATTACTCCAAAGTGGTGATCAACTCTGCTCTGACCGAATTTAATGGGAATCTAGGCAATGGCTTCAAAGAAAGCAAGATTACTAGAGAGCAGTCCAGTTTAGTCACTGGTCAACTCCTGTTATGTAAATTTGGTTTTGGAAAGACAGCAAAGGGCCTGCCCACATTTAATCCATTCTAGGCAGATGAATGATCTACTTGTAATTTAGGGCTGGCCTGGAATTGTAGCAGTTCAGCAGCCACCTAACCAGTCATCCAGAGTTCAGACAGTGAACAGTAAGGGCAAAAATGAATTTACTTCTTGCCATTTCTTTTTGGATGTTAGTTTGAATCCTTATGTTAAATATTCCTGGCTTTGTACTCTGGCTATTGTGGTTAAATTAAGTTTGTCTTGGTTGCTAGGTTTTTAGCATTAACTCTGTCTTTTTGTTTTCTCCTTCTCTTGGGAATTTTGACGAGTGATTTTAGTGACCAGATTTTCAGAGGTGCTGAAGACAATTTGCAAAATGTTTTCATATGCAAACTGGAAGCTACATTTACAAAACATGTACAGGTATTTGCATATGCAATTTTGCACCTTGTCATTATGTATTTTGAAAGTGCAGCTGTTTGCACCTGTATATTCTGTAGGCAAAACATTACTGAAAACCTGGTCCTATATGACATTTCCTTGTGTATAATTGCTTTCTTTTATTCTGACAGGACATCTTTTCTCATTTTCTGGGATGCAATAAAGTTGAGTTTCTGGCCTTATTTTGCTGAGTACTATAAACTACCGTTACCACATGTTGGATTTACATCAACAAAACTTTCTTATGTATTACATTAGCAACATACTCATTAGACTTATTGTTTAATGTAAAAAGTAGAAGGAATTTCAGCAAGTGTCTTTAATACTCAGGGCCAGATTCTCAGCTAGTGTACGTTAGTGATGTCAATAAAGCTACACTGAGGCACACGAGGTGAGGATCTGGCCTTTTATGTACTTCCTTACTTTAGCTTTGCTGGTGATGGTGGAACGCAGTTCTAAAATGCACCATTTGACTCTCTCAACTTTTTTAAATAAACAAAGCTGTACTGAGAGCTAATCCCTGATTGTTGTTCTGTTATTTACCTACATGCTGTGTGTTGCAATAGGAACAGACAATTCAATGTAATAAAAGACAAGATGGGAGAGGTAATATCTTTTATAGGACCAACTTCTGTTGAGAGAGACAAGCTTTCTAGCTGCACAGGGCTCTCAGAGCACCTTGTCTCTCTTATAGCCTACAACCAACTGGGCTTTAGAAACACTGCCTAATTAAGTATAATCTAATGTATTTTATTTATTGGTGTTTTTTACAGCTCTATTGTTGTAAAGAAATTTTTTACTGGTTGTTTTTCTGAAAATTGGAACCCACTATATGATTTTTCTTACTTTCAAAAAAGTAAGACTGGATATGGATATAGCACAAACCAGAAGATGTATCCCTGGATAAATTGTGTACTTAGGTCAATGTTTTCTGTGATGTCTGGGATTGTTACTGCATCAGCCATTTTAAATAATTATTGCTCCAACATCATTTCCATGGTGTCACTTTCAACAGTGACACTTCTGTGAATGTGAGAAAATACTGTTGGGAGAATAGGTCAGGTATTCATAATGGTCCATGTTGAAAAGTCCAGAACCTGAAGCAGGTCAAATGAGGTAAAGTCTATCTCTATTTACAGTCTCTATTCTCTTCCTCCCTGAAGCCATCCATTTGGTGATTTACTTTGATACCGCATGGGAACATGAGAGTAGAGAGCAATCTTCCTCTTTCATTTTATTACTAATATTTGCTTTCAGGAACTCACAATTTCTATTAGGAAGAGAATGTTACGGTAAAATACCGCCGGAGGCATAGAGAATTAAAGGCTCATCCCCAAGGAAGTGTGCCTGACATAAAAATAATCTGTTTCAACCTTTCCATCAAATGAGATTTGCCAGACATCGCTTGCCTATTATTTCAGATTAATTTCCTCAGTCCAAGTCCCCATATGCAAAAGCCCAGTTCCCCTCGTGAGCAAACTAACCCTTGCACCGGTGAGGCCAATGCAGGACAGTCAGAAAGATCTGGAAGGAAAACCTTTGGCAGTGCAGCAACTCAAGTTTAATCGTGCGGAACAGGTCCCAGACCTCAGATCCAGCCCACTCCTAGTACACATCGTGGTGTGGGAAATAGGGAGCAAGTAGGAGACATTCGTGCTATAAATGGAAATCTTAACCCCCAAACGCTATTTTAGTCTATATATAGATGCTGTACCTTTAATTCCCCCCACTTCCCGGAACTAGCCTACAATGAATCACACGATTGCAGTCATTTTTATAGTTCCCATACCTACTGGTTAAATGGTAGTATCTGCTAATTGTTATAATCGCTCTCTCTGACACAGACTTATGACAAATGCAAATACAGTCAGGTAGGGAAAGGGCAGCAGAAGGCAGGGAGATCCTGCTTATATTACAACTTTGGATGCGTACGGTGATAAGCCACTCACGCATCATCTCCTGCGACTGTGACTACAGTGAGCCAATTAATCAACATCTCTCACTAAACTCTTTAACTTTCACGGTTGGCGTCGTGATAAAAGCATTTGCAGGATCATCTGGGAGGGACCTCATCCCCAATCCGCGCAGCTGCAGCAGGGTTGTCTGAGTTCATAGTCCTCTAGCAGTTGCGGGCTGCTATCTGCGGATTTGTCGTTACAAACTTTCCGTCCTGATCTGCAGCGATGATTTTTTTTTTCTCTTTTGGGTTTGCCCCATGACTGCACACGTGTTTGTTAACCCCTCGCCCCAGCCAGCTCCCGCGGGCAGTGAAAACCGCCCACAGCCGCAAGAAGGGTATTAGGGCAAGGGAGGCAGGCAAACTTTGGTGCCGCCCGTTTGGCCGATCAAGCTGCTGCGCCCGCTGGCAGCCAGCCGGTGGAAAGAGCCGGGGCTGCTGCAGCAGCACTACGAGGCGGCAGCCCCCGTGCGCATCCCGCAGCAGCGGCGGGCGCAGCTTCCTCGCCAGTCGGGGCTGGACTGAAGCGGCCGGGCCCCAGCGGGCTCTGCTGCTGTTGCTCCCGCAGCAGGAGCCGCGGCCCGCGGGGAAGTGAAGGCGAGAGGAAAAGGATGGAGCCGCGGGCTGCTGCTGGAGACAAGCCCAGCGAGCCGGAGCCTGCGGCTTCCTTCCAGGCCCGGCTCTGGAAGAACCTGCAGCTGGGCAGCAAAGCCAGAAGTGGCCGGTCCGGCGCGGAGCGCCGCACTGCAGAGCCCCAGCCCTCGGTCGTGGCTCCTCCGGGTGGCAGCAAGGGAGACCCGCTCCCTGGCGCCAGGTGGAGCGGCTTCAAGAGACGGAAGCAGGTGCTGGATCGCGTCTTCTCCTCCTCTCAGCCCAACCTGTGCTGCTCCTCGGCCGAGCCGCTGGAGCCAGGCGGCGAGCCCGCCTCCGCCCTGCGCCGCCTCCGCGAGCACCTGCTCCACCATGGCAAGGGGCAGCAGCCGCCCGGCCGCCCTGACGGCTCTGCCACCTCCTCCTCGCCGCTGCCCCCCGTTGCCCCCGCCCGCGCGGACAAGGCAGGCGGGGAGGAGGGACGCCGGCCCGCGGCACACCTGTCCCACCAGAAGAGCTCCTCTCTGCCCGGCACCACCTGCCTGGAGCAGTTACTGCAGGACCAGTCCAGCGCCGAGCAGAGGGAGGACGAGGGAGCCGGGGGCAGCGCGGTGAGTTCCTCCTCCCACCCCGGTACCACTGACAGCTCTGGCTGAGGGGGCAGCAGGGGCGGCTCCAGGCCCCAGCACGCCAAGCGCGTGCTTGGGGTGGCACGCCGCGGGGGGCGCTCTGCCGGTCGCCGGGAGGGCGGCAGGCGGCTGCGGTGGACCCTCCGCAGGCACGTCTGCGGGAGGTCCACCGGAGCTGCGGAACTGGCGACCGGCAGAGCGCCCCCCGCGGCGTGCCTCCTGTGGTCTCCAGCCCGGGGGCACGCTCAGGGCCTGAGTCCCCACTGCCCCGCGGCTTGGCCGAAGTGTGGGCGGGAAACAGGCGCCTGTTGGGTCGGTAGCATTCCCGTTCCCTCCGCTCTGAAAAAGGGTTAATGGGAAAGCAGGTGCAAGGCAGAGGAAAGTCGCTCCCTAGCTTCATAGGAGGAGGTGCAGGTAAACCCAGCTCACTTAAAACGCCCTAGAAAGGGAGGCAAACTTGCTTGAGAGAGAAGAGGTGTAAGCTTCACTCTTGTCAGCTTTGTGTCTTGCACGTGCACACACGAGGGAGAGCCTCAGGCTGTGGGAGGAGTGTGTGTTTGCACCACTGTTTAAATTGACTGTGTAGGGGGCATGGTGTATTTAAGAGGAAAAGTGAGTGTAGAGATGATTGTCAAGGATATCAGGTGGGGCAAAGTAATCACCACCATCTGGTTCACTGAATGGTCTTTTCTCATCACAGTACAAATAATTTGAATATCATTCTGATTTCCTGGCTTGTGTTGTGACAGATTTGTTACCAGTCTGTCTGAGGTGTCAGGTGATCAGGGTGAGGCCACAGGATTGTTAGGGGAAGAGATGAGGGAGGACACCAAGTGTCTAAGTTTTAAAGTTTTTATTAATAAAATAACAGTAGAGTGTGCTGGGGGTTCCCCATGTCACTCGGGCCTGGTCTACACTATGTGTTTAAACCGATTTTAGCAGCGTTAAACCGATTTAACGCTGTACCCGTCCACATAACGAGGCCCTTTATATTGATATAAAGGGCTCTTTAAATCAGTTTCTGTACTCCTCCCCAATGAGAGGAGTAGCGCTAAAATCGGTATTACCGTATCGGATTAGGGTTAGTGTGGCTACAAATCGATGGTATTGGCCTCTGGCCGGTATCCCAGAGTGCACCATTGTGACCGCTCTGGACAGGAATCCGAACTCGGATGCACTGGCCAGGTAAACAGGAAAAGCCCTGCGAACTTTTGAATTGCATTTCCTGTTTGCCCAGCGTGGAGCTCTGATCAGCACGGGTGGCGATGCCGTCCCAAATCCAAAAAGAGCTCCAGCATGGACCGTATGGGAGCTACAGGTCTGATCCGCTGTATGGGGAAACAAAACTGTTCTATCAGAGCTCCATTACAGAAGACGAAATGCCAAAGCATTTTTGAAAAAACATTCCAGGCTGACACAGTCACCTAGCGTGACAAGCGTAACGGGAAGCCAGAGACTCAAAATGTGCGCATGAGGAGGAGGAGTGGTACTGAGGGACTCCAGCTATTCCACAATCCAACAGCAGCTTCGAAAGTTATGTGATTCATTGGGCTGAGCTCCCAATGCGTTGTAGGTTCAAAACACCTTGTCCGGGCGTGGATTCAGCGGAAATAGTCTCTCAATTTACTCCCTCACCACCCCAATGAAAGAAAAGGGAAGAAATCGTTTCTGGACTGGTCTTTCAATGTCACCCTATGTTCTACTGAATGCTGCTTGGTAGATGCGATGCTGCAGCAGTGAAGCGCAGTTTTCGCTGCCTCTTCCCTCCTGGTGGCAGCTGGTGCAGGTGGACTGGTACCCATCCTTACTTAACCCGCTGACGTGTCCTATGCTGATAACTGCTTGAATACCCCTGGCTGGCATGAGGTGGCGCGGCCGGGGCGCTTCTGAGGTAAAAGTGAGGAATGATTCCTCGTCATATCCTCAGTAGATGGTACAGCACGGCTTGTAACCGTCTTCATTCATAGAGGCATGGGGCTGAGCTTCAATCCAGCCCCCTCCCTTTTCATGTGTTAAAGAAAAGATTTTCTGGTACTGCCCCTGATAATCATCAGCAGTGGCATGCTGGGCTCCATCTCCCCCACACGCTTAATGTCCTGCCTGGACTATCATAGCACCGGAGGCTGCCTTCCCCTCCTTTTATCTCACTAACAATACGACAGTGTTTCTTATTTCCTGCATTCTTTATAACTTCATTGACACAACTGAGAGGACCCTGCCACGGCTAGAGCCAGGAAAGTTGGGGAGAGGAGAGAAGTAACGGCTTGGGGGTGTTGGCAGGGGCACCCCCCATTGGAATGGATGTAGCTGCATCATTTCTGCGGGATCTGACACGGCAGCGGCTATGGCCTGTCTGCTTCACGGAGCGGCTATGCTCTCTGGTTCTCTGATACACTGGTTCTCTAGTACACTTGCCCCATATTCTAGGCAGGACTGACACTATTTTTAGATACCATACAGGAGGGATTGACTTGGGGAGTCATTCCCATTTTTGCCTTTGCGCCCCCGGCCAACCTCAGCCAGGGGCACCCATGATAGCAGCAGACAGTACAGAATGACAGATAACCATCCTCTCTTTGCCAATTTACAATGGCAACAGATAGTACAGAACTACTGATAACCGTCTCTATCATCCAAAAGCAAATGAATGCTGCTGTGTAGCGCTGCAATATCACCTCTGTCAGCAGCATCCAGTACACATACGGTGACAGTAAAAAGAAGCTAAACGGGCTCTATGATTGCCGTGCTATGGCGTCTGCCAGACCAATCCAGGGAAAAAGGGCGGTAAATGATTGTCTGCCGTTGCTTTCCCGGAGGAAGGAATGAGTGATGACATTTACCCAGAACCATGCGCGAAAATGACTTTTGCCCCATCAGGCTCTGGGATCTCAACCCAGAATTCCAAGGGGTGAGGGAGACTGCGGGAACTGTGGGATAGCTACGGAATAGCTACCCACAGTGCAACGCTCCGGAAATCGACGCTAGCCTTGGACCATGGACGCACACCGCCAAATTACTGTGCTTAGTGTGGCCGCGTGCACTTGACTTTATACAATCTGTTTTACAAAACCGGTTTATGTAAAATCGGAATAATCCCGTAGTGTAAACATACCCTCAGAGGAAGGAAGAAAGCATTAGTGCCCGAAGCCCTAACCCACTTTCATACTTACACTTGCACTACCTGAGGCTGGGCAAGCCTGGGTGTAATGTAGGAAGAAGGGGGGTGGGGGGCAAAGGGTGGATGGGAGTTCTTGTCCTGTGCATGGGTCATCCAGGGTCCAGCGTGATCTCGGACTTGCTTTTGCTCTCAGCAGTGTTTTTAAGTCCTGGGTTCTTTTGGCATTTCATTCAGGGACCTCTGTTCCTTGTGCTCTTTGTACCAATCCAAACTGGCTTTCTGCGGTGTCCTCAGCTTTCCCAAAACACCCAGGTTCAGGAACGCTAGACTGTGTTTTCCCCCTCCATGGCCTTCACCGTCTCACCAGTTTTGCAATCCCCTGCCTAGCTGACCTCCCGCCTCCCCACCCCTTTTCCCGCAGTTTGCTGGGATTGGGTAAGATGCAGCCAAGAAACATGCAGCCGCATCTGCAACAGCATTGTATGTTGCTAACGCTGATCTGTCTCCCGAGGGGACCCCCTGAGGGAGGGGGCCATTGGGGTGTGACATTATAAGGAAATAATTAAAAGCAAAATGCCTCCCCCGCCACTGTGGGCCACCTTCTGCTCTGTGTAAATCTGAAGTCCTTTATTCATGCCAAATTACCATTAACAAAAATTGAAGTTTTGTGTGTGTATTTGGGGATTGTGCCTTGTATAATGCTAACTGTACATCTTCTAGGCTTTGATCCTGTCATATGAAATGTGTAGGCATAGGGTTCCACGTTCATAGGTTGGCTTGCAGCTTTTGGAGTCTTAGAAAAGTTGTGACTGGGGAACACAAACATTAGTCTGATCCTAATGGTCCATCTAGCCTCGTATGCTGTCTTCCGACAGCAGCCAAAGCCAGGTGCTTCAGAGGGAATGAATAGAACAGGTAGTCATCAAGTGATCCATCCCATGTCACCTGTTCTGAGGTTCAGGCAAATAGAGCATGGTTTTCCATCCCTGCCCATCCTGGCTAATAGCCATTGATGGACTTATCCGTTATGAACATATCTGGTTCTTTTTTTGAGCCCTGTTATGGTTTTGGCCTTCACAACATCCTTTGACAAAGAGTTCCACAGATTGACTGCATTGTGTGTAATTTCATGCAAGTAGTCCCATTTAATTACATAGGCTCATAAAACTTTGAATTAAAAGTTAAACACCTGTAAGTGGTGTAGGATCTGGGCCTTTTGAGGAGTAATCTGTTAATCAAACATACTGGTGATATCCGGGCATGTCATGACAGTAGCACTTCTAAAATAATTCTGTATGCCTCACTATGGGCTTGTCTACACAGGAAACTTTTCCAGTTGCACTGATATAACTATACCAGTATAGTTAAATTGCTGTAATCATACTGGTGTAACTCCACCATGTTAATGCTCTTGTTCTGAAATAAGAATGGAATTGGTTTAAACTACATCACAAAAAGGCAGTGACATAAGCTAAATCAGAAAAAGGCATTCTCATACCCTCATAAGAGCATTCACAGGGAGTTATACCAGTATAACTCAAGTGGTTTAAATTCACACCCTATCTTACACTTGTGTAATTTTCCCATGTAGGAAAGCCCTGTGTTTGTTCCAGACTGATGTGCCCCACTTACTTTAATTTATTGGCACTGCTTTTGTTGGGTAACTTTTTTCTCGCATAATATAGAAAAGTGAACCTGTTTTGTGCATATGTACAAATAGCAGCAGCACAAATAGCATCTGTGATAATACAAGTTATTTCTAAATATGTATATGAACTTGCAGAATATTTGTCAGACACTACTAGCAAATATTTCACGGATACTGCAGTAATTCAGGCTGAAATAGTCATTTTTTCCTCATTTTTGGAGAAGGTGGTGTTCAGACTGATAGCCGTAAGAGTGATCACTTTGAAGTTAAGTGATGATGCTTGTTGATAGGTCTGTCGACTCTTACAATGGATTCTCTAGTTGAAAAGTTCAGGATTTGTGAGTCACTCTGGAGTTAGTGTATATCTTAGCAATCAAATACTTTTGCAGAAATACTTGTGACAATATGGTACAAGAATAGATCATTCTTCTTTGATCTTTAGTTATGGAAGAAATGAGTAACTGAATTAAAAGGTGCTCTTTAATTTTTGAGTATCAGGAAGAATCTATAAAGTGTGTGTGTGTATATTTGATTTAGTCAGCACTGAACAAATTCTGGCCCTGATTCTGCAAAGACTTGTGTGTTCTGAACTTTATGCCATTGAATTCAATGGGACTTCTCGTGTAAAAGTTCATTATTTACAAAAATATGTGCAGAATCAAAGCCTAAGCTTAACTTTAACCATATGTCTCAGTCTCATTGACTTCATTGAGTCATAAGTGCTCTGCTGAATTAAGGCCTTTATATAGCTTCCCAGTGTTTGAGAGAGATCAGGAAACTTGTTAAGTTACTCTGGCTTCTTGATATCAGAATCAAAATCACTTCTAAGCAAGAGTTTATAAAATGGATATTTCTCTTCAGTGACTTTCATCACTGAAGACCATTACAAGGACTAACTTTTAAAAAAGTTAACTCTTTGGAATGAGTGGAAATTTTCTTTAATTGGGTGATAATTTTAGTTTGGGAAAACTTAGGGAGGAAGACATAGGTATCATGCGTAGACTTGTCAAAACCACGACAAAATATTGCAGATAATGAATGGGTAGTTCTTGTGTAAAAAGCTGAATTTCATGAGGAAGTTCTATAAAATGCAGTACAATTTATTTAATTTTAAATACAGCTATAGGTGTCCCTCCACTGCTCTGGATTACATGAGTTATATAATTACAACAGTTGGGGTATATTTTACCCTTTTACATTCTACTGTATTTGGCAATTTAAAAACATTCTCATGATAAACATGAAAATATTTCTCACCATTGTTCTGCTTAATTTGATGTTTTGGCAAGGGAACTATACATCTTTCATATGTTTTGCAATGTAAGTTTTGTCAAGAGGGAGACTGTCACTTTAAGAGGCTGGGTCATAACATTTGTAAAACAGTGCCAAGTAAGCAAAGTAGACTGGTGCCCAGGAGTGGATTCACTATGAAACAAACCATGCGATGACATGGGGGCTCCCAACAACAGAGGGGCCCCCAAAATGCAGGACAAATGTCTGACAACCTGCCTCTGAGTCCCGGACAGCGGCGCAGCAGGACTCAGGCAGGCTGCTTGCATGCTGTGGCCAGTAGCCCCACGCTGCTTCCGGAAGTGGCCGGCTGCTGGCATGTCTCTGAGCGCTCCTAGTGGGGAGAGGAGGCGGCTCCATGTGCTACCCAGACCTGCTCGCCGCCCTCTCTTCAAGGGGAGTGCAGAGACAAGCCAGCAGCAGGGCTAAGGTGGCCCCCTGTGTGTGTCTCCTCGCATGCTGCCCCTGCCCTGAGCGCTGACACCTCAGCTCCCATTGGCCGGGAACTGCAGACAATGGGAGCTGCAGGGATGGTGCCTATGGGCAGTGACGTGTAGAGAGCCTCTGTACCCCTCTCTCCCCCCAACACACCTAGAAGCTGCTGCCAGAGAGATGTGTGTGCCGGTCACTGTGGGAGCCGCCTGAGGTAAGCTGTCCCCCTCCAGGACCCCAACCCCCTGCCCCAATCAAGGTACCTCACTTTATTTTCCTTAACTTCCCATTACTTAATATAGGAGGAGGATGAAGGAAAAAAAGAATGAGAAACAAGAGGAGATAAGAGAGAGAGTGTTGTTTTTCTTGGCTGGATCTTGAAAGGGGGACCTGAAAATGAAGCTGAGTTGAGGGCACCAGCAGTGGGCCCCTGTGCAGAGTTAGTGGCTTCTTTCTAACTTTCATCTCATTAATGAAATATAGGGTTTTTTAATAAGTCTAGATGCATTCTCTAGCTTCTAGGATTCACTCAGGCTGTGCTTCCACTGCAAGGACATAATTTATTGCTTGTTTGTGGCAATAAAAATCAATACAGTAGTTGTGGCACTGCTCATAATTTTTTAGTTAGCTGAATAAATAAACTCCCTAAAACATTGTGTTTGGATACTTTGTAGGACATTCAGTCAAGACGATAACCTTTCAAAGAAATGGAAGCTGAATTTCAAATAGCAGATTTCTCACATTTCTAAAATAGCAAAGCCAAAAAAGCAAACCTTAAAGGCATCATCCTACTGTCCCATACAGCAATTTAATTTTACTGGCTTCAGTGGAGTTATATGACAGAGTAATATCAGAGTCAACCTATAAAACAGAATCAAGCCATAAATTCAGTCAATGAAAGAATGCCCATTTATATCAGATGGTCTCTGATTAATGGGTCTGATACAGAGCATATGAGTCCCATTAAAGTTGATCAGAGTTCTGTGTGTGGAATAACTTCAGGATTGATTTTTTTCCCCCCTCACCTCCTGCCTTAAAGTATTAATGAATATAACCATGTATAATTTAGGGTGAAAAAACAAAAGTATTTTGTTCAGTACCTTGTATCACTGGGCCCTTTACTTGTAGAAGTTGTCATAGTTCCACAGTAAAAACCAGGAATATAGAAATATGACTCTTCAAAAAAAATGTAGAAGTATTGTAGCTTTATAATTAGAGGACATGGTCTTGGGCACATTTCATCTTTAATTAGCAAAAACAGTTGTTTATCTTTTAGACAATTATTAATTATTTACTTTGTCCACACTATCAGTGTGCATGACACCTCACCAGGAGAATAAAGATGCAGTCCGTGACCTGAGGAGTTAAAATCTAATGCCCTGATCCTGCACAAAGAGCTGCATTGGTGTAGGGGGGTGTATCTGCTGGGCTCTTTGCAGGATCATGGCTTAGGTAAGTGGTGTCATATCTTTTCAGCATAAGGAATGAATATGATATTATTTGACAAGGTCAAGCAGCCACAGTCAATACTTCATGTCTATTCTTTGCCCTGTTCCACTTCCTCTGCTTGACCTAAGTCCCAGCAATTTTAGCTAGCTGGTGTAAGCTAGTTGATGCGGAGGTTACAGTAAGTAGAGGGAGCACAACTACTTCTCTGCTAAAAGCAGAGGGAGGGTTCCCTCCTTGCCCTGGCTTGGATAAGCAGTGCTCTCTATTCAGTGCTCTCTTGTCTAGTGTAGTAATCATCCCCTCCTGTTTAACTGCTGGGGAGCTGTAACTGGTCATATGTTCTCAGCTTCTTTCTTTTTCCCCATCTTCTGGGCTCTCATGAATGGCTGTTAGAGGAAGAGAAGCCAGTTTTTACAGTAGTGTTCTCCTAAGTTCAGGTGGACTGTAAGCGGGTCGGTTCGGGCCTCGTCCCCCTCAGGTGCGGCGGGGAGCCAGGGCGCCACCTTCTATGCAGTGGGACGGGTTCCACGCCGGTCCTGTACTCAAGGGTCGAGTAAATGAGGTCTATGGGCCCTGACCCTTAGGCAGGGCACCAAACAGTTCAGGCTCTGGCCCTTTGGGGCAGGGCAGAGCAGTAGCAAAGTCTATAGGCCCTGGCCCTTAGGCAGGGCGGGGCACCAAACAGTTCAGGCTCTGGCCCTTTGGGGCAGGGCAGAGCAACAAACAAACTGTAACACAGCTCAGGGGTTCTGGGTGAAGGGGGGATTCTGCCACCTGGTTACGGGTGGCAGGGGGAACGCAGGCCCACCCACTCCTCTGCGTTCCAGCCCGGGGCCCCTGGTAGCAGCGGTCACCGCTAAGGCGGTCATTGGGGATCTGGACCGAAAACACACTGACAGGGTGATCAGTAGGGCTCCCACCGAAACACACTGACAGGGTGATCAGTAGGGATCCTGGCCGATACAGACAGCCATAGGCTTGGGGCCTTCTGCGGCCTGACTGTAGTCAGCTGCCCCCGGGCTACTTCCAATTTCCCCCTCCCCCGGTACCTGTCCTCCATCGGTGTAACTCGACGGGTCCCAGACCATAGGTTCCTCGGAGAGAGCTGGGGGGTGGCAGGCTCTGGCGGCTCCTCCAGCCAGCGGGCGCAGGGTAGTTCAGGCTGAGGGTCCTCTGGATACCGGGCCCGGGGCAGGTCTGGCCAGCGCTCCTCTGGATACTGGGCCCGGGGCAGGTCCGGCCAGTGCTCCTCTGGATAGTGAGCACAAGGCAAGCTGGGCCGAGTGGGAGCTCGGGCCTCTACGTCTGTGCTCTTCAGCGTCCTGGGCTTAACTGAGCTCTGGGGCCTGGCTTTTATACTTCCTGTCCTGCCCCTTGACTTCCAGTGGATGAGTCTAGATTCTGGAAGCTCCTCCAGTTATGCAGTTCTGACAGAAGATGTTCCCTTTAGCAGCGTGAGCTGTATTTGTCTGCTTCTCATCTTTTAGGCTGTATCTTTGATCTGTGTCTTACTTCACAATACTTTTAACTGTATGCACTTTATAATTGATCTTAAAATCAAAAGACAGTATAGTACAACCGTATTTAATCAAGTGCAAGTTCACTTGTGCTTATAATTAACTAAAGCTGGTTCCTGGAGTTTTCAAAGTGGATCACTTGCAAAATTGGCTGGCTAGCATTTAAATTTCTTCCTCCTCCTCTGGGGTGGGGTAACCAGAGCAGAGACATTTCAAAGCCAGCTAGCAACTCTTCTTGTCCTCCATAACCTCATTTATTTTGAACTTTCATTTCCCCCCCGCTTGAAATCTTTGTAGTTATGGGGTTGTGATTTACCTGCTTCCCCCCTACCAAAAAAAAATTGCATTTGGGGGAATGAATGGCTCATTAGAAATTCAGGATTGGAACATAGTGTGGGGTAAACAGGTTACTTCTATCTTTAGATATTGCAATCCCATATCTGTCACTTTTCCTGTTTTTGGCAAAATTACAGTAGTACTTGTGAAAGTTGAATTGAATACAATAGTATTTACAAAAAAGCCTTATAAAATGTTTTACCACAATTCTTACAGTATGGTAGTTAACAACCAAGTTCTTCAGTGATCATTGCTGAATCTCTTATTTTCTATAACAATAGCATTTATAAGGAAACATTTTTTAACAAGGGGATTAACTCCTTTGGCCAGCAAGGCATGGCAAAGAAAAAGGTTTCTTACTGTAAAACTGTTCCATGTGTGCTCTGTAGGTACTGTTTTTTAAATACATGCTTGGTCTACAATTTAAAGTGAAAGGTCTAAAGCAATATGCTACTATAGTAGACTTTTAGGATTTTTTTTGTCTGAGCTTCATCTTGTCTATGATGGAGTCATTTGCCTCTTTAAGGGTCTGTGGCCAGTCAGCCGTATAAGGACAGCTGTTTGGCCCTGGTAGAGGGCATTATCAGTCCCAACTGGGAAGGGTCTAGGTGATTGCTATAAAGGCTGAAAGAAGAACAGAGGGCTACAGGAAGCACACTGGCTTTTGGGTTAAGTTCTGGAATGCATAAGTCCTTAAATAGCAGGTGTCCCAGTATGTTGTCTGTGGGAGGACTGGGGAAAACTGCCAGGAGTAGTAAGGGTCCAGCAAGAAAGACATGTGCCAGTGAAATGGTTTAGCTATTGAACTGTTTTTGTTGTGGTGTGTTTTGTTTTTTGCTGAAGACCGTTTAATGGCACCCATAAATGAAGCCCTGAGGAAAAGGACCTCATCCAGACTCAGGTTGTGGTGTGGCCTTCCTGGGCTGGGGGAGACAAGGCAGCAGCCTACACTGCTATTATGGTGAAGTGCATATAGAAAAGTTGTTAGAACTTAAAGTAGGAATCATCTCTGGCTATCATTTCATTGCAAAGAAAAGTGCTTTTTAGCACTTAAAAATGTCAGCACACACAGTTTTTAAAATTGACTGTCTCTCTAGTGGGGTCCTGCAGGGATTGGTTCTTGGCTCGACTCTCAAACACTTTATCAATGACCTGTAAGAAAACATAAAATTATCACTGGTAAAGTTTGCAGATGACACAATAATTGGAATGGTAAATGAGGAAGAAGACAAGTCAACTGATAGTGATCTGGATTACCTGATAAGTGGGGCGGAAGCAAGCTGTATTTTAATACATCTGGGAACAAAGAACGTCAGCCATACTTACTCTTTCACAGGATAGAATCTCCCATTTTGTGACTCTGAAAAAGATTTAGGGGTAAAAGTGGATATTAGCTGAATATGAGCTCTGTGTGATGCTGGCCAAAAGATCCAATATAATCTTTGGATGCATAAACAAGGGATTCTTGAGTAGGAGTAGAGAAATTATTTTACCTCTGTATTTGGCACACCTTAATGTGCTGCTGGAATATTGTGTCCAGCTCTGGTGCCCACAATTCAAGGAGGATGTTGTCAAGTTAGAGAAGGGCCAGAGAAGAGTCACAAGAATGATTAAAGGATTGGAAAACCTGTCTTAGAGTGAGAGACTCAAGGAGCTCAACATATTTAGCTTAACAAAGAGAGAGTTAAGGGGAGAGTTGATTAGTCTATTTAAGTACCTACATGGGGAACAAATATTTAATTATGAGGTCTTCAGTCTATCAGAGAGAGGTGCAACAGCATCCACTGGCTGGAAGCTGAAACTAGACAAATTTGGGCTGAAAATAAGGTGTAAATATTTAACAATGAGTAATTGACCATTAGAACAAATTACCAAGGGTCGTGGTGGATTCTGCTTCACTGACAATTAAGTCAAGACTGGAGGCTTTTATAAAAAATCTTACCTAGGAATTATTTTGGGGAAGTTCTGTAGCCTGTGTTTTGTACAGGAGGTCAGACTAGTGATCACAATGGTCCCTTCTATCCATGGAATCTATGAATCATACAGCTTCATTAAGTACTCCTAAATTAACTATTTTGTTTTGTGGTATGACACAGTATACTAACAAATACTAGATTTTGCCCTGGGATGCATTTCTGTGGAGCTCCACAAGGCTTCACTGAGACATCTATGCAGGGCCGGCTCCAGGAACCAGCGCAGCAAGCTAGTGCTTGGGGCAGCCTATGGAAGGGGGCGTCACGTGCAGGTCTTCGACGGCAGGTCCTTCAGTCCCAAATCGCTGAAGTGCCGCTGGTTGTGGCTTTTTTTTTTTTTTTTTCTCTTCACCGCTTGGGGTGGAAAAAAGCTGGAGCTGACCCTGCCTCTATATGCACATCTGAGGACAGAATTTGTCTCTCAGGCTCTAATTTTGTTACTGATTCCAGACCTCAGTGATTTATATAATGTTATGTATTAGACTATTTTAATTAAATAATAGTAAGTCCCCAATGCTATAAGCTTTAAAAATGAAAGTAGTTATTTGCATTCTCTGTAAAGAGAGAGGGAAATCTAGCTGTGACCAGGGATGCTAGAACAATTTTTATAATGAGTTGTGTGTGCTGAGAGCTATTGAATCAAACTGTAAACTCTTTATATAATGGTAACCACTTCAAGCCAGGGGGTGTGACAGTACCCATAGTTCCAGTACATATGGCTGTGACAGACTTGTGACTACACAAATTATAATTCTTCCCCCACTCACTTCTGCATAGTGTTTTGTGTTGGAGTTCTTTTAGAAAAGGGTGTTACATTTACATGCATCATGTATTTATGAAATGGATAGAAATTGTGAAAGATATAGTCTGTGGATAGAATCATCTTGGTGGAATATGTTTGGTTCTGGAGCCAAATTAAACCAGTGAAAACTTTATATTCTTAAAACCTGGCCTGGGGTGATAGGATAAGATTTTTAGGAAGTGGCTTGAGCCAGTCACTTTATTTTAAACAAAACCTTATAACAGCTAATGATGCCTGGCAGGGGCTTGTGTAACTCTTTGCAAATACTTTACTATGCATCGTGGTGTAAATTCAGTAACAGTGCTGCTAGAAAAATGTATTACAAAAACTTTTTTTGGAGTACTGTTTTTAACGTCAGACTGCAAGTTAAATAGCAAAATATACTGAAAGGGTAAGAGTCTAATTTGTATTCCACTAGTACTTTTCATCCAGGAATCTTGTAGTACTTTACAAATGTTAATCGATTAAAGTCTCATCGCCTTGGGAAATACATAAAAGGATCACTTCACCTGCCACAGAAATGCATTCTGCTGTGAGTTGGAACATAGCCAGGGGTCTGATTCTCCTCTCTCTCTCTCATCAATGTAAAACAGGAGTTGGAGTTGCACTAATTTCACATAGCTGGGAGAGAAGAATCAGTCTCAAATATTTTAGAAGCATACTATATCCAAATTAAAATGTAGAGTGAGTTCTCGATAGGCCAAATGCAATTACTTGATTTGGCATTTAGTGAGGACAGGGGTAACACCCTATCTCTTATGAAGTCAGAGAGATCTTTAAACAAATAAGATTACAAATGGTCTGGTTTGTTTACATCTTAGCCAGAAAATGGCACTCCCAGCTGCACAGTACCTTGTAATAGTACAAAAAACACTTCAGTATGGAAAGTCAAGGGGAAGAGTGTCACCTACTAACTCAGATCGCTTCCTGCAGCAAGTGGGTATTTATTAGCAATTTCCCAATACCATCCACGTACCCTAACCATCATGCTTCTCATAGCCCATCAGATCTCTCACTAATAACACAAAGTGGCATGGCTGCAGATTTCTATATCTAGATTATATACCGCATGTTACTGAGCATGCACACGCTGTTTGTTTATTCAGACTTTGAGTGATTCTTCAGAAACCCAATTTTGTGGATTCCTTTAGGTAAGAACTAAAGGTAGAATCCATAGAGCAATTTAGGCTCTTAACTTCTTTGTAGAGTCCACCCTTAAGACTAGCTGAGTACCATGTTAGGATGTAACTTAGGTCTGCTGACAGTGATTGTATCCTTTTAGATCCTTTGTTTATTTTGCTTTGCTATGACAGGAAATAATGCAGTTAACAAAAAGGCATGTCTTCATGCGAAATATAGTAAGGCTTTTTTTTTTTTTTTAACTATTTACAAGCATTTTCACACATCCATGATACTACATACTATAGCTATCTTTTCATCACAATAGTAAAAATGCTTGGCTCAAAGGAGTACACAACAAAGTCTGAAGGGTTTTTTTGCTCATTCTCTTACAGCTTTCACTGCGTGTATGCCTTAAAACAAGAATTCATTATTAGTTGCCTCCTAATATTTTGAAGTTTTCTGGAGAGTGTTGGTTATGGGATTCTTCTAAAACAACGTAATGAATATTTAGCTTTCATGTAAGGCTCCCATTAGGAATGACTAATCCTAAAACTTAATAGCACCTGAGAATTAAGTGTCCTGTTGATCCACGGAGTGATATAATAGCAGTGCAAACTTTCCAGTGCTACCTCACCAATGTGCCTTCAGCATAAGCTAAAGAACAATCTCCTTGCCCCACTTAGTTTTGGTTACTACTTAGCTGGGCCAGTCTTTAACAGATTTGCTAGAGGTGAAAGGCTCTAGGGTCCAATCCAATCGTTTAACCCATTCATAATGTTACCAGCTCTCATGACTTTGGCCCCTGCTTGGGCCAGTTTCCCTGTCAGGTGAGCAGCTCCAACCAGCTCCTCCTGCTTTCTCACCTCCCCCAGTTTCCATCCCATCACAGGGGAAAGTCCCTTGTGCTTCGATGCCTTCTCCGCTTCCACACCTCCTGGGAAGAGCAGCCATCTGCTGCAGAGGACAGACACAATTTTCTCTCATGAGAGTTGGCAGGAATTTTTGGGTAGGGGCCAGAGGGTAGAGAGTAGCTTATACCATTCTGACATGAGGAGAGGAGAGAGCAGAAAGAGCCCAGCAGCTCTGCTCCTCCTTACCGACACCCTTCCTGTGCATAATAGGCAAGTCTGTTCTCTCCTTCTGCTTTCCCAGGCCTGGTGTTTCAGGGACAGAGAAGGGAGAGGGTGTGGAGCCCCTGTAACTGTCCCCCTTCAAGCCTGAGAAGGGATGCTGCTGCAACTGCCCGTTGGGCCTGGGAGAAGGAGCAAAGAATCCTTGTAGGAGCGAGGACAGATGTGGGATGGAAGGAGGGAAAGTTGATGGGGGTGGGGGTGGGCTCAGTGAAATGCATAATTAAGTGATGGGCTTGGAAATAGGTAGATCTGGGGCTGGGGCCAGAATTAATTAGAAGTTTTGGGTTTGGGGAGAAGCTGGAGGCTCCACACCTTAAGGCAATCAGTGAGCATGCCTGTGACTGGCCAGAAGTACCCCAGATGTCTGCCCTGCCCTCCCCTATGCATGCGCACACATGATCACAAGGGGGATTCAAAAAACAAAGGACAAACCAAAGTAATACAATATAACCTGTCTGTTAAAATCTGAGGACTTCTGAGTCAATATCATAATCTTCTTGGAGTCTGACTTGATTTTTAAACGTCTGGGGTTGGCAATATTGCATCCCATCCAACTGATTTGATTCTTTTAAATCAGCTTTGCAGATATTTTGTTGGTTAAATTTAAAATACATACAGACTTTTATTCATTTCATTGTGCTCCAATATTTGTTCTTGACATACGTGGTGTTAAAACAGTTTGTATCAGAAGCCTTTGATTTGTTCAAAGATGGTTCCTTCAGCCACACTAATGCTATCCCATAGAATGACATTTTGTAATACAAAATTGGATTTGGGAGCACTTGGAATATCCATTATAACATGATTTTCAATGTTATTTTTTTATAGTGGTCCTAAATCCACTATGCTTTTTTAAATTAATTTTCCCAGGAAGAGTGATGAATGAATGGTGCATTAACATTAGCTTCAGTAAAGGAGGAGCAGCAGTGTCCTGAATCTTCCAGTCAGTTGAAATGATGACTGGATCTGAAGAAGACCTCTGTGTAGCTTGAAAGCTTGTCAGTTTTACCAATAGAAATTGGTCCAATAAAAGATATTATCCCACACACTTTGTCCCTCTGGCTGGCTGGCAATCATTTGGTGCTTTATACTTTTTAATTCGATTGTTTGTTTAGAACCACTGTTTTGAACTTGTAATTGAATTCTTGCTGTGTCTTTAAGAGTAGCATGATTTATACTTGAAATGGTATTCTCATTTGATAGCTGCTCGGCGTTCCATGATGTCTTTCTTATAAGGGGAAGCCTTTATCTGCCAAATTGATCACAATGTATAATAGGCGGGTGTCTAGTCGTGGTGACTGCAAAATTTTTAGCATAGCAATGAGCTGTCCCTTATACTAGCCAGTAAGATGTAGCTCTATGCTACTCTTCTGCATTATAACTATTAGAATTGCATACTTAAGAAATAGAGCTCTCCCAAAGCTGCCATCGACAAAGGAATGTAGGAATTGCAATAGTGGATCAAACCCAATGTCCAGTATTCTGTTTAACAGTGGCCAGAACCAGATGCTTCAGAGGAAGGTCTAAGAACTCTACAGTAAGCAGATATGAGATAATCTGCCCTCACCTCTCCATTAGGTATCATCCTTATTGATGATAGTTAAGCAATGTTTACCATCCCTTCCAAATTTTTTATAATTAATTATGACTAGGGGGTTGCATGCTCTGTTGCTTCTGTAGGCTGAACTCATTGCTTGCACCAGGGGCTTTTCGATTCTCCTGTCCCAAACTCCCTGTGCGCCACCTTCCCTCTGTTTCAGGCACTTTGCATGCTCTCCTATTGCCCCATTATCCCCCTTTCCCTCCATTATTTTTTGTCTAGGAGATAAGGAATTCAGTGTGTTAAACTGAGGTGACCTGGGGGATAATGTTGTGTTGGAAGATGTTAATGGCAACACAAACAGATTATTTTGTCTATAGACAATTTGAGTATGTCTACACAGTAGCTTGGAGTGTGCTTCCCAGCCCAGACTTAAGACAGAACACTAAAATCAGCACTGTGGATGTTAAGGTATGGCCTGTGGCTTAGGATAGCCACTACAGCTCAGATCCAAGTGGTCAGGTAAGTTTGGACTCTGGTGGCTAGCCTGAGCTACTGGCCCCAGGCTGCAACATCCACACTATTTTTGTAGCACGCTTGCTCAAGTGGAACTAGTGCAAGTCTGTCTACTGGTGCTCAGAGTCACACTCCCAGGTGCAGTGTAGACAAATCTTTCTAGATGCAGTTGAAGCTGCTGGGACTGCTAATTAAAAGCCAGAGGCTGCACATGTCCCCCATTTTCCTTTTCTGGTTTTCCAATTTTCACCAAAATCAATTGGATTCTTCCCACTGATGCCTACCATATTCCCTGAAAATTTGAAATCTATTGGATAGAGCATTCAAAAGTTGTTCATTTTACTTTACCACAGTTGTTGAAGCTATGAGTCTAACCAGTTATGTATGTTACCCTTATCAATTTTGAACTTGCTACCTTTTAAAATTTGACTGTCTCCTTGTTTGTGTTCATGGGAATTTCTGTTCTCATTCTCAGTCTGCCTGTTCTATACCATTAATTATTTTATATACCAGTACTTTTGTCATGTCACCTTTTTATTAATTTCTTTCTCTGAACCTCCTCTAGTTGTGCAGTATCATCTGTGCGTTGACCAGTACTGCCCATTATTATAGATGACATTTTACCATTGAATTGTTCTGATATGCAATCAGATGAGATATAAAAGTTATTAAAAAACAAACAAAACCCCCACTTTGCACTTGGTATGCTAATACTCTTCTAATAAAATGCATGCTTTTAATATTCTGTTGAATCTAAATATTCCTGGACGCAGTACTAAATGTAAAAATACTATCTCAATCCTATGTCAGAGGAAAGAATGTGTATGGATTCACAAACAAAATGCTAGCTCAGAAAGAGCGACTTTCCCTGTCCTGCTCTGTACCTACCTGGTCCTTTGCATTCTGTTTCCATGCCTTCCGTGCCCTTCCTCCCAACTTTGTGACCAACCTAGTCCCCTGAACACCCTTGTTCATCGTGCCACTCTGGTCCCCTGCATCCCTACCATTCCGATCACATTTCCCTGAAACTGCTTGGAGCCTCTTATGCTTCTTCTTTTGTGCTCCTCAAACATCCACACCATCTTCATGCCATGTCAGGTGACCATCCCTTCCATGCATCCTCACCCTGACCTTTCCTCCCATTCTAAGATCAGAGTACAATTTTATGTTCACTTCTTTCCTTCCCTTCAGTAAATGTTCTTCCTGGTCCTCTGCCCTCCTCATTATATGCCCTACCCCTCCCTCTTTTTTTTTTTTTTTTTTTTTTTTTTTTTTAAGAGTTCAGGCCGTCCATACTTCCCCATATCTTACATCACCTATCTAGGGTTCAGACTAGCTGCTGCTATAACAAAGCCCACAGGCAGCAGAAGCAGTAGGCCATCTTATTTATGAGAACTTATGTTGTTAATGTTCTAAACTTTGCTTCAGGTACACGTAAAACCAAATCTTCATGTCTTTGTAACTTTCCCATTAACATCTTCTCCCTGTTTAAAGAAAACAAGACTAAATTTTCCTGAGCAAGGCCCACAAAATGAATTTGGAGTTTGGTTTAGTGAGCTAAGTATGATTAGGATATTTTTATACAACTTAACAGGGATCCTTTTGATACACTGGAACTTGAAAAATCTTTTTGATGTCTTCTCCCCATCCCTAAAAGAAAAAACAGTGGTATCCTGAGATGAGACATGAGATGTGATATGTACAATTCTGAGGGGATTGGTTGGCTGGAGAATTTGAAAGGAGGGTTGAACATTTGGCATATACTGCAAAGATGGCTTCAGCCTTAACTATAGAGCAGGACAGGGAAATCCTGCTCCATAATCAGTATAATCAATTTGTTATTTTACCAACCTATAACTCAGAGATTCTGCTAGATTTTTTTCCCCACCAGTTTGATTCTTTTGATTCAGAAAAAGATTGTGTTTTGGAACCTTAAACAACACAAAAATACTTGCTTAAACTCATATTACAGTATATCCAACTACAGGGACAAGGTGGGTGAGTTAATATCTTTTATTGGAACAATGTGTGGTGGTGAGAGAGACAACCTTTTAAGTTCCAAAGAGCTTCTCTTTAGGTCACCCAGCTTGTGTGTCTAATATCCTTGGACCAACATGGCTACAACACTGTATCCAATTAAGACATTCAGCTCAAAACTAGATTAGTCTTCCTTAAGCTTTTCTATAAAAGTATTCTCCTAAGGCGACAGTTCTCAAACTGTGGGTCAGAACCCCAAAGTGGGCCATGACTGTGTTTTAATAGGATCTCTAGGGCTGGAATTAGACTTGCTGAAGCCTGAGCCCCACCGCTTGGGGCCAAAGCCCCGGGCAGTGGGGCTCAGGTTATAGCCCCCCCCCACACACACACACCTGGGACTGAAGCCCTTGGGCTTTGGCTTTCCCCCCCTCTCCCTGAGGTGGTGAGGCTCTGGCTTTGTTCTCCCCTGCCTGGGGCAGCAAGGCTCAGGAGGTCTCAGGCTTTGGTCTGCCTTCCTGGGGTTGTGTAGTAATATTTGTCAGAAGGGGGTTACGGTGCAATGAAGTTTGAGAACCGCTGTCATAAAGCACTAGTTTTCTGGCTATCTCCAGCTTCTGTGAGCATGTCTGAATCACTTTCTTGAATCGTGATTCTAGTATGGATTGGTCGTGTTCACGCAAGCACCTGGGTGCTGGGCTCGGAGACCCACGGCTGGGCTCTAGGGGGGGAGAGGGAGGGTGGAGAAGGGTGTGAGTCTCTGACCCCTCTCCAGTTGGACTCTGGAGGGGAGGGGACAGATAAACAGGAAATGGGTTGTTGTAGGGCAGTGGTTCTAAAACTTTTTTTTTTTGCGGACCACTTGAAACTTGCTGAGGGTCTCAGCGGACCACTTAATCTTTCCAAATGTTCTTTGTACCATTTGCTAACTATTGTAAAGCACTTTGGATAAAAGACCTATATAAAAACTTCTTTGTTCTACAAATAAAAGCAAACACTTCCTATTTTCATATCAGTAGTCTTAACTTTCTAATTCTTACCTTTTCCCCTGCCTCGGCAGCCCCTGAGCTGGGACTGGGAAAAAGGTGGGTCTTCCCCACTGCAGCAGCCCCCAAGCTGGGGCTGGGAGGAGAGCCCTTATGTCCCCGGCAGCTGCAGACCTGAAGCTGGGGAAAGTCGCCTCTTTCTCTGGCTGCTGTAGCCCTGCATGTCCCAAATTCCCCCCCCTCCCCCCAGGCCACCACCTCACCTTACATGTGCATCTTCTTCAGAGTCCAGGAACCTAATTAATGTGCGGCTCCACTAATTAGGTGAGGTGTGTATGGCTGCCCAGGCATGCACCTCAGGGTACGTCTTCACTACCGGCCATATCGGCAGGTAGCAATCGATTTCTCAAGGATCGATATATTGCGTCTCATCTAGACGCGATATATCGATCCCTGAACACGCTGCGAATGGCGGTAGCGGAGTCGATAGGGGGAGCCACGGACGTCGATCCTGTGCTGTGAGAACGGTAGGTAACTTGATCTAAGATACTTGGACTTCAGCTACATTATTCACGTAGCTGAAGTTGCATATCTTAGATCGATCTCGCCCCCTAGTGTAGACCAGCCCTCAGAGGGAACTATCCGTGGATCACTTGAATGGAGCTCGTGGATCACTGGTGATCTGTGGACCACAGTTAGAGAACCTCTGTTATAGGGTGTCTTGAACTCTCTACACCTGGGAGAATGTTAATATGTGGCTGTATTGTTTCAGACATACTTGCTGGCAGGTATTTTGAAATAAATTTCCAAAATAATTGAAACTGGTATGATTATATGATTTTGACAATATGCTGAATTCATAATTTTTTGATGCAGAATTCCCTCAGGAGTATTTTCTGCATCATTCAGTAATAAAAGTCCTTTTAAGGGATTCCTAGATTGCTTTTTTCCCCCCAGAAGTTTGGAATTCTGCTCATACTGTAATTTGAGCACTAGCTAAGGAGTTTGTGATTCTACCAAAGAAACAGCTCTAAATTCTCAAGGGCCAAACAAACTACTTTCTAGGCAGGCAAAAATAAAGGATGGCTTTCTACTTTTGTCTGAGGTATGGTCAGAAAAATGGAATATAGTAATTTAGAATGTGGATAGGGAAAGAAAGAAAGTTAGTCAATTAGACTTTATCAATACCAATACTCATACAAACACAGCAAAAAGGGACCCCACAGCAGGAGAGGCTATGGAAATTAAAGGGGATGATCCTAAGAATCTGGTAGCAGGAGGAAGAAATGGCACTTCTTCCTTCTGCTTTCTGCTATTTCTGTACAAGTGTGGAGTTTGTTCTCCCTCTTTTGCTTGGCTGAGAACTTCCTCTGCAAGAAATGTGATTACAATTAATTACTTTTACTAAAATTAAAGAGCTGTGAACATTTGATCCTTGTTTTGCTTCTCTTGTTTTGTACCCAGTTGATATTAAAATAAACGCTATTTGAGTCAAGACGTCATGGGGTGAGCTCTGCTTCTTGAGTATTACACTGTGTTTATGAAAACAACATTAGTATATCATGGAAACTGGCAGGTGTGAAGAGAATGGATATGCATGATGTTGCATCTTTCTGGAGCATACAAAAGAATTGTGGAAACACTATCTTAGAACTACAATCTTGATGGAGACAAAGTCTAAGAGGGGTGTGTGTGTGTGTTTGTTTTTTTTTAAATTAACAACGCAAGTTCCAGCTGCATGGTAGCAGATAGTCTCTTGAAATTGTCACGCTGCTAATGTTAAAGATTCAGGTACTGTAGTATAGCTTCAGGAGATTACTTAATGCAGAATAACAGTGGGAACATTCTAATAATGTAGATGTGTGTGGACACAAGAATATTGTTCTGATGGGGTTCTCACAATGCCAGTAGTTTCCTCGTAGGATTTGTACAGCTATGCAAAATTATGATTCATTTCAGTTTTAAATGCTTGTTTTGCCTGGCATGTAAACTGGGAACATATGGTGGCTGGCTACACAGTTCTTTTGTGCAGATACCACATTTGGTGTGAAGATGGGGGGCATGCTAGTGCATCTGCCCTCCATGGAGAACTGCAGATAACACATAAGGTGTAAATGCCTTTGACAGGAAGGTCTGCTATCTTTTCAAAACTTCCAGTGTTCTCTGGATTCAGAAAATTGTAGAATTCATTCTTTAGTAGGTCATTTAGTCTACAGTTACTATATACTTCAGCTATTGTGAGCTTTTTTTTTTTTTTATGTAATGTGTCTGTTAGTCACATAAGACCAAAGAAGAGCTTACTTATGGTTTTGCTCTCAGACAGCAAAAAAATGTTAATATTCGATCAAGATTGGAAAAATGAAGTGTCATGTAGAAACTCTGATGGCTTAAATAGAATACATACGATTTTGCAGTGGCATAATGCACTATATTTATGTCTGACTCTTCTCTTTGTTCCTCTTTCATGCCACCCCCTACACCTGGAATGACCTCCTTATTGTGGTATAGCAAATGTTTGCTCTCTTCTTTCTTATCACTCCTTAAAACTCAGACATTCCCAAAATCCCACAAATGCTGAACCTTGTCAATAAGAAATGTCACTGAAGTGTGCTAACAACAATTATTTACCAAAATAATTAAAATATATAAAAACATTTCAGGGGACAAATGAAAATCATCCAGGTGGCCCATAAAAGGGCACAGGAATATCTGTCTAAAAAGGTGGTTATATGCTCTCAAATTATTAGAGGCCAAAATCTGCCCTGGAACGTAGAGACCTGATTCTGTAAGAATAGTTTAAGTAAAATGGCTGTGACCTCTAATATTTGTCCTGGTGTCAATGACTTGTGACACCTTTTTTTTTTTACTGGGGTTAAGATTCTGCCACATTACAGACCTATTAGTAGTAATAGACAACATAATGCAGCCTGCAGTTCTATACTCCCAGAATCCACTGTTGGCTACAGAATCACCTAGTAACAATGAATTTATTTAAAGCTTTTGGCTAGTACACTTGAATGCAGGGCCACCAAGAGCAGGTTTGGGCCCCGGTGAAAAAAAACTTTTGGGCCTCCCAGCAAGGGCGGACCAGCTAAAAATCTTTACATGGGATTTGTATTAATGTGCACAAAACAACCACATATGCCCTTCCTGGTATACAAATGAAACCTGGAACAGGAGAAGAAAACATTACATTTTTATTTTTATATGTTCTTTAAGAATAAAAGAACATAAACTTCAATCAAAATCACATATTACATTATTATAATCCACATTGCAGTAAATACTCGCAAAATGCAACCTTGCGAATGCAACATTTAAAATTAACTACTCGCAAAATGCAACTGCTTTTTCACTAGAATGTTTAAAATTTAACATTTTTATAATTGATTTGAGATCTTGTTTGAAAACTAAGAAAATACAGTTTAGAAATATTTTAAAAAATTGTATTTTTTTGTAAAATACATATGTAGGGCATTGAGACAGAGCTGCTCTGCGGAGGAGAAAGTGGAATAAGTGCACCATCCTAGCAATGGTGTCTTCAGAATATGTTAGCAAGTGTGCTCATATGTGGGATTTGCTTTGAATGTACAACAGGTGTAATTGGTCTGCAGTGGGAATGGGCCATGATTAGACAAAACCTTCAGAAGCTGTTAGGCAGTATGCCCTGTTACTCCCCAGAGCCTGCAGCCAAATTATGTCTTCTCTTTGCACGGTGCTTTTGGGAAGGAGGGAGGAGAAAGGAAGGGTGTCATCTCTACTCTCTAAGGCATTCATGCTGAGTTAGCCTTAATTTGGCTTTAAGAATTCATCAGAGAAGGAAATGGTTTATAGCTATAATTTTAGTGCATGATTAAATATTTAGCACTTTGAGGTGTGGCAGAGAAAAGGATTGACACTGATGTTGACTGAGTTGGTTAGTAGTCACAGTATCATGACCTGTGAGTTTTTGAAAAATATGAAGTTTTTATTAGCTGTTAAAAGTAATTATTATTATTATTGGGCTTAAGATTGTGCGGGGGGGGGGGTGTCATGCCTTTTCAAAGCAAATACTATTAGATCTTGTGCTTGGCCTCAGTACTCAGTGTGAAAACTGGAAATTGAGTAACCAACAGTTTATTGCAAACTGAGTCTTGGGCCACTGGTTGTGAATTATGAAACATGTTTTACTTTTAACATGCAAAATGATGCCTCAAGCTGTAATTTCTTATTGTAATTATAATTTACAGTCTTGATCTTGAATACTTAGCCTTCATCTGAAGCTTTTCATCATTAGAAACTAGCTTGGCCCATCTTCAGTGTTGTTGGTTATTGTGCTATGCCTGCATGAATAAATGTGACTGCTGGCAGACTTTTCTTTAAAAGTAGTGTCACTCCATGTATCGGCTACTAAGAGGCTAGAATCACAGGATGCTTATCTTCACAAGGTCAGGACCATTCTTTACATCTCATTAACTCACTCTGTTTGCTGCTATTTATTGATATGGTGTCGGGTGGCTAGATGATTGGATGTGAAATTCTAGGTAAGGGTTAATTTGTTGCATAATATTAACTAGAATTTATTGGGTTGTCTTCATATCCAGTGAGTGCATGGGAATCTGCAGTTGTGCTTACCAGTTTACCATTACCAAATATTTTGTCTATAAAGACTGGAGGTATCTGATAAAAAGAATTGCAAAGATGCTATGTTGACAGTGTTGAGGATATGCATACACCTGCTCAAATTGCTGAACATGCACAGCCAGTGTGTGACTTTCTAGGTATTTATTTTGTTGGTGCATAAGTAATGCAAACATTGTAATTAAGCTCTTGTTCTATGTGCTGTCTCAGAGAAATTGCTTTTCCAAATGGATCTTAGTTTTGTGAGACTGGCATCCAGGTTAGCACAAACTTAGTTGCTACCCAGATGGAAAAAGCCCAGTAGAGTTTCCCTTCCCATCCTAGTTTGATGAAAAATGATCATGACACCCCATTAGATGTGCAGGAACTGTGTAGTATTCTTATTTATCCCCTATAGATTAACACACAAGCTTTTTCCCTTTCTATATTAGATAGGACCAATCTGCTGTAAGTAATATTTGGTTTTTGTATGTGCTGTTCCATTGACTATAATAGAAGAAATGCCTAAAAGCTAAAATACATTGAAGTATTGCATTTGTGCTTCAGTGCTGCTGTGGTATCTAACAAATCATTTAATAAAATTAAATGCTTCCTCTAACTTTTCCACATGGGAAAAAATGATGCATCACTGTATTGGCAGTTTATGTAGCTTATGATTTTGTGAAATGCAAGGTTTAGGCAAATTATGATGACAATAAGCATGAAGGTATCTCTCATGTTTAACAAACATAGTAGTGACTTGTAATTATTAAATAGTCAATCAGTTCATTACCTTTTTAGTGACTTGGAACTAGACTCTCTCAATTCAAATAATGTATATTACCCCTACATTCTAATATCTGTGTCAAAGCAGTAAGCATTTAGAAAAACTATAGCGTTCCACAATGATACATTTGTTTTTCAAATAGTGAAATAAAAGCTAACCCCACCTTTTAAGGTATGGCTATAGTCTTCTCCCTTTTCTCCTCTGGGGTATGGCTCCTGGGTACACCTATAAGGGTGCCTGGTGCCTCCATCCAAGGAAGTCCTGCCTAATGCAGAGAAGACAGGGAAAATATCTAACACCCAATCTGTTACAGATGAGTATCAGTCAGAGCACACAAAAGCTATCATTCCCACAGTAATAAAACACTAACTGGGACTTTATTAGGTATGGGGAACTAAGGATGGGGGGACAGTGGGGGGCGGTATCTGTGTGCAGGACTCACCCCTGTGGTGCCTCCTGCTGGTCATCTTGGGAAGTAGCTCTTCCAGTTTCTGGAGCTCCCTCTGGAGGCCAGTGTCACGCTGCTGCTGGCCCCCATGTCCCTCCCAGGACCCATTGCCCCTTGGGTTTTGGGGTGCTGCCCCCTGGCAATACCACTGCAGTCTTAGGGTCTCCCCACTCAGAGGAACACCCACCCCCTATCCCTCAGTCATAGGTTACTGCCAGTTACCAACTTGCCTCTGCAGCCCTGGGGCAGACTGCAGTATAAGCCACTCATCATAGGCAAGGTTGGGTCTGGACCTGCTGCCTCTCTCTGCAACCCAGTGCCTCTATGGGGCCTTGGGCAAGGCCCTGCAGTCTGGGGAGTTGCCAGCCCTTCTGGCTTTTCCCAGCCCTGCCTCACTCTAGGCACCCTGATCTTCCCAGCAGCCAAGCCCCAACCCCACTCTCTCTCTCTCTCTCTCTCTGAAAGCAGAGAAAGACTCTGTGCTCCTGGTTCAAAGCCTTTTTATAGGGGACACCTGTGGTCTGTTTGGAGCATGGCTCCCAGCTGTGCCTACTTCCCCAATCAGCCTGGGAGCTGCTTGCCCTAGCCACAGCCCTCTGCTGGGCTGTTCTAAGCCCGTCAGGGCAGCAGCGGGTGACCACCCCGCTACGGGGGGGGGGAAGGGTCAGGCTAGCCAAAACCAACAATATGTGAATTATACCCCTCCCAACACGTATAGCCAGTACAAACCACTCTGTGCTTTCTCCCAGTGCCTTCCTAGGAAAACAGTAAATAGATTAGGGTCAGTCTTCAATGAGTGGTGCAGCTCTGAAGGCAGGCTTAAAGCAAAACAGCAAATAAACAAGGATATTTTTTACAGTGTATCTAAACCAAGGATGGTCAGACTGTCTTTGTGACTCTCTGGTCTGGAGTCGACTGTGCAGGTATGCTGTTTTCTTGATTGCCTGACTTTTGAATCTCTGCTCAGTTTCTTGGGTTTCTGGTCTCTGGTGAGATGACACTGTTCAATATCTTCAAAATCCCCAAAGGACTCAGTCTTCCCTTGGTAGGAATGTGGAGGGTAGAAAAGTCGTCCTGGGCTGTGACACTTCTCTCCCTTTTAGGAACCAAACACAGCCAAAACCGAAAGTAAAACCAAACTCTGGTTCTGGTAATGTTGCTAATCAGTTCTCTCTGCTGAGGAGTCGTGAACCTCAGACACATTATTTCTGTAGTCTGGGGGAGTCCCCTAGAGGTCTAGTATTTGAGGAGCATCCTCTCCAATGGTATGACACAAACAATATTTTTCTTTTTTAAAAAAAAAGTTAGGTTTTGATATTGGTAATGGACACTAGGCCCACTCAACTATTCCAATTATCTTTAATTGTAAAATGTGTATTATTAGTGGATGTCTGCACTACTCATGACCATTGACTTCACTTTTGTCATAAACATGCTGGCTGAGCTGACAATTTTTTTTTTTGTTTTTTAAATTGATTTTCATAAAACAACAAAAATACTAAAATGTGAATGACTTACGGCTTGCTATGAACATGAGACTTATGAATTGGCCGGTCAAGCACACACCTCATTTGGAATTGGAAGTATGCAATCAGGCAGCAGTAGAGATTTAAAAAAACAAACAAAAACCTCAGTACAGTACTGTTAAATGTAGAGTATTTTATTTTTTTAAAATGGGGGTGGTGGTGGTGAGAAGTTGTCTTTTAAAAAAAATATGGAAATTTTGTTTCTGTGCTTGTTTCATTTTAAATTAAGATGGTTAAAAGCAGCATTTTTCTTCTGCATAGTAAAGCTTCAAAGCAGTATTGAGTCAATGTTAAATTGTAAACTTTTGAAAGAACAACCATAATGTTTTGTTCTGTTACAAACTTTTCAGAGTTACAAACAACCACCATTCTGAGGTGCTCAGACTCTGAAGTTCTACTGTATATATTTATTTCCAAATATTGCATGCTTCACAGAATCGCTAATAAAATTTTACAATTTGCAAAAACTGCAAGACAAGGCAATACAAAACCAGAGAATATTACATAGACATAGCATGTTAAAGTGGGTATAAGTGATAACACTGGAAAAAGCATACATAAATGGGAAAAGAAGGGAAGTAGGGGAATGGGGAGAGGAGGAGGAGACATTAGGTGGACAGAAAATGTGGCAGTATTTGAGCAGGTTTGTTTTTTTTTTTTTTTAATCCAAATGTATCTAGAAATGGGAGTCCAGATTTTGTCAGATCCACATAACTAATCTCTATGGTGGTCCATCTATTCTTTGGCTGTTCAGTCAGACAGGTTTGAATACCGCTGCTATGTTGTGGGCATAAGCCTACTCTTCCATTTTTGTAAAATCATGTGCTTGGTGATTATTGCAGATCTCAAGAGCGAGTCTTTGTGTTACAATTAAATGCAACTCAAGAGTAAATGGATTTGGCTTATGGATACAAGATTCTGCTACAGTCAAGAATCTCTGAACTCATCAAAATACAGTAAAAGCAGCAAAGAATCCTGTGGCACTTTATAGACTAACATGTTTTGGAGCATGAGCTTTTGTGGGTGAATACCCACTTCATCAGATGCATGCAGTGGAAATTTCCAGGGGCAGGTATTTATATGCAAGCAAGCTAGAGATAATGAGGTTAGTTCAATCAGGGAGGATGAGGCCCTGTTTCTGCACCTTGAAGGTGTGAAACCATGGGACGAGGATAACTGGTTCTGTAATTGGCAAGCCATCTCACAAGTCTTTGTTTAAATCCGAGCTGCAATGTGTCAAATTTGCAGCTAACTAGAAGCTTCAGCAGTTTCTCTTTGAACGTCACTGGTCCGAGTGTTTTGGCTGAGGATAGGCCACCTTAAGGTCTGCATATAGTGTGCGCAGGGGAGTTGAAGTGTTCTCCTACAAGGTTTTGTATTTGTCTCTCCTAATATCGATTTGTGTCCCATTTATCCCTTTCCGTTAATGACTGTCCAGGTTTGGCGCTGTACATGTCAGAGGGTCATTGCGGCATTAGTAGGCGTATCATTCAATATGGTGGACGATGCAAGTGAATGAAACCGTGATTGGGTGGCTGAATCTGGTTTAGTCCTGTGAATGGTGTCGGCTGGTGTAGATATGTGGGCAGAGTTGGCTCGAGGCTTTGTTGCATGGATTTGGTTTCCTGAGCTAGAAGTCCTATGGTCGGTGTGCAGTTAGCTGGTGAGACATGTACGTTCAGGTTGGCAGGTTGTCTGTGGGAAGGATTGGCCTGGCACCAAGGCCTGTGAAGTGTGGATCATGTCCAGATGGGTTGTACGGTCCCTGATGATGCGTTGGGAGGGCTTTGTCTGTGGGGACTTGTATGTGAGGCAGATGGACGTTCTGTTGGTTTTCTTTCTTTGGGTTTGTTCTTGCAGTGGAGGCTTCTGGGTACCACGTCTGGGCTCTGTTGATCTGTTTCCTTATTTCATTGTGCGGCGGTATGTAGTTTTGAGAAATGCTTGTGGAGATTTTTGGGTGTTGGCTTCCTCTGTCTGAGGGGTCAGAGCAGATGCGGTTGTACACCTCATGGCTTTTGGCTGTAGCCTATGGATCTGTTGATGTGCCCGGATGGGAAGCTGGAGGCATTGAGGTAGCATAGCGGTAGTAGGGTTTTCGGTTGGTTGTGTTATGTGACCATCCTTCTTTGCACCGTGGTCTAGGAGTGACTCTTGTGATTTAGTCAAGGTGGAGGTTGTGGTGGTGGAGCTGTGAATCGTAGGTGGAATTTTTCCAGTTCTCCTTCTCATGGGTCGATGTGAAGATGTAATCATGTAGGTAGTTAGAAGGGGGTGATGTGGACGAGGCTGAGGAAGCGTTGTTCCCGGTCGACCATCAAATTTGGATACTGTGGGGCCGTTGCGAGTGCCCATAGCAGGTGCCTAGCTCGATCTGGAGATTGTATATTGTCATCGAAATTTGAAATAGTTGTGTGATGGATAAGGTACAGAGCTCAGCAGCAGTTTGTGCGGTGGCATCAATCGGGATTACTGTTCTCTGGACCGGCTTGTATTGCACATCTCGTGTTGTGCAGGGATGATGTATGTGATAACCTCCACATCCATGATGGCTCTATGGATGGTGTTTTCTGGAAGTCACCTAATGCTACTGTAGTTTTCCTCAGGAATCAGATGGTTGTACGGAGAAGTGGGAGTGCTCGAGTGGCATAGGGTCTGAGTAGAGAGTCTCAATATCAGACAGTTCCTTTCGTGGAGAGTGCCACTGTCCACGATGCTAATGGGGCTCAGGATTTAAGCGGTATGTGGATCTTGGGTAGTAGACTGGAATACCCTGGTCAGGGCTTTGAGGAATATGTTGATTTTGTCTGGAGTTTACGTGTAAGGGAGTGTCACTGTAGTAGATGATGCAGTTTTCTTAGTGTAATTCTCTCGATGGGAATCTGAGGGAGTGGCCCTGTTAGCAATTTGGTATTGGAGGAGTTGTTTGGCGGCCTCCTTTTGTGAGTACAGACCGTGTTCGCTCGATAGACAACAGCACACTCTTAATCAGCTTTCTTGTGTCGATAATGTCCTAGGCTGATGTTTCTGAGCTGTGGATGGCATTGCCACTTCTGAACGACTTAGGTTATGAGGCAATAAGATATTGCTCTTTTTCACACAAATTTCTGCCTGGTGCATATCGGCGATGACATTTCAATGTATAGATCCCATTCCTGTCATTTCGAACTCGGAGGAAGTCCATGTGGGTGTCTTACTTCTCTGTGCTGTTGTGGGCAGGGTACCCTGCTGTATCAGTGCGTGTTCAGTGTTGTCCTGAAAATTTTTTGGGTCGGAACACGCTGAAGCATAGGCTTCCAGATCTCCCGCCGACGGTATCATGTTGGTGGTGGTGCAGGGCAGAAAGGGTAGTCCCCGAAATACGGACCAAGACTTTTCTTTCTGGCTGAGTGTGTAGTTGGATAGATTGACATATTGCTGGTGGTGGGTCTCATGGTTGGCTTGGCCATGTGGTATTAGACAGCTTAAGTCCTTTTCCTTTGTAGAAAGGTGAAAGTGGTTAATGGTACAGATTCCTGTCTTATTTTAGTGAAGTCCGTTTTGTATGGAAGTTGGTTTATAACGAAGTTCAGGTTTTGGAGAGCCTCTTTTTTGATGTTTTCCTGTTTGCTTTAGGATGCTGATCAGGTGGTCCCTCAGTTTCTTTTTTATAGAGTATGGCAATAATCTCTCACTGTGGTCCATGTAGTATGTAGATAGCAGTGGTTTTTTACCTTTCGTCGATCTTGGTATGGTATGGTATGTAACCATCTTGTATGGACACTTTCCACAGGCCCATGGGTGGCAGGCCAGTTTCTCGCCATGAGACAGCCTCAACCTGAAACGTATTCTCCCAGTAAACTGCACGCACCGTAGTCACTCTAGCTCAGAAAGCAATCTTCATCACAACCTCGATGCCAACTCTGCCCACATATCTACACCAGCACACATCACCAGGACTTAACACACCCGTACGCACACCATCCACTGGTTCATTCACCTGCATGTCACCATGTAACTATACGGCCATAATGCCAGCAATGCCCTCTGTTGTACATTCAGCCAAGCTGGGCAGTTCCTCTACGGAGGGATAAATGGACACCATCCGATATTAGGAACGACACCTACAACAACCCTGTTGGAGAACACTTCAACCTCCCTGGCCAACCTTAGCCTAATGCAAGAAACACTTCAGGACCGACTTCAGCAGGAACTCTGAGCTTTCGTATCTGCAAATTGCCCATCGCTCAGGACAAACGTGCCTGCTTGCACTACAGAACCAGTTCTCTCCCCATGTTTATCACATTCAGGTGCTCGACAGGGCCTCATCCTCCTGATTGACTCACTCTATATCTCTAGCTGCTTGCATATATTTTACCTGCTCTGGAAATTTCCACTACATGCATCTGACGAAGTGGGTATTCACCCATGAAAGCTCATGCTCCAAAACGTCTGTTAGTCTATAAAGTGCCACAGGATTCTTTGCTGCTTTTACAGATCCAGACTAACATGGCTACCCCTCTGATATCAAAATACAGATGATCCATATTGTAATAATATCCCCATTTAATAGAGATGGCCAGATTTATGGATCCTTTTACAAAAAAAAATACAGAAAAAGTTCACCTAACCAAACAAGTTTCCTGTTCTAGGGAACTTCCAGGTTAGCCGATGGTTTAAGGAGGCTTTGTCAGAAGTGTGTCAAAGAGGAAGTAACTGGAATAATCAATTTATTTTATTATTGTGACAGAACCTGGAAGCTAAAATGCCATTGTAGTAGGTGCTGTGTACACCATAAAGATGGTCACTGCCCAAAGGTGTTCATCCAAATTTGCAGGTGGAGGCAACAGGTGGGTCTGATAGATTGGGAAGTATGAGAGCAGTGATATAGTTATGAACAGTAAAATGAAGACTAAGCAATAATTGTACTTGATTAGATAAGATAGTCAACTGTTTTAGAAGGCAGTTATGGAGAAACTGCCACGTATAACTTTTTCTGCCAAACATTGGGTTGGATGAGGATCTGTATTGTGTGGGGGCAGGGGTGAGTGTTTTGTTTTTGCCTTTTTTGCTTTGTGAAGGAGTCCAATCTTGATCAATTTGCTGCCTTATCAGTTTCTTAATGTGGTATACATTTTCTTTCAGGCCATGAGTCTGCCACTGCTTTGCGAGAGCAAGTCCTTTTTAGAAAGCTTAATAGTGCTATGGATGTCTAAAGTATGCTGCAATTTTCCTTGTAGGTGGGAGGGATCTTGCTTTAAAGATGGTCGAAGTATTTGTTGAAAAAGTATGAAAAACTAGGAAACTGGCTTTGACACCAGTATCACTTCTAAGTAGAAGGAACAGAAATGAGTTTCCACTGACAGCTTTTCACATCTCATTTTGAAGCTAAGGACCGTCAGAAATATCACTCGATAAACAGTAACATGCAAATGTTTGTAATACGTTTTCTTTTATTCAGAACAATGCTTGCTCTATAGGTGCACAAATAGTGAATTCTTTTTAGGTCTGTTACCTTTTATGGCAAGTATATGTTTGATATTAGTCTGAATCACCGGGTAGAAAGTGCAAGAACAGCAAAAATATCCAGCCTTCCAATAGCCCTCCAAAGAGTGATACTACCAGCTTTTAAGGTAGATAAAGATTACCAACCTCCTATTTAGTAAATTTCTCTCTATATCATCCTGCAGTGAATCTGCAGGATGAACTATTTCCATTCTTATCACTTCTGTGGACAGACCTGAATTACACAGCGGTCTCTGTAGAATTCTGTGAGTCATTCAAATGGTTGACCAGACAGAGAAGGAGCAAAGACAAAATGGAGCAGTTTAATTTTATGAAGCTGTTGAACGAAAGCTAATTTTCTTTGTTTTGGAATTTTAAGTAACGACCTCTTCCTATTCACTCTAGGTTAAAGAACTCCCTGGAACTCATCTGACCTGATTACGTTAATTATTACTGTTGATATCAACTGCTTTTATTACTGAGAATTAAATTCATCAGTAGATCAGATCCTCAACTGGCCTAAATATGCATAGCTCCATTAAAGTTAAGGAACCTAAATCAGTTTAGACAAGCTGAGGATTTGACCTGACCTGTAGCATGTTTCTATTGAATGTACTTCTCTTAGTGAGCCAGTTGAATGATGGAGCTGGCTCAGGGGCCTTTTACAATGAAAATGTAGGTGCTAAGACATTTTAGGTGCCTCCAGAATTGGGCAGTGGTCATGTCAAGCAGGGATGCTGCCGGATCCCCAGTATGCACAGTTTCAGCACCTCTGGCTCCCTCCTTCTCTCTGGCCAGGTCTTATCAGGATATCCCTCTGGATTAGGATGAAGGAGGTTTGGAGACCCAGGAGACAGTGGGGATGGTAGCTATGCTGAAGCTCACTGCTGCTGCTTCTTTCAGACAGCCAGTGATCATCTGTTTCCCCCAAAGTCTCTTTGAGGACCCCAAAAGAGGAGTGATGGCAGAACAGCCTGTTTCATTATTTTGGCCACCAGTTAAGCCTAAAATCTGATACACAGCACTCCTGGTTCATTGATTTTTTTTATTTTGGGGGCAGGGTCCAGTACTTCCTCATTTACTTGGCATGATCTTACACAATTCTTGAGTTGTATCAGTAGGTCTCTATTGTTTTGGTTTAACTTAAGTCAGTCTGTCTTGCTCTTGCACCTTTTCAACATTTGTCATGGGTTACTGTGACACTTCATAAACTTCCACTCACTTCTTACTACTTGAGCTTGCAATTAGGTTAAAACGTAGGCCCAGTTATTACAACACACAGAGCAAGCAGAATTTGACCTGAAGAAATTGGCCTTATGTAGTTGATCAATTTAGAAAAAAATCGTAATGGGGAAAAGAATTGCCATGCACTCCTGGAGAGCTTTTATCACTGGTGATAATGTACAAGAAGGACAGAACCCAGCTTGAAATACATATAGTATGAGGTTGAGTTTGTATAGCTGGTAGTTAGGGGAAAAAATACAACTTTATAGTTGAAAACCGAGCACATCTGATGTGGAAGACATTGAGGAGCAATAATCAAACAGTCCCACCATGACATTTTTACACAATCAGAGCAGAATTACACTTTAAGACAAGTTTTGCTATAATTAAATGATTGGGCAAATTACTGTAGCCTGCTTCCTAACTCTTGATTGGTGCCGAAGGTGACTGAATTATGGTACTTTTACCTTTTTTGTTTTTCAAGTTAAAAAGAAAAAATGATCAAAGGGACAAGTAGAAACCACTGGCAGTCAGAAATCAGATATACAGAATAGACTGACAGACTGTCCATTACATATCTTGGGGCCTGTGAGGATCTGTTCTGAGGGATTGCATGCTTCAGCTATCTCACACACACACAAAAAATCGTTTATTAGGTCAACTTCCTCACTTTATTCCTCTGCAAATATACTTTTTTCATTAAAAATCCTCTAGAAAAAGAGCTCTGATTTATAAGGAATCCTTAATATTAAAGTACAAAAAATTGTTAAACATCTTGTTGGTATCTAGGACTGAATGCTATATTCAGTTGCCTTGTATAATCATAACATGTCAAACACTCAAAAGCCAGGGCATGTCAGAATTATGGTTTGCTTCTGTGTATGCATTATGCAGTCTAACTCTAGGATTCCATGCTATTTTCTTCAAGACCCATGCCTCATTCAATGCATTGAATGTATGCTACTCATTTAATGAGCAACTATTCAACATTTTTAGCGGGGTAGCCGTGTTAGTCTGAATCTGTAAAAGCAGCAGAGAATCCTGTGGCACCTTATAGACTAACAGACGTTTTGAAGCGTGAGCTTTTATGGGTGAATACCCACTTCGTCAGATGGAGGTAGTGGAAATTTCCAGGGGCAGGGATATATATGCTAGCAAGCAAGCTAGAGATAACGAGGTTAGTTCAATCAGGGAGGATGAGGCCCTGTTCTAGCAGTAGAGGTGTGAAAACCATGGGAGGAGAAACTGGTTCCTGTAATTGGCAAGCCATTCACAGTCTTTGTTTAGTCCAGAGCTGATGGTGTCAAATTGCAGATGAACTGAAGCTCAGCAGTTTCTCTTTGAAGTCTGGTCCTGAAGTTTTTTTTTGCTGCAGGATGGCCAACCTTAAGGTCTGCTATAAGTGTGTGGCCAGGGAGGTTGAAGTGCTCTCCTACAGGTTTTTGTATATTGCCATCCTGATATCTGATTTGTGTCCATTTATCCTTTTCCGTAGTGACTGTCCAGATTTGGCCGATGTACATAGCAGAGGGGCATTGCTGGCATATGATGGCGTATATTACATTGGTGGACGTGCAGGTGATGAACCAGTGATGGTGTGGCTGATCTGGTTAGGTCCTGTGATGGTGTCGCTGGTGTAGATATGTGGGCAAGAGTTGGCATCGAGGTTTGTTGCATGGATTGGTTTCCTGAGCTAGAGTTACTATGGTACGGTGTGCAGTTGCTGGTGAGAATACGTTTTCAGGTTGGCAGGTTGTCTGTGGGCAAGGATTGGCCTGCCACCCAAGCACCTGTGAAAGTGTGGGATCATTGTCCAGGATGGTTTTGTAGATCCCTGATGATGCGTTGGAGGGTTTTAGCTGGGCTGTATGTGATGGCCAGTGGAGTCCTGTTGGTTTTCTTTCTTGGGTTTGTCTTGCAGTAGGAGGCTTCTGGGTACACGTCTGGCTCTGTTGATCTGTTTCCTAATTCCTCGTGTGGGTATTGTAGTTTTGAGAAAATGCTTGGTGGAGAATTGTTTGTAGGTGTTGGTCTTACTGTCTGAGGGGTTAGAGCAGATCACCGGTTGTACCTCAGTGCTTGGCTGTAGACAATGGATTTGTGTGATGTGCCCGGGATGAAGCTGGAATGAAGGTAAGCTCGGAGGTTTTCAGGGTGGTGTTAATCTGACCCCACCTATGCACCCGTGGTGTCTACAGTGGACCTCCCGTGTAGAGTCCAGGCTGAGGGTTGGATGGTGGGGTGGAAGTTTGTTTGAGATCACAGACCTTCCCAACCATGATCAAGATGTCATCCGGATAACCCACTGGTTACCATTCACTGGCATTACGTCCACGCAATGTAATATAACGCCATCATATGCCAGCAATGCCCCTCTGCTATGTACATCGGCCAAACTGGACAGTCACTACGGAAAGGATAAAAATGGACCAAAATCAGATATTCAGAATGGCAATATACAAAAACCTGTAGAAGGAGAGCACTTCAACCTCCCTGGCCACACTATAAGCAGACCTTTAAGGTGGCCATCTGCAGCAAAAAACTTCAGGACCAGACTTCAAAGAGAAACTGCTGAGCTTCAGTTCATCTGCAAATTTGAACACCATCAGCTCTGGACTAAACAAAGACTGTGAATGGCTTGCCAATTACGAGAACCAGTTTTTCTCCTCCCTTGGTTTTTCACACCTCTACTGCTAGAAGACAGGGAGGGCCTCATCCTCCCTGATTGAACTAACCTCGTTATCTCTAGCTTGCTTGCTAGCATATATATACCTGCCCCTGGAAATTTCCACTACCTGCGTCTGACGAAGTGGGTATTGACCCACGAAAGCTCACGCTTCAAAACGTCTGTTAGTCTATAAGGTGCCACAGGATTCTCTGCTGCTTATTCAACATTTTGTTTTTCTCCTTGTTCAATGGGTGGCCCTAGGCCTTTTCTTAATTGCACACTATTCAAACCCTGCTCTGAAAGCAGATTTATTAATTTCCTCATGGGCTTTTATATGGCACTCATCACTGTAGTATCCAAATGTTTTTCCAACACACACATGTATTTCCCCAACAGCCCTGTGACACAAGAGATTGTTATCCCCATTTTACAGATGGAGAACTGAAGCATAGAAAGATCAAGGTAAAATGTGTTGACTCATTTTGGGTGCCCGATATGAGAGCTCTAGGACCTGATTTTTTCGGTGTTCATGGCATTTATTTAGCATTTTGTATGTTCAGAGCACAGCTCCCATTGACTTCATTTGAGCACTCAGCACTTCTGCAAATCAGGCCCCAGGGTATCAAATCAGGCACCCAGAAAATGAGGCGCACACACAATTAGAGACCAGCTATGAAAAATTTGGTTTAAATAACCTATCTAACATCACACAGGATCTCTATGGCTGATGCAGGTATAGGATCCAGTTCTCCAGGGCTTTCAAGCTTTCCCAGACCTAAAGAAAAGCTCTGTGTAAGCTTGAAAGCTTGTCTCCCACTTAACAGAAGTTGGGCCAATAAAAAACATTACCTCCCCCAGCTTGTGGGTCTCATGTTGGTCCCAACATGTGTACAACACTGCATACAGTGTTTTTTGAAGTCATTGGAGTTTTGCAATTGATTTTAAACAGGCAGAGGATTAAGCCAATTTCTGTTTTGTTCTTGTTTATTGTTAAAAGTGCTAAGTAGGCTTATTTATGCCATAATGCCACAGAGATGAGTATATTTACATGCAAATAAAAAAAATCTCTTGCAATGATGTTACATTTCTGCAGTGGCAATAATGCCAAGCAACTAGCTACAGTATCTAAGCTTCAGTTGGATGGGAAAGAACACCTACTTTTTTTGTTTCTTGTAACACCTGTAAAATCATGTGTTTTGAAGAGAGAGAAGGAAATGATTTTTCTATAGTAAAATGACAATAGGAATGTTCTGAAGCCTAAGTAATTTGTGCACAACTGGGAAAATAGCATTATTGTAGGTGGGACTGGTTGTCTCACCTGTTAAGGGTGCCTAACACTTTCCATTATAAGACCCCGTTTTAAGTTGCTTACAACATTGCCAAACTTAACTGTTCAGACTAAAATTTTCCATGTTGAGTGTCTGCTTCAGGTTGAACTTATTGAGAAATTTTCAGTCAAAACAGTTCAGACAACTTCTGAGAATGAGGGTTGGAAAATGTTTTTTCAGTGTTTAAAAAAAATTCTGCCAAACTTTCCCTTGGAAAGCTCTAGCATCTCATGTTTTCGAGAAGGGATTTGAAATTTGTCTGAGGCTGGCTCTTGTGTCAAGGTTGTGCCTTTTGCCATCCCCATGAAAAACTTTTGAAGAAGTTATAAGCCTTTGAAAAAAAAAATGGCAGTTCACATAGTCTCAGTTGAGATTTGCTAGCGCTAAAACAGCTAAAATCTACACAGATTCTGTCCTCACTGGGCATTTTAAAGCTTGAAAGCTTTTCTCTCTCACCAACAGAAGTTTCTCCAATAAAATATCCGCTCGCCTGTCTTGTTTCTTCAAAATCACTGTTGTATGTAGAAATCAAGAGGTTAACTTTACTCGCAGTTTATATTGCCGAAGATGATGATTTGCTAGTTAAAATGATTCTCATTAAATCGTATAATTTAGTTAGCCATGGTAACGATAAAGAGCAACAACTGGGTCCTGTGTGTTGTAGAATTATAAAGTGCTAACGATGTTAAATTTTGTTTTACACTGTGGAGTATAAAAATAAAATTAGTTTTTTAGATTCTTTTGTTAGGTGAAGAGGTTGTGGGTTTTGCTACATTTTTTTTTCTGATTTTAAATGGTTTTTGTTATTTAATTAAACTGATTATAATTTGACATTGCAATTCTGAGAAGTTTCTTTGCTATGTGCCACCAAGAGGAAATCAAAAGCCAAAGACACCATGTAAATAACTTTTTTTGCAGATTTCCTGAACTGAATAAGATACAAATGGCAGCATTCTCAGTATACATACACTATATTAAAACAAAGGATAAATATCCAAAATGTATTCACATTGTCCTAAAATTGTATTGCATTTCCCTAGGTAACTGAATTGTTGATGTGTATATATCAAAATGAAGGAAGAAAACACTATATCCTAGGAGAATCTTAATTTAAAAAAATGTTCCTTCTTTAAGGGAAGAGCTCTCAAATTCTTCACACCCACGACTCCAAACTGCACTCCCTCCTCCCCCTCCAGTGACCATATACATCAGAATTGTTTGTACCCTAGCCCAGAATATTTCTCCATGGTCTGGTCTTTTGGCAGAACTAATGTAATACATAGTAAATTTGTTTGTCATTCATGGTCAGAGTGAGCATACTCTCTGGCAGTGGACCATCAGTGAATATGAATTTTTTGATTTTAAAAATATACCGGATAAAACAACAGGATGGATTTGATTTAACTCAAATTGATTTAAATCACTAGTCAGGAAAACTCAATTTAATCATGGATTTCTTCATAAAAGTGCATTCTTGTTGGTTGGTGTAACCTTAATACATATTCTTCACAACTCAGAGATGAAGGTTTCATTTTTAGAAGGTACGCACTATACATTTTTAAGTTATTTTATTTTGGAAACTTTTCAGATTAGTTTTACAGCTATGTCAGAAAATGAATGATGATTTGGTTATTTCACTTACTAAAAGTAATTGAAGCGAATAGTTTACCTCCCAGTGACTTCATTAATATCTCCAATTCAACAGGTTAATTATTAATATATGGAGGATTTTTTTGCCATGCTGTATTAGGAGGCAAGCATCACCAGACACATACTTAAATTGTTTTATTCTGGATTTTTTTCTTCAATAGCAAACAGACTATTTTAACAAAACAAGCATATGAATTTTTGAATTTAGTTAAACATTCTGATTTTTTAAAATCAAGTTTGTTTTTTGTTAAAATTGTTTAACATAGTTAAATGAAATATTAAAAAAAAAATAATTAACTCAACTGTCAGCCAGATCAACATGAGAGACATAAAATATTGGCTTTTGCAGCTAACTCAGTCATCTTCACATTCATTTTCCTGTTTGTTCATAGTCTGGAAAAGAAAAACTAGCTTTTCTGCCTTTTCAGGTCTCAAATGATTTCTCAATTTGGAATGAATTAATCCAAAAGAAGAAGAAACTGTTTCCACACTGTCAGAAGAAGATACTGCTGTTAAGTGAGATTATCACTTCAACTTTCTGAATCCAAGTGCTTAAGTGACTTCCACCAGTTCACTGGTGTGACTTTCTTTAAAACATCATCAGCAATTGTATGTTTCTTGAATGTTCAACCTTAGCTCTGAAGTTTTATTATAGTTGGCATTATGAAGGGATGATTGCTGGATGTCCATGTCATAGCCAACTCCTCTTCTTCAGCAGTTAAGGTTTGACCCTGGTACTGAGTATTGAGAATATGTGCAAGAAAATGAGCTGGAGATAGTTTGTCCCATTTTTATTTTTTTAAATGCCTGTAATTTAACTCTGTCATTGCATATTTCTCTTTTTAAGATCACTCAGTTCCTTCCAGATTTCAACAGCATGAGCAATAAAGCAGCTATTTCCCTGCGTTTTGTTCAAGGCTAAAGAAATAGGCTTCAGGGTACTCAGCGTGTGTTCAACATTTCTCTTAAGCCCAATGTTGAGAACTTTGGCTGTGACAGTGCCATCTATTTTTTTTCCCCACAATTTTGTTCACAAACTGTCATCAGATTAGGCCAGTTCTTGATATAGTGCTCAAAACAGTTCACTGCTGAGTTCCATCACCTGTGTTGTGGGAGAGTTAGCTTGGTTCCTCCCTTTTTTTCAGAGCAACTGCTGCAAAGTGGTTGTTACAGAAGTATTTTGCAATTTCAACACTGGCCTTTATTTCTGGAAGACTGAAGTCTTTGGCTAGGAGGTGCATCGAATGAGCACTGCAACCGTTATGTTATTAGCTTGGGACTCTCTTCTAAATAATTTCTTCTAATCTTGGATACATTTGCAGCGTTGTCTGTGACCAAACTGCATATTAGACATTTGAATTTTTTTTCACAGTTTGTTTCTGTGTGCGTTTCCTGATGTATCAATTGTTTCTGTAAGGAAGACATTCCCTTCTTCTGTTCTCACACAAGCACATGCAACAGGATCATTGTGGACATTGCACCACCCATCAAGACTCAGGTTAACAATTTTAGCCTCTAGACCTTTTGCACACTGCTCAATTTCTCTTTCATACACTTTATCCAGCAATTTGCCTGCGACATCTGCACCATTCAGTGACCTGTATCCTGGTCTTAATGACTGAACTATGTTAATGAAGGATGGGTTCTCAATCATAGGGAAAGGAGAGTTTGTTAGAAAAAATTGCTTGATTTTTTTATGTATCAATTACCTCTTTGTTTTTTGGTAATCTGCTGGTTAGTATCACAAACTTATCTATGGTTGTTTCTGGGATAATGTAGATTTTTTTTTTCTCTTTTTGCTACTGGTGATATACTGTGACTATATAACATACATGATGCGACTGAAACACTGTCATTGGCAGATCACCATCATTTTCTATAGTTTGAGTTATCTTGAAGATGGATAGTCTTCAGAATCCTATGTGTTCAGGATGGATTTTCCTAAACAAAAGAAGTCTAATGCAAGTTTAATTATTACCATATAGCTCATTTACTGGTATTCACTGACACTCAGTACTACTTTGATGGTAAAAGCATGCATACGACGAAGTGGGTATTCACCCACGAAAGCTTATGCTCCAATATGTCTGTTAGTCTATCAGGTGCCACAGGACTCTTTGCTGCTTTTCAGATCCAGACTAACATGGCTACCCCTCTGATACTTTGAAGGTGAAATTGTAAAAGGAAGATCTGCCTTTTTCAGCTACTTATTTTTTATCACAACTGCATCTAAAATGATAGTACCATAGAGTAACAACTATTTTTTTGCTCAAACATGAGAATTCAAGAATAGTCCAGAAGGAAGACAGGCATCAGTCTTTAAGAAAGAAGTTTGAAATAAAACAGTTTACCAAACTGAAGATCCGGCATGTTTAGACATGTTCCTTTGATCATCTTCAATGCAGCTTCCTCCTGAGAAGGAACATATGTCGTGATGTTTCATTTAGGCTACCAGGCCTTCCATTTCTTTGTTGCACTGTTTGCATTTTGCATGTATGCCTGTCTTATCCACAGGTAGAGGAACTTCTTGAAAATATTTCCAGACTGGGTCTCTTTTACGGCCTGCTGCCATTATAATTTTTCCCTTCTAGTGAGAGAATGGTGTGGTAGATCTCAAATCAATGAAGGCTACACTCAGAAGGACCTCAAGACTTCTGGAATATGCTGCTCAAACAGTTCCACTTTTTTGTTTCTACTGCCTCTCCCTCCCTTCTCACATTTATCTCCAGACTTTTCCTCTTCCAGATCTATTCCGCCCCCAGCAATCTTCTGTTCATTGAACTTTTTGAAACTTTGCACTTTTAGAGAGAGGTAAGGAATTGACTCTGTGTACACAAATTTGCAGAGACACAATACGGTTGAGGTCTGTTATTTCTCACCTCCTAGATATTATGATTTAAAAACATTTTTGTTGTTAACAAGGATGTTATCTCTGAAGACACAAATCCACAGTTTGAGAACTGCGAAACTAAGCACCTCTGATCATATCTTGTAGACTGAGCACTGAGTCCCATTCGGTAGACAGCAAGATTAACCTAAGTCTATACAGAAGCCCCTGGAACACCGTAAGATTGGCTTCCTAATCCATGAACTTATTGGAACTCATTTACAAAACTTCTCTTAAACATTACATGAATATATTGTCTAATACTATAGAATTTATAATCCCTATTCCATGATAAGGTCTTTGAGCTATAATGTATCTTTAGGTTGGATTTTTTTGGTAAAATGCTTTTTGAGGGGGGGAAAAACCCTATTTTTTTAAAATCACTTATCCATCCCGTAAAACAATTCTTTTCTCAACATTATAAAGGTGTACACTGTTGGTATTTACAGTAACAGTCTTTGTAATCATAGCATAGATATAGCTATGAAAACATTTTCAAAAGTGGGTGCCTGAAATTGGTCTCAAATCCGCATTAGGAGACTTGAGAAAAATCAGGCTTCTTTATTTAAGCGCTCAGCACGCAGCAGCTTTCACTGACAGCACTAAGAGTTCCAGGGCCGCCCAGAGGGGGAGGCAAGTGGGGCAATTTGCCTCAGGCCCCGCAGGGGCCCCCACAAGAGTTTTTTGGGACAGAAGAACCCCCCTGCCGCCGAATTACTGCTGAAGCAGGACTCGCTGCCGAATTGTCAGGTATTTGGGGGTAATTTGGTGGTGGGGGGTTCCTGCAGCAGGTCTTCAGGGCACTTGGACAGCGAGTCCTGGAGCAGAAGGACCCCCCACCACCAAATTACTGCCGAAACAGGGGCCCCCGGCCACCGAAGACCCAAGGCCTCCTGAATCCTCTGGGCGGCCCTGAAGTGTTCAGCCACTCATTTACATGCTTAAATATAGATGTAGGGATCTAACTTAAGCCAATTTTTTTTTAAAAAGGGATGCTATAATGTATATACCTTTTAATAAAGAGACCATATAATAATGATAGTTTAGAGTCTCTAAAATTCAGTGACTGTAGAAAAGCAGCTTTGCAACCAATCTTGGGGTTTGACCCAAAGGATACACTCTCAGTCCTTGTGCTGACAGGTAAAGTGAGAGAGCTTTTCATCTGAATTTAAATATTCTGACAAAATATATTCCAGTAAGAGGGAAAATGTCAATCACTTTGTAAGCACCCAGAGGACAATAGGGTGGTAAGGAATAGCCAGCGTAAATTTGTCAATAACAAACCATGCCAAATTAGCTTTATTTCCTTCTTTGACTGAGTTCTGGCCTAGGGGATAGGGAAGAAGCAGTAGATTTGATAAATCAAGATATAAGTAAGGTTTTTGACAGTTCCACATTACAGGCTCAAAAACGAACTAAGGAAATGCAGTCTAGACAAACATACTATAAAGTATGTGTGCAAGTGGTTGAAAGATTATACTCAGAGTACTTATCAATGGTTTGCTGTCAAACTGGGAAACTTTGGGGTTTTTTGGGTCCAATATTCAATATTTTTATTAATGATTGGATAATGGAGTGGAGAGTGTGTTTATAAAACTTGCAGTGGATGGGAGTGTCGTAGCTTCCTACTCAGATTTGAACCTTAGCGTTCATAACCTGAGAAGCTAGCATGAACCCCTCTAAGCTTAATTACCAGCTCAGATCTGATAGGCTGCCACCAGCCAAGAATTTCCAGTGTCTTGGCTCACTCGGGTCTCCCCAAAACCCTTCCTGGGGGCCCTAAAACCCGAATCCATTGGATTCTACAGAGAAGATAAACATTTCACCTTCTCCTCTCTCTCCCACCAAGACTTCCTGCTCTGGCTAACTGAGGTACTGTATTAATCTCTTACTCACAATACCAAGAAGCATGTCTCCTCTATCCACAAAGAGAACAAACCTCCAAATACACGGAAACAGAATATTCTATCTCTCTTCCCCCTCCCACCACTCTCCTGGTGCTGCAGAGCTACGCCTCCGTAGATCTAACACAAAGAGAATCCCTCCCTTCGGTCTTAGCCTACCAGAGAGAAAACTCAACAATCGTTCAAAAGCAAGCTTATTTAAAAAAAAGAAAGAAAGACATCAAATATCTTCTGTATCAAGATACATAAATCAGGATCAAGTGCTTAAAAGAACAAAATAACTAAACAGCTTTTATTTCAAAAGAGAATACATATTAAACATCAGCAGAACTATCAACATGTACAATAAAAACAAATAATTAAAACCTATTGTTTGCTACCTTGTACTCAATTCTGACACTCGAAGATTAGAAGCTTGAAGATGAATAGAGCTCATACGCGAGAGACGATACAAGGACACAGACCCACATTCCCTTCGCCGAGTTTTTGAAAAGCTCTCAGTTTCCGTGATGGTCGCTCGGTCAGGTGTCTATTTTCCCGTTGTAACCCTTTTAAGGTGAAAAAACATTAACCTTAGCTATGCTGTTTATGACAGGGGAGGCTGGGAAGTGTCAAAACAGTTTTGAACGACGGATTTTAGATTCAACAATATCTTTTGCAAATTGTAGAATTGGTGCAATAAATCAACAAGATGAAACTCAAGAAGGCAGCAATACTTGAGAGGGTCAATCAAATACAACTACTTTGTAGATAGCTCGAGTGGTATTAAGCATTGGCTGTAACCAGGTTGTGAGCGTCCTGGCGCTTAGCGATCTGGGCAAAATCAGTTATTGGTCCTGCTATGAAGCAGGGCTGCTCAATGCCCGTTGAAAGGTCTTTCAGTTATGCAAGGTATATCTCTTATATTAGTAACGCAGAGTCAGCATGACGTATAACTGACATCTGGTTGGTGAAGTAATGGAAGTGTTTTGCGAAAGAATGCATGAAGCATCAAATCCAATATTTGCATTAGGCACGCCTACCCATTCCCAGACTACTCTGCCCCCGACTTGGAATGCTTTTGACAGAAATGATCAACCATCAGTGGGTGGACTTGCTAGAACAAGGTACATGGTTCCAACCCTGTGATTGGCAGCAGGTCTGACAGGTATTTGTGCCTGGTAGTGGCAGCCTTGTGGACTAGAAACACCATTGCACCCTCTTCTCTCTCCACTGTGGAATTGTCAGAGTTGATTTTTTTATTCGCCTTAAGACTCTAGATAATGTTCCTGAGCTGAAGTCACTTTGGCTAAATGTTGCACTAAGCGCTGGCCTCCCCTAACTATGTGCTATCACTAAGAGCAAGAAATCAACACAAGAGCTGAATTTATGAGCTGGACACTCTGATATGTGCTTATAGGGGGAGCTGAACCTATTTACTGTGGACAGAAGCAGCATGGCGGAGTGACATGTTAGTGGGCTGCTGACGGACCACGGGACAGCTGGTGATTGAGCGCTGGCAGAGAGGGTACTGTTGGGTGTGTTTTGTGAAGCACCCACACGACGGAAAGGAGCTGAGCAGTCTTGAAGGACAACGGGATGCAAGCTCACGAGCAGCTGGAGCGAGCAGTTTGTGAGGCCGACGGCCGGAGAAGCAGAGTGGAGCAGTGTAAGCGACCGTTCGCGGAGAAGGCGGAAGCAAGCACCACGGAGAGGCAGGGCCATGCCCTGGATCACGTAAGGTGCCCCTCATTCACCCAGGAGCTAGGGGGACCCTCTCAAATTAACTCTCTGAATCTGTGGCTCATTTGACAGAGACTTTTGGGTTGTCGACTTTTGGAGTGATTAGACTTAAGACCTAAGGGGCAAAGGACATTGCCAAATGTACTTGAGGTTATGTTGTGTATCTATAAACTCAGTTGTGGTGTTTCTCAATGGAGATGTGCACATGTGATTTCTTCTTTATAAAAGATTTCGCTACACTCAGACTCCGTGCTTGCGAGAGGGGAAGTATTGCCTCCTAGAGGCGCCCAGGAGGTTATGGTATGTAAGTGTCCCAGGTCACTGGGTGGGGGCTCGAGCCGGTTATGCATGGTGTTATTGAAATGGAACCCCTGGATACTGAACCTGGCCCTTGTTGCTGCCAACTCAGAGGGGCAGAAAAGTTACAATTATAACTACAAAAGGGGAATAATTGGCTAAATACTAGTACTGCTGGGAAAGATATGGAGGCTATAGAGGCTCATGAATGGAATGAATCAGCAATGTGATGCAGTTGCAAAGAAGACTAATATAATTCTGGGCTATGTTAACAGAAGTATCGCATGTAAGAAACGTTAACTAATTGTCCTGCTCTGCTCAGCACTGGTGAGACCTCAGCTGGAGCTCTGTGTACAATTCTGGGTGTCACTTGCTGGAAGGTTGTGGACAAACTGGAGAGAGTTCAGAGGAGATCAACAAAAATGATAAGGTTTAAAAAACCTGAGAGATGAGAAAAGGTTAAAAAATGGGCATGTTTAGTCTTGGGGGGAAAAGAGGTCAGAGGGGGGAAAGTTCTTAAGTGTGTTAAGGGCTATTTATAAAGAGGACTGTGGTCAATTTGTTCTCCATGTCCACTGAAGGTAGAATCAGAACCATCACATTGCTGACTTAATCTGCAGCAAGGGAGATTTAGGTTAAATACTAGACTGTTTCCCTAACTATCAGGGTAGTTAAGCTCTAGAACAGGCTTCCAAAGAAGCTTGTGGAATCCTTGTCATTGGAGGTTTTTAAGAGCAGGTTAGATATACACTTGTCAGGGACGGTCTACGTTTATTTGGTCCTGCCTCAGTGAGGTCCCTTCTAGCCATATATTTCTGTGATTGTGGGGTGTTTGTGGTTTTTATTTATTTATTTTATTTAGGAACACTGATTCATCTACTTTGCTAGGATTTATAATCATATAAGTCTATTGGACAAAAAAGACTGTGCATTTGGAAGAACAGCAGTTGGTTTGTGACATCTCCTAACAGAGGGCTGTGTTCTGATGAAAAGTCTTATGGGTCCTCTAGCTATAACCAGGTTCTAATATGGAGTATGTTCCATATGTTCTTCCATAGCTGACTGTTAGATACAGGAGAATTTTAAGTTGATGTGTGCACAGCAGTGAAGTTTGCTTTGAAAAAGAGCTCTTTTATGGAACTCCAGGGAAAAATAACAGGTTATTAGACCAAAGATTCCTCCAGACTAAGCTGCAGTGATAATGATGAGGGAAGAATTCTTCTATCAAGCTCGCGACTCCTCCTTGGAGTAGTGGATTAATTACAGTGATGGGAGAATCCCTGTTGTTGCTGTAGGGCATGTCTACGCTGAAGCAACTGCAGCGTTTTAAGTGTGAAGATAGTCTGAGGCTTTTTGCTGGGAGGAAGAATAGTCTGCATGCTTCATATCTGATTAAACTCCTATTTAGTTTGGTTGTGATTCCTGTCTGACTCTGCCCTGACCCTGGGCTCCATCATCCAGACTCGACTCTGATTCTGACCCTACTCCAACCACTACGCCAGGCTGCCCATGACCCACTCTCCCTAAACACTGGGCTAAAGGCTGTAAGAGAGGCGGCTGCTGCTGCTGCTACCACCTCTTACTGGTTTGTGTGGAGTTAGGTGCTTGCCTAACTCATTCTTGCAAGATACAGCATAGGAACCTAAGTCGCCTGACTCAAGGAGAGAGTTCCTGGCTGTGGAATGCAAGCAGAGATTGGTGCCTTTGTAGAACTGATAAATGAAATTGTTTTTAATTGTTCACTTTATTAATGTAACTTCTGTTCACCATTCACTACACTTGCCATATTGTAATTCAAACCCCATTTTAAAACGCTCACTTCATCTTGTAAAAGCTTCCTCCAACCTTCATTTTTGCAAACCCTGCTGTAATCTTATTATTATTTAATGTTGAAGAGGCATGCTATGGATTGAATAAAATAGCCCTCCAGCCCACCTGTCCTGATGAGGTAAACCTTCAACTACCAACCGGCTGAAGACCTAGACAACAGTGGAACAAGTAACTAAAGCATCCACCCTAAAAAGCAAAGCGCCAATAAAAAATGAAATACAGAAGGAAGATCAACAGCCTTCCAAGCTGAAAGTCATGAGCTGCATTCTCATTGACGGTGATCAATCCAACCACGCACGTACCAGCAGACCTATAGACTTTCGAATCCAACTAAAAAGCATTGTACAATTAATAACGGGTGAGGTAAGAGACTCTTGTGGTAACTTCTGCTGCCACATAGGCCGAGCCCTGCTGATTAATTTAACAACAGCATGAACACTCTCCATGACTATAGGGGAAAATCCTATAAAGCTGGTACTGAAGACTGAGGTTTGAGTCTATGGTTTTGGCTCAGCTCAGGGCATCAGGTGCACCTGACCAGACTTTGGCTCACTCTTGTGTAAAAGTACCTGGCCATAATTTCTGTCACAAGCACTTAGGCTGGTAACTATAATATCTATCCAGAACTTGTATGAATGATTGTGTGAATGGATATATAGGAATAAGTAGCTAAACAACGTTGTTTACTGTTATCTTTTATTTTATTATGGTATTTACAATAAATGTGACAAATGTCTTGTCCCCTTTAATAAGATCCTGCTAGTTTTTTATTGGTATAACACCTTCGTTCCTGATTTAGGCACTGAACTCTGAGGTGATTGGGCTTAAGACAGGCTCCTCTGGTCACATCTCCTATTAGCAGGGCCAGCTTTAGGCCAATACGCCTGATTCTTCGGAATCAGGCCCTGCACCAGGACCCCGTGCCTTAGGTGCCTTGTTTGTTTGTTTGTTTGTTTATTTTTACTTACTTGACAGTGGTCCGGGTCTTCGGCGGCATTTCAGCGGCAAGGGGTCCTTCAGTGCTGTGGAAGACCCAGAGCAGATCCCCCGCCGCCGAAGTGCCGCCGAAGCCCTGGATCGCCGCTGGCTATTCAAATTGGGCCCCGCCCTTCATAAAGTCGGCCCTGCCTTTTAGCTAACTGAGGCTGCTCCCCACTTACTGTGCTGACTTTTGTGGATCATGTTCTTAGGCACCTACCTCTCTTCATTAATTTTTATAGTGAGCCTAGACACCTAATTCAGGCTTTATAGGTGCTTAAAAGTCCCTTTGTGGATCCAGGCCTATGTGCACAGTCTGAAAGTATACTTAAAATCTACATACATATAGCTGGGTAAGAGAAGTTATAGTGTAGGAGAGCAGAAAGGATTTGGTTTTATTAGAATTTAGAGCATGTCCATTGTAACAGTTTTCAATTAGATTGTTGCGCTGTTTTCCAAAAGAGTGGACAAAGTTGGTACTGTTTACTTTGTGCTCCTTTCTGGGGCACAGGGATGATGTAAGACAAATCTCAATAGCTAGCATTTACAGTATTGCTAGTTGTCAAAATGAGATTCTCCTAACTAGTTATTGAGATGAATCATAAATGAATGATTTGCTTGTTATGGAAAAGATAACTCCTTCCAGAAGAAACTCATATAAAGAAGGAAAATAGAGCCCCACTTTTAAATGAGAAAGTGGATTAAGAAAAATAATTTTTGTGATGATGGAGGTTTCATCAGCTGAAGAAACAGAGATTGCAGTTATTTATTCCTCACAATCCAGAATGAATAAGTTGATCTCCTTGTGTAATGAACAAGGAGAGCAGCAAATAAACAGATGTATTTCAGAAGTGTTTGTGATATCTTCAAACAGGAGCAGATAGTTGCTTTCCGTGTGTGTGTGACAAATTAATGAATAATAAAGGAGAAAAGATACCTTATCTCCTGCCCCAGGTAAGGCATTCAGAGGTTCCATTTGTGGAACACACAGTCCACTATCTATGCCAGTACTACAGACATCTTCAGAAAAGAACTGATAGCTGTGTGTGCATTTATGAGATCATTAGGGCTGTGGCTGAGACGTCAGGGACTCTAGAGATTGTGAAAGCCAGATAGAATTGTTTGAGTTGTAAAAACTGCTGAATTGTTTATCTGAAAATCCAGCTAAGGTTTTTTCTTTTCAAGTCATTCCTAATTCCCTTGTTCCCTATGCCCAATAACCTTTGCTCTATAGTGCTTTGTTGTGGGAGTGTTTGTTTCCTGACGGGCTCTTTGATTCCGTAGAGCACAGCATATGTTATAATGCCTTTTGAAATTGTTCTCAGGGTGTTTTGAATTTAAAAACAAAAGGCCAGATTCCTCCACTCTTTCTCACATTGACTACTAGCTTACTTTACATGTGTTCCATTGAAATTGATGAGGCTACATGTGGCATTAGTTGCTACTCAGTGTAAGTAAGGGTATCAAAATCTGCCCCAAAATAAGTAACAAAGAATCCTGTACGAATTCATTCTATTTTATTCAATACAATCTTTTTCAATTTTACCTGAAATTGTCCTAGAATTTCCAGTCTGGTATATTTTGGCTATAGTAGATGTTCAAGAATTTTGTTAGTTATTTTTGTCTGCTGAGTGCTACCAGCTGTGGGCAGTCCATCAACTAGTTTATATTAGGGCTGTCTATTATTCACAGTTAACTCACATGAATAACTCAAAAATTAATTGCGATTAATCACCATTTTAATTGTACTGTTAAACAATAGAATCCCAATTGAAATTTATTAAATTCAAATATATTGACTTCAGTTACAACACAGTACAAAGTGTTTACAGTGCTCACTTTATATTTCTGTATTACAAATATTTTTACTGTAAAAATGATAAACAATAGTATTTTCAATTCACCTCATACAAGTACTGTAGTGCAATCTCTTTATCATGAAAGTGAAACTTATAAATGTAGATAATATTTCTTTTTTGAGTGCAGGTATGTAACAAAACAGTGTAAAACTCCAGAGCCTACAAGTCCGCTCAGTCCTACTTCTTGTTCAGTCAGTTGCTCAAACAAACAAGTTTTGTTTACATTTACGGGAAATAATGCTGCTCACTTCTTATTTACAGTGTCACCTGAAAGTGAGAACAGACATTCGCATGGCACTGTAGTAGATGGCAGAGCACAATATTTACAGGCCAGATGTGCTAAAGATTCATATGTCCTTTCATGCTTCAACCACCATTCCAGAGGACATGCTGATAACAGGTTCTGCTTGATAACGATCCCAAGCAGTGTGGACCAATGTATGTTCATTTTCATCATCTGAGTTAGATGCCACCAGCAGAAGGTTGATTTTCCTTTTTGGTGGTTCAGGTTCTGTAGTTTCCGCACCGGAGTGTTGCTCTTTTAAGGCTTCCAAAAGCATGGTCTACAACCTCGTGCTGCTCAGATTTTGGAAGGCACTTCAGATTCTTAAACCTTGGGTCAAGTGCTGTACCTCTCTTTACAAATCTCGCATTGGTATCTTCTTTCACTGCAAATTTTTCAAAATGCAAAGTGTTCTTAAAATGAACATGTGCTGGGTCGTCATCCGAGACTGCTATAACATGAAATATATGGCAGAATGCGGGTAAAACAGAACAGGAGTCATGCAATTCTCCCCTAAAGAGTTCAGTCACAAATTTAATTAAAACACGTTATTTTTTAAAAAGCATCAGCAGCAGGTCCTCTTGAATGGTGGACGAAGCATGAAGGGGCATACAAATGTTTAGCATATCTGGCATATAAATACCTTATAGTGTCAGCTACAAAAGTGCCATACAAATGCCTGTTCTCACTTTTAGGTGACATTGTGAACAAGTGAGCGGCATTATTTCCTGTAAACAAAACTTGTTTATCTGAACAATTGGCTGAACAAGAAGTAGGACTGAGTAGACTTGGTTTATTTTTGAATGCAGATTTTTTTTGTATGTAATTCTACATTTGTAAGTTGCACTTTCATGATAAAGAGATTGCACTACAGTACTTGTAAAGGGGAATTGAAAAATACTATTTTTTACAGTGCAAATATTTGTAATAAAATAAAGTAAGCACTGTACACTTTGTATTGTAATTAAAATCAATATATTTGAAAATGTAGAAAACATCCAAAAATATTTAAATAAATGGTATTCTATTGTTTAACAGTACAATTAATCACAATTAATTTTTTAATCGCTTAACAGCCCTAGTGTATATTGGTTTGCTTTTAGGTAGTTCAGAACTGCTATTCAAAACCCAGCTGCTAGAATTTGGTGGCTATGTTTGACTAAAAATGTGAATTTTTTGCTTCCCAATTAATTTATTTAAGTCTGATATTCCCTCCCCTTCTTAATTTATATTGGGTTAGGTTGCTTCTTGTATATGATATCCAATGGAAATTTTTAAGCAAATGTCAGATTTTTCTTTTTCAGCAGCTGTAGAAGGACTGGTTTGAGGAAACGTGTTCAAGAGATGAGAATCTTAGAGCAGTGTCAAAACAGCTGTAGGTGGGATGCTGTGCCTAACACAGACAGGGAGGATTGATAAAGTTGTTCTAACTACTGTAAATTGATTTGAAGCATGGAGAAAACTCCAGGTGAGGAATCTTACTATTTTTGAAAGGCTTTCCTTGTGAACTACTATTGTTTACATCAAAATTTGATTGATATTTGCCTGTGACATAATTGGAAATTGATACAACTACCTCGCCACCTCTAAAGGCTTCTTTTCAAACAGCAGGTTGTGAACTGAGTATGTGTATCAAGTCACAAATGTTTTTTCCCTTCCATACAGGGAAGGAAGGACAGACTCTGGGGGAGACAGAGAGAGAGGGGCCGTAGGTATGTCAAATTGCTCTCCTAATCCAAGACTGCCTGGGTGAAGCAGGGCCTGCTTAACTATGCAAGTGGAAACTAGATTACATAAGAATCATGCATGTAGACCTGCTTTAATGTTTTAACCTATATCTCTAATTGTTGCATTCCTGTAGACAAAATATTATTTTGCCTGTCTGCAAATAAATATTATTTTGTCTACAAAAAGAGAGAACTATATTCCTGCATGCATTTTTCCTTTTTTTGGTTACCAGGCTTCCAAAGGGGAAGACTCCTGCAGGGAACCAAGCCAAACTGGCCCTGCTAAAAGAGCTGTAGCAAAAAACGGGGGTCCTGAAGCCCAGATATCTAGTCTGGGAGTGGCTCCAAGGCCTATCACAAGCAGGGGTGTACTCACAAGGCACAGCAGGCTCTGATCTGTGACAACTAAATTCAAGATAGTATTTGTTTTTGTTTTCCATTTGAATTCTAAAAACTGCTGAGCTTTCCTCCAAGTTTGCGTAAATGCAAACTCACTTCTAACTTGTCTTGATCTACAATAAGGTTTTTGTATGTTTCAAAAAGGTGTTTTTTTTCCCTTTTTTTAATTATTAAAGGAGCTGGCAGTTCCCAAAATTCCCCTGCTTCCTCAACTACATGTACAGAGTGACATTCTGGAGGCTGTGAATCTAAGCGTGTAGCATAGACCTTGCATCATGGGGAAAGAGGAGCAGTAAGGTGGCTTCCAGTCACCTTTGCATCCTCCTAATCCTGGGCTGTTGGACCCCCGATTATAGCTATGTAGCCGTAGGGTCTGTCTAAATTACAGTAGCCTCCCAGGGCTGCCCTACAGGCTTCAATGCTGCCTGGAATATCTGCCTTGTCTCATTTTGTCCCATCTCCACAATGACCCCTATACTACAGCTTGTGAGTAGAACTGTATGGGAATTTTCCAACAAAGCAGAGTTTCACTGGAAAATGCCAATTTGTGAAAGCTGAAATGTTTTGCAAAAATATCTTGGGTTCATTGAACTTGCATTGAATTACATGAAGGCTTTAGTTGGAAACCTGCCTCGGCTCCTGACTGACTGCTGGGGACCCTGGACTTCCAGGGTTGGTAGCTATGGGGCAGCCTCACCATGTGGGTTGCCTTGAGACTGTGGACCACAGGCCTTTCAGGGCCTGTGGCTTCAGGGCAGCCCTGCTGTTGGGATTCCCTCTGAGACCTTTTCCACTCAGTTTATCCAGAACCCCTTGTCCAATTCTGGGAGAACACTTCATTCAGTTCTCTGTGATCCAAAACACTCATCACTCAGGTGCCTTTATTTGGCATACAGCGAAGCTACACTGTGTTGATCAGACTCAAGTGTAAGGCGTGAGTATAGGGCATACCACACATCCAAAATTCCACAGGAGCAGTCTGGGCCTACTACCCAAGAAGTAGCAGCTAATACCACAAAACTACTGGATAAACGTCACCATGGGGTAAAAATGTGTCTGGGGATTGGTCCTGCTTTGAGCAGGGGATTGGACTAGATGACCTCTTGAGGTCCCTTCCAACCCTGATGATCTATGATCTATACCAGATGCCTAAGCCAATGGCATCCTAGGAACAATAACTAGAGTATCAGTCTCCATTACTGTCGGGACAAAATCCTTAGGCTTTTTCACCCATGTGGACAGAGAGAACTATACAGATTATGGACTGTGTCAAACACTTCCTTGCAAAAGTTTAAATTGATCCCTGAAGTGTATAGAAGGAGATTTCAGGGAGTTGAGAGAAGAGGCTATGACCTATGCTGAGGTGTCAATCCAAATTAGGAGTTACGTAAAAAAATGGGCAAGTGGTTAGGAAGTTACCATAGTTGATAAAGCCTCCAAATGTAAAGGTTTCAGAACAATTCTTCAAACCCTGCCACCCCAACCTGACATTGTGGTTAATTGGCAGACATGGTTACACCTAGGATCTTTGTCTATTTCCCAACTCATGTGGTGGATAGTTGGCCTGTGTTTGATAGAAAACTTAATAGGGATGGAATCGGATCAGAAGACAGAGGTTGGGACCAAACTGAGACCCACACCCAGGGAAGGAGGGAAACCACTTCTGAGAAGCCCTGGGACAGGAGTGGGAAAAGTGTTGTCTGTGGACATCTGAGTTATTTTACCCGGGACTGACCACTCTGCTCACTGAGGCGCAGTGCAGTGCTGGAAAGGCTAGCTGCAGCTCAACCACAGAGATTTAACTGTGTGACTGAATTTCCAAAGGGAGACAGTCTCACAGCTAGTCTGCCAATGACCTATAATGTTCATGCCAAATCATTCACATCTCCAACCACCACCAATGTGCCATTTTGAACCCTCTTTGGTGAAGATCCATCTCCTCCCTAGTAGAGGAGGAAGGTGGTTTGATACTGTTCACAGCTACAATTAGAGTTAAACCCCTTGTCGTGAAACTCCAGCAAATGCTTACAGGATGTGAAATATGGGTTAAAGTTCCTGGTGTAAAGGCCTTCACCTAACCTACAGCACAGATTTCTACATTGCCCTAGGGAGGATCTGGAGTGTTGGTTGTAGCTATGTTGGCAGACATTCTATGTGTTTTGTTGGGGAATGATATTATGGCTTTAAAAGCTGATGGGGGTGAATCAGGCCCATTCAGTTACGTCCAAACCTGCAAGGGACTGTTAGCCAAAATGCAAACAGGATAGCTGGCACAAGGGGTGTGGTCCATGTCTGAGAGGAAACATTGTCCAGAACAAGTTACCTTCCCAGGATATGCAACCAAATATCTGAAACTGAGGAAAGATTGCGGTGGGGTGGAGTGAGACAGCCTCCTGCCCCATGGGACAAGAAGCCCTCCTGACTTGAGGCTAGGGAGATAAGTTCTCTGCCCTCTTTTACCAGGGACCCAGAGGTAATGCACAGCATGATGATGACTGTCTCCAACCAAAAGTGGGGACACTGAAGTAGCTGCTCTGCTCTGCCAAATGTATGACACCCATGTCAAGAAATGCCCAAGTAAAGTATATAACAGCTGCTTGGGAGATGATGGTGGTAACTGCACCTTGGAAGAAAGGGGAACTTCTCCCGTCTGTAATTGCCTGATGATCTGCTCACCTTGACTCAGTGTTTGGGCCAATCCAATGAAGTGGGGGGATGACTAATATTTCCTATCTTCTCAGAGAAGTTGAGGTCAGGCCAAAGGGTCCCCAGACTCTGACCTCAGAGAAGGTGGGCAGGAGAAAGGAATTTCTTTATAGGGAGGTCTGAAGAATCTCCCTTACCGGACTCCTTTGCTGTTTTAAAACAGTGTGAAGTTAAGAGCTGCTTCTCTGGGAGTCAGCCCTGCCTTTTTCTCCCTTTTGTCCAAAGAGTTTCTCCCTAGCATATATCAAAGAGGAGTGGGGAATCTCCACCATCACGAGGACAAACAGTGCCTTGAGGCGCAAAGGGACAGCCCAGGCACACTCCTTGAGACCTGATCCTCCTACCTCCCAACTGGTTCCTAAGTTCACATGCAAAGATTTTGGGGTGATACGTGAGAGAGGCTATGAGAGCTCTCCTTACAAATATGCCCCAGGGGTTCTAAAGAGAGAAATTATGTAGGGGGTTGTCAAATGATGCTGAATGGATTTATGAATATGTGCTGACTTGTTAGCAGAATGTTTATTATATGAATAGTTGAAATGTGAAATTATGAAAAGTAGTGGCAGTAACACCATACAGGGAATAAGTTGAGGATTCCCCTAGGATACTAGTCAGGTGCCTCAGGTACACTACTTCTTTTGTGGGGAGATGGAATGGATATTGCCACTGTTTGTGGTATCTTTGGGGAAACATATGGTATTAAGTGTGCATCGCTTTGGGCCAGGGATTGTATGCCTGATTGTGTTCTTCTCATGGGGATGGTTACCACAGCTCCTCCAGGAACTAAAACAGTAAGGGTGATTGAGATGAAAAACTCACATTGTAAACATTTTCAGAGAGGTACCCTGGGAAGTTTCACACAGAAAACAAAGAAAGGGCTATTGGTATAAAAGGATGAGCTTGTACTGGCTTGTGACCGCCTTTCTGATCCAGCAAATGGGTAGGATCTTCTGCCCATCTCCTCAGCCCTTGAGGAAAAGTGGGAAAGACTAGGCTTACTAGGGCCTGATAGCTAACTCCCAGTATGTCGTGTGTGTTTAAATCTGTTGTTTTTGTTTTCTCTGTAACACTTCTAAATTAAAAATAAAGCTGTATGCTTAGAAAGAGCTGTCTGGTAACTTGTAACTTCTGACAATACTGTTCATGGCCCTTACAGAAAGCATAGGTGCTGGCCCTTGGGCAGACTATCTTCCTGGGGATATCACAGTGTCAAACAGGGAGCTGTACTGCCTTAAAACCTTGGATCAGAAGGGAGTGGGGGAGGGGTCCATGCCTAGAGACAGGTGAGAGTTGAAGACCTGAGACCTGATTGGGAACTGCTGAAGCGGACCTTGGTGGGGGAGGGGGGATTGAGAAGGATGGGATTCAGGTGCAGTTACCTTGAAACTGTGACAAGAGGTGTGGGAGCACCTGTCAGAGATAAGGCCTCTGAGTCAGTGGAAAAGAATAGCCCTAGCTAGGCTCCCAGTTAGGGGCTAACAGTACAGCTATAGCTTCTCCTAGCTGATCTCAGGAAACAGCCAAATCTTTCTCCCCAATTCAAGCCCAGCATTAATTAGCAGCCGAACCACAGCAGAGCATTCTAGGACAAAGCAAATCCAGGGCCAGAGACTCAGCCAGCAGCCCAAATTATGAGCCTGGGGCAGTGGCAGCAGAAGAATATTTTTCTTTTAATATAGTATTCTTATCCTCCTGTTTCACAGCATAATGTAGCCAATAACTGATAGGGATTAAGAAGATATTTTGCCTACAGGTAGGCAGGTATTTGATAATTATCCACTGTGGAGTTTCTTGCATCTTTTTTTGAAATACCTGGTTCTGCCCACTGTCAGGGATGGGATATTGGACTAGATGAACCACTGGATTCAGTTAGTATGGCAATCACTGGGTTCCTAAAGCTTGTTCTATGCTGCTGTCTTTTCAGGCCTTCCTCTGGGAATCAGAACACTTGCTGCCTTTTATATAAATGAAGTGCTGCATGTCCATGAGAGATGCAAATTAGGGTATTATGTCATTTGTATAAATCTTACAGATTTATGGACCTTCTGCCTTAACAATAACACAGACTAGGTAAGAAGAGGCAAATTTTTGTAAGGCCTTAAAGGTGGCGACTGTTGCATGTTCAGATTTAATAAGTCATGATGTCAAATAACTACTTCAGTTGAAGTTTTATTTAAGGAAAACAATCGAGCAATACGTAATACAGCACTATATAGAAAGGGGAACATACGTACTAAATCTGAGGCTGTAGAAGTGAGACAGCCTACTTGAATTCACTTCTGACTAACTTCTTAAAACTCACCTTTTATGTACTGTTCAGAATGATGAAAAATGCTTTCCGGTGCTTTCTTGTTTTGAATCAATAAGGCAATGATATTTGTAACTGATTTATTGCTACTGGGATAAATTCTGTGACCACAATTATCTATTAATATTTAGACATCAATGCATCAGCAAAATATTAATAGATTAATTTTTTTATAATGTACCTGCTATACCACATGTACCTTGTCCAGTTTGTCAATTACAGAGCATTTCTGAGTTTCCCTTATAATAGGATCCTACCAAATTCATGTTCCATTTTGGTCAATTTCATAATCATGGGATTTTAAAAATTGTAAATTTCATAATTTCAGCTATTTAAATCTGGAATTTCATGGTGTAGTAATCATAGGGATCCTGACCCAAAAAGGAGTTGCGGGTTGGGTCTCAAGGTTATTGTAGGGGGAGTTGTGGTACTGCAATCCTTACTTCTGTGCTGCTGTTGGTGGCAGCGCTGCCTTGAAAGCTGGGCAGCTGGAGAGTGGTGGCTGCTGTCCAGGAACCCAGCTGTGAAGGCAGAAGCGCCACCAGCAGCAGCACAGAAGTAATGATGTCAAGGTATAGTATTGCCACCCTTACTTCTGTGCTGCTGCTGGAGGGGCGCTGCCTTCAGAACTGCGTGCCCAGCTAACAGTGGCTGTGAATTTGGTAGGGCCCTACTTATCAGTTACACCATTTTGTCCATTACAACATACAACTGTAATAACACAGAGACAAAGAAACGAACTATTAACTATGGATTTCTTTTCATGGTATCAGGCTTACATATTTGACGAGGAAAGACATCTGTTCAACCATCCACTATTATCTATTAGAAAAGATATGTATAACCCAGTCATTGTGACAAAATCATCTTTGGTTTAGTCTCTGGTGAATAGTTGTCCTGGAAACCAATTGCCTTAGTTTTTGCACATAGTTTTTAATCATTTCTGGTCTTCTATTGATGTTTACAGGGTTCAGGGAGTTCATGTTTTCTCTTCTCATTTCTTCTTATGTGATGTAGGTTCTTTCAGGAGGGAAAAGAGTATAGGAGCAACAGAAAAGTTGGACCAGGAGGCAGGACAGTCTGTTAGAATGAATCGCTGAAAAGGAATAGAGGGTAGCAGTGGGAAGTGTGTTCCCATCCCTATTACATTACCTGGAAAAATTGTTTTACTGGGTATCTGCGTTTACCCATTCAGACTAAAAATTGTCTAGGGTTCTGCTAGAGTCTAGACTGTAGAAAACCTACGTGTCCAATGAGTGAAATTTGATTTATTCACTTGTGGAAACTGTACCTTGCATGATTTAGCTGTTCATGATCAGCTGACAGTCTCTTTGCTCTCTGGTGGAGCAGACTAAGACTGAATGAATATGGGTTTGATTTATGGATTCATGCCCCCCAGCCTGCAACCATGGAGTGTATGAGTTTTCTTTCTAGGCGGAATATCCCTTTTCCCCTGGACCATATAAAGTCCTTTTATGAACTTGGAGGGGGCTCCAAAACCTGCAGGGGATTATGTTAACTTGTGCTGTGGAATCCCATGAAGCAGCTGCAGTTAAAAGCGCCTGGTAGCATGGTTTCTACAGAAACTGTGCTCTTTCTCAGCCAGTGAGAACTGGTGAGGTCAGGCCTTAGAGCAGCGGCTGTGGATGTTCACATGATATCCATTGTTTCTTGTACCATCTCAAGTGCAGGAGAAAGGAGTGGAAACCCAGCTTCTTACATGAAGGGGAATTCCACCCTATCCCTATCATAAGAATGAGTAGGAATCTGAGTGGAAACTCATTTTTTCTCCTGCTATGTGAATTATTCCCATGTTAAGAATAGGGTCCTTTATATTTTTGCTCTGGAAGTGGTGAATAGATTTAAGGACACATGTTGTACCTAGCTAGGTGCTGATAACTACCCTACTTTGTGTTTGTAAGTTTGTTCCTAGCTGGTTCCTGTAGCTTTGAGTCCAGGCATTACAATTCCCAGCATGTACTAGGTAGGAGAAGAAGGAAACAAAGAATGTGAGCACAATGAAAGTGTGAGGGGGAATAAACCTCTTGTTCTTATCTTTTGCTGTTATCAAGCTTTCCTGAAGTCTTACTCAAAGGGGTGCAGACGCAAAAGCACAGTTAGAAATTATCATTTGACTACCTGTGGGAAATTGAAAGTTTATAAGACTTCAGTGTAGAATATTTCTCTAGCAACATTCATGAACACTTTGTTTAAAATTACGTTTCATACTGGTTTGCTGGAAACCTGTTTCTATAGAAATTTCAATTTGTTCATATGGTAGTGATGGAAGTAAGAATCAAAGCTAACTCTGAATATGCTATCTTGATGAAGCACAGAAACTAAATCATCACTCCTCTGGCTGAAAAAATGATTAAAATTAAGAGTGGTAAAATAAATCAGTTTAGTAATTGGAATTTATCTACAAAGCATTTTCAATTTTAAAATACATACAGAAACTACAATTTGCTGTTGTGTTCTGTAAACAGATTCAAATATGAGGTTGAGCATCCATAACAGTATCTGAAAGATGAAACTTGAGGTTTTTTAGGAAGGTGATCACAGGAGGCCATTGATCTCAAAAGTCCTCACATTGCTGCACGATGTAATGCAGAATATTGTCTATGTAAAAAGAATCCATTGTCAAGGGAATCAAAGTTTCTATCCCTTGTTAGTTGTCCAGGTGCTTAAAATAATTATCTCTGTAATGGTCAGTAACAATAAAATGTATGCAGTGTTGGAGCCATGTTGGTCCCTGGATATTAGAGAGACAAAATAGGTGAAGTAATATCTTTTACTGACCCAATTTTTGTTGGTGTGAGACACAATTTTTTGAGTTTATACAGAACTCTTCTTCACTTCTGGAAAATGTACTCCATGTCACAGATAAAGACAAATTGGAACAGATGGTTTAGCATAAGGACTTAACAGATCTCTCAAGGGACCATTCAAGGTGAAGTGGCCCATTAAAACCTGTCTATTATTGGAGGTAGGGAGTGGGGGGATAGTGAGTTTTAGATTGTTGTAATAAGCCAATACAGGGTGTTTAAGTCCACGATTTTGTAATGTCTAGCAAAGTTATGAATTTAAGCTCATAGGCTCATCTATTGAAGATTTTGGATGAGGTTCATTTGAGGACTGAGAAGTCAGATATAGAGTATTCACTTTGAAAAGTGTTCACCCACAGGTAATATGGAGAGTTTGGCTCTCCCCACCCCTCCCTCCCATGTCAGTTCATTTGAAAGTGTAGTAAATGTCTGGTTTCACCCATATAGTCATTGGGGCATACAGTACACTGGATGAGGTACACCACATGTTGTGATAGGCATGTGCAAGATGCAGTGGATCTTAAAAGGTGTTAAGAGGGGTTTTGATCATTGTAGGAGTGGAGATACGTCTACAGGTTTTGCATATGTTGTTTTGACAGGGTCTGGTGCCACAATCAATTGATGGGTCCTAATCTGTGGGGAGCTTACTTCTGATGATGAGGTAAGAGACTGGTTTGAAGGCCGGAAAAGGGTGGTTTAGGAAAGATTTCTTTCAGGATGTGGTCCCAGTTGAGTATGGGTTGTGATTTTTGATACCCATATTGGTTCCAGAGTGGGGTGGTAGGTGACAAGTAAGGGTGTCACCGGGATGGTGATAGCAAGTGCAAAATGCTCAGGGAGATTAGAGAGGCTATACGATAAACTCAATAATAATGGGAGATGTTAACTATCCCCATATTGACTGGGTACGTGTCTTCTCAGGACGGGATACAGAGAGAAAGTTTCTTGATACCTTAAATGACTGCTTCTTGGAGCAGCTAGCCCTGAAACCCACAAGAGGTGAGGCAATTATTGAGTTAGTCCTAAGTGGAGCACAGGATCTGGTGCAAGAGCTGGATTGCGTGGTAATAGGGACCATAATATAATTAAATTTAACATCCCTGTGGCAGCAAAAACACCACAGCAGCCTATCACAGTACCATTTAATTTCAAAAAGGGAAACTACACAAAAATGGGGAAGTTATTTAAACAGAAATTAAAAGATGCAGCACAAAAAGTGAAATCTCTGCAAGTTGCATGGAAATTTTTTAAAAACACTATAATAGAGGCTCAACTTAAATGTGTACCCCAAATTAAAAAATAGCCAAAAAATGCCACCATGTCTGAACAACAAAGTAAAAGAAGCAGTGAAAGGGAAAAAGGCATCCTTTTAAAAAGGGGCAGTTAAATCCTAGTGAGGAAAACAGAAAGGAGCATAAACTCTGACAAGTGAAGTGTTAAAATATAATTAGGAAAGCCAAAAAAGAATTTGAACAGCTAGCCAAAGACTCAGAGTAATAGCAAAAATTTTTTAAGTACATCAGAAGCAGAAAGCCTGCTAAACAGCCAGTGATGGCCACTGGATGATTGAGTTGCTAAAGGAGCACTCAAGGATGATAAGGCCATTATAGAAAACCTAAATGAATTCTTTGCATTGGTCTTCATGCCTGAGATGTGAGGGAGATTTCCAAGCCTGAGCCATTCTCTTTAGGTGACAAATCTGAGGAACTGTCCCAGATTGAGGTGTCATTAGAGGAGGTTTTGGAACAAATTGGTAAATTAAACCTTAATAATTCACCAGGACCAGATGATATTCACCTAAGAGTTCTAAAGGAACTCAAATGTGAAATAGCAGAACTACTAACTCCTTTCTGTAAACTATAATTTTAAATCAGTTTCTGTATCAAATGACTGGAGGATAGCTAATGTGATGCCAATTTTAAAAAAGGGCTCCAGAAGTGATCCTGGCAATTATAGGCCAGTAAGCCTGACTTCAACCAATTTGCCTGGTACTGAAACTATATAGTAAAGAACAAATTGTCAGACACATAGATGAACATAATTTGTTGGGGATGAGTCATGTTTTTTGTTTTTTAAAGGGAAATTATGCCTCACCAATCTACTAGAATTCTGTGAGGGAGTCAACAAGCATGTGGACCAGAGGGATCTAGTGGATATAGTGTACTTAGAGTTTCAGGAATCCTATGACAAAGTCCCTCACCAAAGGCTCTGAAGAACAGTAAGCTGTCATGGGATAAGAGGGAAGGTCCTCTCATGGATTGGTAACTGGTTAAAAGATAGGAAACAAAGGGTAGGACTAAATGGTCAGTTTTCAGACTGGAGAGAGGTAAATAATGGTGTCCTCCATGGGTCTGTACTGGGAGCAGTGCTATTCAATATATTCATAAATGATCTTGGAAAAAGGAGTAAACATTGAGGTGGCAAAATTTGCAGATGATACAAAACTACTAAAGATAGTTAAGTCCCAGGCAGAC